>NC_141820.1:24943892-25267392 GCF_982586985.1 Callionymus lyra
TGGGTCTGAATCACGCGACTTTAATTCCGGCGTGTTCATTTGTATCTGCATGCGTGTGCGTCACAAACCATCCATCAGCGGCAGCAGGGTCTCGGTCGTCACCGCTCCAGCCGGGTCTAATTTATGCACTGACAGTGTTGATAGTGCGCCACGTGCCCAAATGGCCTCATTCCTCAGCGCTAACCTCTGAGTGCTCCCCGGCTCGCGCTCCCCGGCGCCCCCCCCTGTCCGCCCGCCATGATTAATCCGGACTCTATGATGCGGACAAAGGTGCTCCAGCGCCAGGAATGGACTCAAAGATAAACACGGTGACTTCAGACGCGTGAGCGTGAAAGGGGGGGTTCAGGGGGTCAACTTCAGAATCCTTCCAAACGTGTCAAAGTAACGGGCCGGTGGGAGGCAATCATTTTTTATTTGTCGCTGGAAACATTCTCATTTGTAGATCTCGACCCATGACCGATGCTTCTTGCGAGAATGAATCAGATTTTGTTCTAATTGCGATGGTATCCTACGGTTTCATCCATTAACTCAGATGTGGCTCATTGGGTTTGTTTTCACGCCAGCAAAGTAAATTATTCAGCTGTTTTTCACGAGCTCGCCGTCTTTCATTACCATGATAATGATATAGGCAAGATAAAAGAAAATCACTGTAATTCCTAACATCTTTTAAACAGGCAACACCTAATTTACTCTTATTTCGATGCGCACAAAGTGTGAAATCAAATGAAACAAATGGCTGATTGTGTATTGAATTTCCCAGGAAGAGAATTATGCTAATTCGGCGGCGGACGCCATTGTTTAGGAGCAGGAGATTAGAAGAAGAGGATGCTTGTCCTCACTTCAGGACGAGATGAAGGACGGACACAAAGCAGCGTCCGGGGATTATTCAAGAGATGTACAGATATGGTTTTAATCAATCACAACCAAAACATGAATATTAAGAGCAACGTCTGACATTCTTAGACCATAACATACACTAAAATAAAATGATAGCTCAAGTAACGGTGAGGTATGAAGCCATGGACCATTATTTAAAGTTAAGAAATGCATGTAATTCAGTTTTAAATATTTTATTACCCCTTTAAGGTGCTTGCATGGACCGATTGCGACAGATTCCAAATAATAACGTGGAAGCTAAATGTGGGTCAGAAATGTTAAACTATTAAAATGCTGTAATTTGTGTAATATCTGCACTCTTATTTAGTTTGAACCCTTGCTTGGAATTCAATGAAGAAAATGAACCTGATAACATATGACCGATTTCAGCCTTTGGCAGGAGACAAACAGAAGGTCAAAAACAGAAAACCGAGCTTAGTCCAGACACAGAAAAGTTCTTGGTGGTCATTTTGAATACAAGCAGAACTCTTGTAGTACCCATGACTGAACCACGCTGACTCAAGTAAACTTTTTAGCTGTAGATGAATGTCTCAACTGAAACAAAAAATCTTGATAAAAGCTGAAACTTTAAATCTTTTAAACAATAAGGTGTCTGTCGCTCTTAAAGGTTACCTTTTATCTGGAACTCTTAAAACATGTCAAAATGTATTTTGAACTGTTAATTAAAGTGTAAGGATTACATAATGTACTTTTAAAATGTCACATGATTACAAATCCTACACTTTTGTTTAACCAGGAACATGGACAGCCCCTTGTACACTAAATAAGTATATATTTTTCCTTTTAATCTCCATTTACACTCACCCTGCAGTTCAACATACCACATAAGGTTTTCATGTTCCGTATATAACAAAGGTACTGTTTCTTTGACTCAAAAAAGTTAGCTAGTTAGATGACAAGTGAGTCCAGTCTACCGTCTACCCTGGAAGCGCTTGCGAGTACTTCCTGCCTGTATTGCATGTTATTATTTCAAACATTGCTACAAACGAGCTTAAAATACAGACTTGTTTATACGTTTTTCCGGAACGATTACTGTTGTTGAGGCTTCAATACAATATGGTGTTTAAATACGTGCAACTGAGAGGTATTTGGATGTTTTTAGGTTTGTCTTTTTGTACAAAGGAAAGAGAGCCTTAGTCATTACATAAAAATGGACATACAGTTCTGCCTATGATTCCAAAGATAAACGGAAATAATCCCAAACGAGTCGAATGAGGGTGAGTAGAAAATGAGTGAAGTTTGGGTGAACTATCACTTTAACTACTATCATTCTCGTCATGGCAGATTCTCAGCAGGATTTTTCTAATGGACGAGTGAGCCGGTGTCCTTCCCTTCCTAAACAAAAGGGAAGGTCGTAACAGTCAAAGTCACTGAAGTCTGGTACTCACCGCACTGCTGCAGTGGATGTCTTTGACTTTGAGCCAGGCCAGGTCCAGCGTGCCCTCGCCCTTGTAGCAGGACTGCAGCCTCTCCTTGATTTTCTCATTGATTTTGCGAAGGGAGAAGACACACAGCGCCGAGTCCTGGGACGCCTGACGCCTCTTCTGGCCTTTCGAGAACACGGTGAAGAGGACGTCGTCGTCGGGCGACACGTCGAGCGATCTCGCCAAATTGGCGCCGGCTTTAGAGAGGTACGCCGCCTCCAGTAGTCGGTACTCCACATTATCCTTGACGCATCCGATGGGCACCTCCACGTAGGAGTTGAAGGCAGTGTCTGCCTTGCAGAGACGGACGATCTTCGACGTGTACACCTTTTCCCAACCTGTAGAGGAGGATCCCGTGGACGTCCCGCCGCCCATCTCGGGCTGCAGTGTTAAAAAGTAGACAAAGTTACCACTGGCGAAGCCGTAAATGTAGTAAATGTCAAAGTCTGGGATTATAGTGAAGGTGTCCGATGGGATTTTGATCATGGACGCTACGAACTCGTCGTGAAAGACGTAAGCAAACATCCCGTCCTCCTCCGAGTTCCTTGCTAACTTACGACTGGAGATGGTAGGGAAGTACTCTGGTTGGCCGTCCACAGCCGTGGCTACAAAAAGGACGTCCGGAGAGGCGTTGCCGTAAGAAACGATGACTCCGAACACGGAGCCGCTTTCAGCCACCCCGGAGAGGTAGTGCTCCTTCTTGTGGAACGGCTCCCCGAGCTTGAAGAGGTCATCCAAGCGAAGGAGCTTGCAGATGCCCTGGTACAGGCTACCGCACGCCAGCAGCCTGTTTTCCCGATAGTCCATCAGAAGCATCTTGTTGACGTTGTTGGTCAGCGTCAGCGGCTCGCTGCAGGGCTGGACTATCCTGGGCGGGTAGCACTTACGGTTGTCTTCATCGGGACCGGTTTCGTGAGACACCTGGACCTCTAAATCCGGGGACAGTTTGTAGATGCGATTGACGGCCCCCAGATAAACGTTACCGTTACGGTAGTCCACAGTCAAATGGTTGAATGTCCACTCTTTGTTCTCGACTCGAAAGCTGTCGTACGCCTCGCCCTGTAGGGACGCCGTGATCACCTGGGCGCCGGAGCTGTGCGCCTGCACCACGGTCTGGGACGTCGCCGGAGGCATCAGAGCGGCGAGGAAGCAGCATAGAGAGATATAGGTCCGTGTACCGCCTAGGAACGTCATGGCTATGCCGTGGTGTGGAGCAGGATAAAGGGCTCCGTTCAGCGTCGTGCCAGATCAGGATTAAGACTCTCTTGAGATCAAGGACATTTTTCACCTGAAATGGAGAGAAGACAGTTAGAAAAAAAATCCAAGCGTTTGCTATTAAGATGCATTTAATTTCACCTTCAGTGCTCCCGCAGGTATTATTCAGCTACACCATTGCATTTTGGTTCCTCAAACAAACACTCACATATTTTACGGCCTTGCCATTTAGCTGCCCCTTGACGAATTATTGCATGTTAATGGAGTACAGCTGCCACCTGTACGCACACACACCTCCTCACAAACACACGATAAAGACTGCGAGGAGCAAGAGAAAACCAACGTCACCGAGACGGAGCAAACCTCCACCATCGTACTGATTTAACATGACGGTCAATAAACACAAATACAATGAAATTAGGCTAAGAAAAAAGGAAGCCTCAGGTCGTTGTCTTAGCCACAAGATCACAGGGTTGATATGCTAGTTTTCCAAGCTGTAGCTATTGATCCTTCCTACCTTTATACAACATATTTTATTTTGATTGCACGTTCACTTTGATGTTTTTGTTGTCTTAATGGAAGTAGACATAGGCAGTCACGGTAATAAGCCATACGACTTAACTAACACAAATTTCATTTTTAATAATAGCTTTTTTAATAATATTCTTTATATTTTCAGGCAGCTAGGGTCAGGTAAGTTGGTTATAGGCCGGTGTTTTTTTTTTGCTTCTGTGCGAAATGAAAAAAATGTATGATTTTTATTGTGACAAAATTCTTAAGAGAAAAACAGAATTACAAGCGAACCTGATACAATTCAACGCGACACACTTCAAACATTATTATGATAAACGATAGTGCTTTTAAATAATATTTATTAATAACGTCAATGTCTTACTTTTAGTGAGTTAACACAGTTATACAAATGAAGTTATTTCAGTATTTTAGTTTCCTCATTTTCACTTTCAGCTATGTACTTTTATTTAGAGCATCTTAATCAAAACATTTCCGAAAGACTTTAGCTACTTGTTTGTAAAAAAAAAAATAATAATAATAACTGAATTAATTGAAAAACTAATCCCACAAAAATCTTTAATCTCTTCTTCTTACCATCAAATTCAAGCAGAGATCTTAACTCTCTAAAGGACTGGCCCCACATGCTCTTCACCTCTTTTTATTGGAGAATTAAAAGGCTTTGTTGGTCTCACTTTGTTCACCACAGACTGTTGCCGAGAAGAGCAGGAAACTATAATTGGAGATAACGTAGGCTGACGATAAGAGAGACTGGTCGACATCTGAAACTCAACAATGAGGATTTATGTCTCAAAGGAGGTGATCAGCGAAGGCTCTGCGCCATCACTCGCACGGACCCTTGCCCAGCTACACCCCCCCTGACACCCCCCTACAAACCACCACCACCACTGCCCCCTGTTTGCCTTTCTATTCCAGTCGCTCCACACCTAATTGATTCTCCCCTCGGAGCAGCAATTTGCTGGCTTTGGCGATTTTCTCTTTTTTCCCATCAGGACAGCTCACCTGCTGACAGCAGCTCTCCGGAGAAAAAGACCCTCATCTTCTCGTTAGCATAGCAACTCACCGGCACTTAAGAAACAGGGCGAGTCGGGCGATAATTAGGGACGAAAATTGTGAGTGGAGGCAGAAAATAGTCTTCCCTGCGGTCGTCGGGTCATTTACAAAGTCAGATCTCTGAATATAAAACACGTCTGGAGCTTCTTTTTCTCGCGGAAGACCTGATGACTGTGACGTCGTCGCACCTTTAACTGGTATTTATGTTGGTCCATATGCAAGAGAACACGATAATACGACTTCTTAACAAGACCATTTTCAGTTCACAGTTGACGTTGGCAGTAGCTGGTTTTTCTATTCTATTTTATCTGATGTTTATGATTGGGAGGATACCGATGAAACACACCATCATCACAATTATAATCGATCAACATCACATGTACTTTAAGCTGTCATCCAAACACTTTTTCTATTTAATCACGTCTTTATCTCTGGTTAGCGCAAGTGCCATTCTCCGGTCTGTATTTATGCTCAACGGCCTCATAAAAAACATTTTGAAAACAGGCATTCACACACACAAAACTGCCTCTTATTGCCTACTTTTAGAGGAATAATTGAAATTCTAACCGTAAGACGGCCATTATGGATTCGGCGCGAGCCGTTCGTCTTCACTGATGGTTGTGAAAGAGAGACAAGAGACCAGAGATGACAGTTAAGAGGAGTGATTTCCCAGCAAGGAGGGAAAAAAAAGAATCTCTCTGTGTTTATCCTCTGTGGAAACTGAGGTATTAAGGATTGGGACATTCTTTGGCAATCGCGTTTTAAAGTTGAGAAACACAAGTAAGTCAGGGTATTAAAATGATTAAATGAAAGACCACAGATGTAATATCAGAAACGTGGTAAATACTAGCAAATTACCAAGCAATACATGAGTCAAAACAACCAGTGATCATGAGAAAACTATTTGAAGATAAAGTTTTTGCTGCATCTAAAGTAAAAGAGATTAATCTAAGATTTATAAATCATAACTTTAGCACCACCATGACAACACATAGAGCAGATACAGCGAGTGCAACATTCCCCATTTCATCTGTAATTACCCAGAATGGGTTTCACACCAACCTGTCGCTGCTGATAATAGCCCACAAAAGAAATGTCCTGATGTCAAACACTCACAGGGTTTTTTTTTGCTGCCGTATCACCAGGATCAGTCTTTGCCCTCGGGAACAAACGGTTCTTTTTAAAACTGGCCACAGAAATGCAAACAGAGAAGAGAAGATAAAAATGTTGGCACGGATCATTGAAGTTAAACAACCTCAGATTCACAGCAACAACATTCAAAAGTTTATTCTCGTCTTGTTTTTCTATGCCTTTCATTTTTCAGTAACTGTCTAATTTGCAACGCGACACGGACGGGGCCCTCAGGATCATGTAGAGCAGGAGTGACGAACTCAGACAAGCCACCAAAATAATTTAGCAGTTTTGGTCACGTACCAAACACATTTTATATCTTCCCAACTGTCTTCATCAGGGAGTATCACATTTCTTTCCTTCAACCACAGTATTGCTGTTATCAGAAGTCTCTGTAGAATTGTTGACATCCATAAACTATGGATCTGGCATCATATCAACATGATAATCTATTTTGATTTTTATAAAAACAATACGGCTGGCCACAGAGAAATTACTTAGCCCCGCTAGATTTGGCTTTTGAAATACAAATAGTCCAAGAGGCTTATTTTGAGGAAATACTAGTTTATAAAATAAATCTCGAGAATAAAATAAACTGACATTAACTATTGTAATAGTTTATTTACGTGTCTTAACAAGAAGGATCTGTCTCGCCTGCAGTTAATACAAAACTCTGCAGCGAGAATTCTGACCCGCTCTAGTAGAAGAACTCACATTTCCCCGATTCTTGCCTTACTTTCAGATCTATTCATGGTCAGACTCCTCCTTACATCAGTGATCTGATCCAGACTTACACCCCAGCTCAAGCTCCGGACCAGAGGAGAGAAATCCTTCCAGACTGTTGCTCCTAAGCTTTAGAACGATCTTCCTCTCCCTCTGTTTGATGGCGATGGAGGTCTAAAGATGTTTCAAGAAACAGTTATTTTTGTTTTGTTTTTCAATGTTTTTCCTTTTATCCGTAACTGTCTAATTTGCAACACGACACCGCTGCGGACCCCAGGATCAAGAAACATCTTTAGACCTTTTTATTTGTGCAAGCTTTTCCTTAATTATCTTGGGGCGGCTGTGTTTGTCTCTATGTTGTCTTGGTCTTTTGAAGTATGTATTTTAACTGTGTGTGGTTCCGATTGTTAAAGCGCTTTGTGACCCTGGTCTGAGAAAGACGCTTTACAAATAATTACTTACCTACATTTCACGTGTCCCTTTAAGTATTTATTTTTCCTTAAATTAATGAATTTAATCTTTTGGAACTAACGAGGCCTAGCACAACAGTCATGGTACATACTTAGGCCCCTTTTCATTTCATTGGCCAATCCCTAACCTACACAAACACCGTCTATAAACTGTGAACTCGAGATGAACTGGCCTTGTGCGACAAGGCAGGGAGAAGTTTTGTGACAGAGAAGATGATGTGAAGGAAGCTGAAGGCGATCGTGGAGTCTTCTCTCCGCACGTGGAGCTCATCCGGGCCAGGTTTAGCCGATGGCTTTCAAACATAACAACACAACAACGCCACCAGACAACGATTCATGACACTGAATACATGCAAACCTTTTGCATTATTGTGTTATTTCAATTTATTTAAGCTAAGAGTCCGACAAAAAGGAGAACTTAGACTCTAATGAAATGCTCACACTCCTGAATTCCACCTTCCGTGACCATGACCTGATGGTTGTTGAGTTTGGAGCTCCACGTGGAAAGGATCAGACCAGAACAGCACCAGGAAGAAGAGGGTGATAAAGAGAGAAGGCGGGCGATTCTAGTGTTTACATCAAGACTTGGATTAGCGACATGGATTACTGTCACTGTATATGCTGTCTACATCAGGGCAGGAGGTCTAATCCGCCTGCAGGCTCTCCGTATCACAAAGAGGAGCCCGGGGCCTGTAGAGTCGCTGACGGACTGGAGATAGAGTGGAGTTTGTTTACTGCCATCAAGCCAAATTGCTATGACTAGAAAGCGAGATGAGAGAAAAGAGCAAAAGAAGCGTCTATCATCGCCACTAAATCCAACATGTTCACAAAAAAGCGACACTCTTAGTGTAAATGGTTTTATAATTAATGTGCTCGGTGTAATCCTGCATCTGTCCTGAAATGTAGAGAGTCTGTTAAATGGATTTGTCTGCCTTCTTTACTTACTGCTCCACTTTCATGTATGTTATTATGGAGCTTAATCCTGGAGAGCTGCGCATCAGCGTCGCACTCCAAAATTTAAGAAATCAAATCATGGATTAAAATACAAGATCCAAAGACGAATCCAAGCGATAGAAGGTTGAAATTCAAGTTCCAGAAGAGGCATGCAGAATAAATAATACTTTAAATCACGAGTCACAATATTACAGTAAGAAATACATTTAAAAAAATACATTTGCTTTTATTAATTCTGTAGTCTCATATGAAATATGGACGCTGGTTTGAAATCTTGCTTGAGGCAACTCTGGGTTCGAGCTGAAAACATGGGTTCTTCCCATGCTAGTGTAGGGTTTCCTCTAGGCACTCCTGTTACTTCCCATAGAGTAATGGAAAATAATTTAGGCTCTAGAAAACCACAAAATTTGAAGAAAAAAAAACGACATCATTCCCATCAGTTCTCGATTCCCAAAGTGATTTTCCCATGGATCCATCTTTCCATTTCTCACAATGTGGGATAAATTATCATACCATATCTTTCTATTGATACATCTATGAGAAGACAAAACAACTCAGAAGAAAATGTCAAAATGAGTCAAACATGAGGAACAAACTAAAGGATTATAGAGCATAAAGGAAATGCAAATCTTCAAGCAAAAATTATCCCTACAAATATAAAAAAAGGATAAGATTTTGAAGGTAGATTTGGAGATTAAATACTAATTAATGTAATATCGAGCACAAAGTAGAAACTATGTATTATTCATATTAATTTCATTCAGACTAATTTATAATTCTTTTATCGAGACATGTGCCATGGCTTTACTCATTCTTGACAACCTTACTGCATATTATGTGCGTTGGTTGCAAGTCTGCCAAGTGACCCGCATTAATAATGTTTGTTTGTTTTTAGCCGAGGCTAGTTTGTTAGCCTGAATCAAAACAAATGTATTTTCTATGTAAAATAAAAAGTGAAGCAGAGAGAAGTCAACCTGAGGCAAGAAATTGAAGACAATCCTACCAGTACTGTTTATAAGATATTACCCCAAGTCTCCTTTAGCTTTAAAAATAAACAAAAAAGAGGCAAGAAAAATATAAATATAATGGTGTCAAAATGTGTCAGAAATAATGTTATGTGTGATATTTATTAATTATTTATTTAATAATTAATTTGTTAAAATATTATTTTAATTAATGATGATCATTTTAATTAATATTTAACATTTTATTTACATTTTCTGGTTATTTCATTCTTTTATTTTTTATTTATCTGCGAATTCCATGGTAATTAAATGTTTTTTAATGCCTTATTATGCGTTTATCATTTTCTTTGTCCCCATGGTATATAAAATGGTATCAGGTATTAAATATCTTCCTCCATCAGAAGTAGGATCTACACCATTGTTGTGACTTGAAAACAAGCAATCGTATAATTAAAATCAGGTTTAAAACCTATAAAGAGGAAATCAAATTTGTCAACGTGACGAAAGAATACTGGACAAAAATCATCACTTCCTGGGTTTGGCATCACAAATTCACAAATGTTCTGAAAGGACTTCTAGTGACAGACGGGAAACTGATCTCCTAAAGCAATTTCACGAAAGAAAAGAAAAAAAGTATTACACAAAGCTCACCTGCAAATTACCCCGAAAACACTCCGTCTGGTTCTGTTAAAATTCCATTAGCGGTTCTTCACGAAAGGCGTTATGGCAAATGATCTTGGCGAAACAATTTCCAACAGAATGATTGAGTCGAATATGAATTACAGATGATGATTGTTTTGCTTGTTACAGCTGTTTCACTCACTCACTCGTTCTGTTGTCACCGCTGAAGCAAACTCGGTCTCATCCTGCCGACAAAACCCCTTCACTGGAACTAAAAGTCGAGACTGGGAAACCTCCAAGAGGGTCCTTGGTTTTACAGTGGGGTCACCCGCACTCACATGTTGATGGATATCATCATTGCAGATTGAGAGGTTCTAATATCATCATGAGAGTTGAAGAGGCTGTTGGCTCTGCCACCCCTCACCCACCCCAGTGATTCACTTCCATTCACTGGGTTTTTAGGAGCGTGTGGATTTAGGATGTCTTGGACAAAATAACGGTGGCACAGAGGCCTTTCATTAATGAGCATTAAGAGCTCTTAATCACATTCTGTAAGAATATCTGCGGCTGTAAATCCTGCTTCTTTGTTTACGCCGCGATTTAAAACGTTTAAATCACGCCTCTCTGCTCTTCTTGGTTTAGCAATATCGGTTTCATCACAGAGATTACCAGGAGTCTTAAATCTGGTTCGAATAACAGCAGCTGGCAGATCCATCTTCATAGAATTCCCAGTCGCAGCAGGATCGTAAAGTACAATAGAGGGGGTTGTATGAGTCCAGGCTCCGGGGCCAGGCACGGCACGTCAAATAATTTGATAAGGTCAGCGAGAGCCTTAAACATTTTTTTTCTCCGCTAGTTTGATTTTCACCAAAACTTGTAATACCTACATCCATGTTGACAACATGACCTAAGATGCTGTTTCCCCAAAAATAAAATCTGCTTCTGTATTAATCACTGGTAAAAGGGTATGATTTTACTACTTTTTTTTGTTTGGAGACTCAAACAGTACAAAAAACTAGCTTTTTTACAAGTATTTGTTTACATCACATTGTGCTATTTATATAAATCATTCATATTAATATACTAACTATATTATTTGTTTACATTTTTGGAGTTTGTAAACAAATTGCCATTGTAAGAAATAAAAACTTAATTTATAATCGTTTTTAAATCCCATATGTGTGAATCAACCTTTATTTTTATCTACTAAGGTACTCTGCAGAGGATTCACGTATTTGCTAACATCTTGAAATATATCCCAAAAAAGAAGTTACCAATGAAAACAACTAGGACTTGTAGTCCTAATAGCATTGAAATAGACTAAATATTGGCTGCAGTTTGATAGTAGATGGACCATAGCAGTAGTTGCTGTTCTATTGTAACACAGTAATAGTACTTGTGATAACATACTGTAGTAAATCTAGTAATAGAAGAAAATGTTACTAGTTAAAGAGAAGAATAGTGGTAATAGCCGTAGTACTATATATAGTAGTCATGGCATTCATTATTTCTTATGGTGTTTTGTTTGGACTTCGTTTCTCGGTATTCTTGATCATTTGTCTTTAATGCCACATGTCGGTAGCGGCATGTAATGGAGGAACAATCTGAGCTAATAAATCCTCGGCGCCCTCAGTCGTCCGTCCTGCAGTCACAGGCACGCTAAGCTGCTTTTCAAACAAACAAAGATATTTTGCAGTAACTTCAATAAAGCAGCCAAGAACGCTGCTTAAACGTGGTTGCTAGGCACTGTCAGACAGAGAAGCAACTCAAAGCCTCTGGTGCTCTCCCCTCTTCTATTCCTCCCTCTTCTAATTCCCTTATTCTTGTGCTAGCGGGCTAATGCTGTGCGCCGCCGACGAATTAGCTCAACATATTTCAGTTTCCATCCATTCTCCTTCCAGATTATCTCCCTTCCCTAGTCACAATTTACAGTATTTGAAGAGTGTCTCTGATGTGTTCGGCTTCTGAACAGTAAAATGAAAAGACCGGGATGTTTTTTTTTTAGGAACGGAACCTCTAGTAGTACAGCCTTTATCGGTCCATTTGGCTCAAACCCAGTTCTGAATAAAATATTATGTGGGTCTTAAACTTATCTTCCGTCTTCTTACGATATAATATGTCATAATTGAAATGAGGCGTTTGTTGTGTTAAGCGAGAATACTTGAAGAAGGTTGCAGGTTCACTTCCAGGTTTTTCCAACTTGTGTCGTGTCTGTTCCTTTGTATGTTCTACCAGTGCTGACATGGGTTTACCTAGGCACTCCGGGTTCCTCCCACAGTCTAAAAACTACCAGAGGTCCGTCGAGGAGTGTATGTGTGAATGGTTGTTCGTCTCCCACGTTTTGCCCTAGGTAGCTGGGATAAGGAAGAGCCCCCTTTCACCAGGATGAGGGAATGATATGTAGAAAATGAATAAATGTATACACAATTTAAATGAAAAGAAGCCACTCGCAAAAAGTCTCAACCTTTACCTCCCAGACCTCTTTTCATATTTTTTTCTAATGATAATTGGTTTTATTTCAGTCCACACAGTCACCCATGTTTCAACCAAACTTCTGTTACGGAATTCTTTCCCAATAATGGAGACTTTTGGACATCAGTAGGAGGATAAAACGGCATTTAGACCTTAATCTCAAACAAAGTCGGACCCATCGGTCTAATAAACAGGGTTAAACCTGCCACTCTGACGAAAATATCTATGAATGATTACATTGGTCAAACATTTGACCTTCTACCCATAACAAGAGATGAAAAACGAACCCACAAGATGGGCTCTAAGCTTAAAAAGTGTATTTGTGTGTATAGTATGACTTAGACTGCTGTTAATACTAGATTGAATAGAGACTGTTTTGATATACTTTAGATTCAAAAGGGGTTGTGAGTCTGAATAAAAACTTGCCTCGTGCCTCCGTGTGTTGAAATCAGAGAGCAGGACCTGATCTCAAGTGAAGGGCACTTAAATTATGAGTCTCACCAGCCCATCAGCTCCATTCTCTTCCCCGCCCGCAAGCATGTCAGCGCCACTGAGGGAGGCCATGAATCAGGAACGTGGCTCACTTCAAGTCGACAACATCGTTGTCAACATCCACGCTTGCGGACGACAAACATCCTCCTTCAAGCTATCGCATGAAGACACGGTTTAGCCGCAATCAGTGGAAGATTCAAGGCATCCCTCTCCGGGAGTAGATCGCCACAAACAACAATGAAATGAAACCCTAAGCGTATTTTACAGAAGAAGTAGACGTTGTTTTTTTTTTTGTGCTTGAGTGCAACAGCATGAAGATAATGTTGAAAAAAAACAATACAAAAAATCTGTTCAAACCGCAAGAAGATTGCTTGTATGGCCAATGGAGGCAAGTCAAGATCACATGAGAATGCCGGCTCCACAGCACAACAAATGCAGATCAAATTAGAAATGACATGAAGTTAGTCACAAGGGGAAGCCAGGGAACATGAATAAGAAGCAAAAAGTTGAGCTAATGTATGATGAGGGCCATGATTTTGAAATTCATAAAATGCTATACAGTAAAACTATAATTTTTGTAACTTATTTTCAGTTTGGAGCCTCAAACAGTACAACATCTTTAATTGTACTTTGAAAAAAAGGGGTTAAACTAAGTCTATTTTGTTTTGTTAATACCACGAATGAACACAAACCTTTTGTTTTTATCTACTCAAGTAATCTGTAGAAAATATATGTATTTTTTAACATCTTAAAATGTCTTAAATTAACTTACAAACTTCAAAAAGACTAAAACTTGTAGTCCTAACAGTAATAAATAAGACTAAATATTGGTTGCCTTTTGATAGTAGATGACCCAGGGCAGTAGTTGGTGTACTAATGGAACCGGAAGTATTTGTCATAACATAGTGTATAATGTAATAGAAGAAAATGTTAGTAGTTGAAAAAGTTTACATTGTAGATAAAAAAAAGTTGTAAATTAATAAGCAGCTAAAAGTGACGCTAACAAATGATGACGACTACTTCGGACAAAAAATATTTGGGGAAGTATGGTGGTAATAAAAAAGGGGGGATTTCTTACAGAATAAGAACCCTGACAAGTGGATTCATCTCATGATGTTTCTGGTATTGCTGTTAATATCGTGAAGTAATACAATCCATTTTCAATACTTGGGATGCCACTCACACAAATCATGAGCCATAAGTTCGTAACTTGTCCGGATTCGGTAATTGAGTGAAATAGTTGAAAGGAATATAAATCGCAGCAGAATTGAGCTAATACTCTGAGCTCCACACCATAATAGCAACGAAACTAAAGGCTAATAGAGCAGCAGTCGATCCGGCCTAAGAACTCCATTGTCAGCCTTAAGTGTTCTCACAAGCCACGACAAAACTGCCACCAGCAGCCAAAGTGGACTTCTAATTAGAGATGTTCATTTTCTGCTTGGACACGTCTGTTGTGAAAACTGACACACTGACACCAGGCGCCCCGGGGAAGAGGGCAGACTTTAAGCTGCGATCCAAGTATGGACAAGAAACTGCAGGTTTTCCCTTTCAAGAAGATGGATTTCATCGAGAGTCTGACAAAACAATCACAGAATGTTGATACGGTAGTTGAAAAACTACAGTGAGTCTCATGTTGCTACGAGGGTTTTTAATTTGGCAGAAATGGATTCCAAGATGGTGAAACCTCGTTTGTTGTCCTGGCTTTGCTACCTGCTGAGGACAGATGTGTCGATGACTCAGTTTGTCTGAAAAAACAGGAGCCGACTTGTCTTACTCGTCTGTGGGTACGGATAATTATCGCTCTTATTTGCTTCCCAGTCTGATGGCTTATTTTTATCTTTCTGCATCTAAACCAGCCTCTTAGACTGATTGAGATCTTTCTCTCCATCTGAAGTCAAATCAGACTTGACCTGAGAGATTAACGTCTTAGTCATAAAGCCTGATAATTTAGAAGGCTTTGTGCTGATGAAGCCTTTGACTATTTCATCAGCTTTGTTTTTTTACAGGAAGTAAAAGGTAAATGAAAGGCATGTGCATGTCTATAGACGTGTGCGTGAGCTCTGACGGTTAAGCGCGTGATAAATATCTAAGTCACAAACACGAACAATAGAACAACAAAGTCTTGGACAAAAACCTTCTTGTTAATCCATCATCTTATCCTACCACAAACACACACAGATGTTCACGCACATCTGTGCCGATGGATTTCTAGAAGCAATGGATTACAGTTGGCAATAATCTATAAAAGTGATAAAGAAGATCTTAAGATCCGAGCTGTTCTGGAATGAGGTCAATGAAGTGGCTTTTAAAAAAAAAAAGTTGATTTCCTTCTTCCTTAAGAAAGAAAGTCACGTGAAAAGTGGGTGGAGGCGTCTGTTGGTGTTAGAAGTAGGACAAGCAAACAGAGATACTGTTTTCAGGATTAGGATTTGAACTCCCCTTCAGAGAGTTGACCCACAATGAAGCGGTGTTTGATGATCCTTGCACAGCAGTGTTCAGTTTCTTTGATCGACGGTTAAAAATCAAACATGGATGAGCCTTAACAAGAACTCAATCATTACACTCATCAATGAGTACATGTTATGGCCGGGTATCAGACCTGGGTTCTTTTGTGGCATCGACCATAATGCTTCAGTAGTACAGAAAATGTATAGAAAAATGCTTTGTCCTTCGATTCCAAGTTTTGATACCAACGCTTGATCAAAACTTCATGATCAAATTTACAAGCTAAAACATTTTACTCGAAACTAGTTACTAACAATATTTTATTTTTGTTTAAATTGATCTTATATAATTGGTATCAAGAAGGTATCGTTCAGGAACCAGCGTCAAAGTGAAGGCGTCTGTATCAGTACTGGTGTCGAATAACGTTGATCGATACCCAGCCGTAGTACAAACAGAGTATTCAGGATCAGTCATCCAGAGTATAGAGTAAAGAGAGTGGAGGAAGGTCGGAATGAGTGAAGAGCAGTAACAACAAGAATGAAAGAATCAGAGTTTGGAAAGTAAGTAAGAGGATCCTAATGGTTTTTGAAAACAACTAATAGGTCAAAGAATGCAAGACAGGAAATCATAAAGAGAATAGCTGGGACTAGGATGATCAACATAAATTACTGTGGATTCTACAATGCCAAACTGAGAATAATAGTTGCCTTAAAAACTACATTTTGTTGAGCTTGCCACGCATTGCACAAATAATATGGTCCAGGGAAAAACAGGCAAAAAGGCCATAGTTACCAGAGGCCACGAAATACTAGGAAAATGCTTAATTTATGCCTCATATTTGCTCTACAATTAGCATTTGCTCTACAATTTGCTTTCCATTTGACTCTTCCCATCTCTACAATATTGCTCGTGGGTATCATTCACAAAGTCAGCGTTTACAAGAGGCTCAATCTGGCTCAAACTGGAGAGAAAACACGAGAAAGATCCCAGCACAATTACACAAAAGTGTCCAACAAATCAGATAAGACAGACTGTCCACCCGCTGAGACTTGCAGCCTTGTGGTAAATCTGCAAGAAAAAGAGAAAGTGCACTGTCAGTGCTTTGACAAGTTGTGTCATGAGTGTGCTTCCAGCTATTGAGATTCCACGTCTACCAAACACACACAGGGAACCAGAGAGAAACATCTGGTGTGATGACTGATCACATGACGCTGAAGTAAAGCCAGAAATACAGGAATGATATAGGGAGGAACTACTAAAGCGTTTGTTTTGGTCCAGCAACAGGCTCTCCGCGAATATGTCCACACAAACGGAGGCGAAACAATGTGAGGTAACAAAGGTAACAATTGGCTTCAATTGTGCCCAATTATTGATAATTAATCCCAGCTGGATTTGGAAAGCGTGTAAATCTTCACAGTGTTGGTAATTATACGACGAGTGCAGCGGCAGTCGTCCAGTGCTGCGGATACACAGCCGCCACAAGGACACAAAACACATCAATACGTTCAAGTGAAATGGAGTGTGAACTGACAGGCCAACGAGGCGTTTCTCCAAACTAAAGCAGCTCGCACCGTACATCACATCTTATAGGACAACACAAAGTACTTCCCGACACACAGGTCTGCAAATTGTTGTCTCATTTTGTCCTTCGATAGACACTTTGGAAACTCAGAGTTGAACTCAATGATGTGCCTGAAATGTAGCGTTTAAACTTTTTATAGATGCTTTACTTTGAGAATCTCAGGAAAAATTAGAGGTTAATGATCCATTTTTCATCGCTCATTCTAGTTGCCGGTCCTGCTGTTGCAAGACAGAAACTAAACAAGGGCCTTCTTCCTGTGGGGCTCGGCCAGGGTACCCCACCAGGGAGGCGTCCTCTGGATATCCTAAAAATGCCTCTTTCCTTAGTCTTTTCCTTCCTAAGTTCTGCAACCCAGCTGGGAAATGTATGGTGCGGTTGTTGCATGTTTGTTACACACTCAAAAAGAACGGTACTTTAAGAGCTTTTCCTTCTGGCTCAGCTCTTTCTCCACCCTAGACAGTTTCCCTAATGACCGACGCCATACACACATCTACACACTACAACGTGATCATACTTAATATACTTGTAAATGTACATTTTGTTCGGATAGTGACCTAGACATCTAAAGTATCTTGGCCCCCTGTGAGATTGAGTTTGACACCACTGGTCTAATTTGTCCAATTAAAAGTAAGAGGTTAGCCGCCTTTAGTGTAGCCGTCGACGCGTAGAAGGAATTCATGAAAGGAAAAGTGAAATACCTTTGACGCTGTAATGTCGTCCATACCAAACATACCATATCTGAGGAATCTTACAGCCAATGAAAATGATCCAGGATGAAAGCAAAGGTACAAGCCAATGTTTATCAGATATTTTACTGAATGACTATTCAGTGAATTTTAACGCCTTTTAAGATCAGTGAAATGCCAAAGTCTACTTGACCCAACATTAGCTTTGTGATCTACATCAAGAGTGTGAAGTCAAGTACTGAACGTTGACTTTTTTAAAATATATTTTTGCTCTGAATTTGAAGGTTACGACACTAAACGTGACTATAGAAGTAAAGAAACACTCACATAAAATGTGTAAATAATATTTCAAAGGAAGAGATGACAGAAATCAAGCACATGTTGTGGATTAAATGCATTCAAATAAGAGCAATGAATATCATATCAGCACCTCAGCATCACGGTTGTGTCCCGGGGCAAACAGGGAAACTAAGATGAAAAGGTTCAGGATGTCGAGTAGAATCATGAATTAATGATTCACAGACACAAGCTTCCGTCATCGTGCTGGAACAATAACAGGCTCATTTATACTCCAAATGTCACACACAGACATGCAAAACACATGCACACACACACACACACACACACACACACACACACACACACACACACACACACACACACACGCACGTGTGACGTGCCTTAGGCAACGCACAAGATCAGACAACTACGAGTGCGTTTGTATGGAGCTTATGGTGGTGAAATCACATCAAAATATGTATCAGACTGAACCAGTCAAATGATAGTAATGTATAGGATTCACTTTAATTATTCCCTTTTTCCGCAGTTCAGTTGTTTTTTCTCCTCTACCCCATCATCTCCATCTACCTTCTTAACCCTTAAAAATCGTGACCGAGAGGTAACACAAGGGTTAAACAAAAGAGCAAACCAGTTTGACTTTTATTAAACAAGTTGAAACTATGTCTTCAACTACTCACACTGTTTGAACCGCTACAGTTATTGAAGTTAAACAGATAGATGGATGTATGGATGGATGGATGGATGAATGGATGGATAAAACCTAATCATTATTATTATTATTATACAGCAATTATCAAAGAGATGTTGATAATTCTGTGATAATGAAGGATATTTCCAGTGATGAAGTGCTAGTGAAACTTCACGAAACAGTGCCCCCATTCACTTCGGTTGTTGAATTTATGATAAAGAAATTATCAAAGACACCAGACATAACAAAAAACTTTCACCATCACTCTTCAAAAATGTAAACCGTAAATGTTTGTGAACCTTGGAAGAGTAGGCTGGAATAGTGAAGGATATTTCGACTGATGATGTGCTGGTGAAACATCACGAAACACGATGTGAATTTTCAGAGCTCAGTAGGGGGCACTCTTGGATTAGGATGACGAGGGGAAATAAAAATAGAAAGTAAAAACTTATTTAGAAGAGACCACCATTGCATCAACAATGCTTGATGAAGCTTTATCTGCAATCACACCATTAAAAAGGCTAAGACTGAATCCTGAAGAGTATTGAGAATAGGATTCAATCAAAAATGAGAATTAAAAGGAAGAATTCCAGTGTCTAAAACCAGCTATCATTTTATATATGCTTTACATGTTGGTTAATTCTCTGTGTGTTAACATTGCAGTAGAATCAGGAAAGAACAGAATAAAAGACACAAAAATGTTTGACCAGATTTAAAACAAACTGTGACTTAAAAACATCTGTAAGCGATATTAAAAACAATGCGGCTCAGTCTTCTACCGACTTGCTTGAATTAAGTAGTTTCTCCGGAGCTGTGGGGCACCGAAGAACCTGTGAGAACCTCGTTTCACGGCCCCCCTGCCCGTCTCTTCCTCCCAACTGTTTGCCCCCCTTTAAAATATCTGTTTTTCAGCTCCATGCTTGAAGCCTGTGGCATGAACACATCACACGCTTTTTAACCAGATGTAGTTCACAGCAGCGAGAGGATGCAGTTTGTAATTCAGCATCCTCCAGCCGCCGCCCCCCCCTGCTCCCCTCTCCACATTCTGGCTTTCGTCTCTCCACAGCCGGTCATGGCCATTTTCTATACTTTGATTTGCCGCGAGCTTTACCTCAAGCTGCTGCTTCCCCCCTGAAAAAAGGCAGAAAAACCTCTTACACTCACAGGGAATTCGCCAGAACAACCCAATCAAAGCCCAGTGCTTCTCGCCCCGAAAACTGACAAAAGACTTTGGACAAAAGACCCTCGGATCCCCTCGCTAACTATGAGAACACAGTTGAAGGTTTGAAAATGACATTGTCATTATGACATCCTGCTGTGAGACAAAGAAAACCTCCCAAATCCAAAAAGGGAATGTTTTTAAGGAGCGAAGTTACACATACAGTGTAGAACTTACAAAATATATTCTTGAAGGCACTTAGTTTGGCTCACTTAGTAATAACATAATAAATAAATCGTAATAAATAGTCATAATAAATTAACAATTATGTTGTCGTTAAGCTTAGCATTTTTGGTATTTTTCTGTCTAAACCTAGCACTTTGATTTCACTATACACATACTATGCACAGAACATCTTTTTGGTTGCAGTAAACAGTAAAGTCTATTCCTGAAAGCACAAAAAATGTAGAAAAAAAAGGTACATCCTCTATTTTTCCAAGGTCATTTTGCATCTGATACAGGGACCACACCAAAACTTAATATAAAAGTTGCTAGGGCAAATGTCGTGGCCACATCCTTCGCCATTAAACAAACTAAAAGTTGGAAAATGAGGAAGGTGGAGAATAAAGTGCAGGCAGGGACAGGTGAGTATCAGCTAGAGCAAGGGTGAGGCAACATTTTCATCAGAGGGCCACAATATATGCTGTGACTGTTGTGAGGGGCCAAAGAGACAGAATATCCTGGAAAAAGATGGGAAAAGCTAAGCTATCCCAATAAAATATTGTTAAACCTTTTATAAAAAACGAATAAAAATGGATATAAAATTACTATTTTTTTCTAAATATGATCTCAATGTTCACTCCAATTATCTTTAGCGAGAATAAATATAAACCAAAAAGTCAAAGATGTCCTAAACAAAGATTAAAGCAATAAATATGTTGCATTATACTAAATAAATACTAAATAAAAATGTTAGCGGTCATGGTCAAAAACATTTTCTACACAAATTACACAGACTAGTTGTAATCTGTACAGTGGTGAGATTTAGAAGAGTCAGAGTTAAAGAAGCTCAGATGTGTCACAAGAAATGACGGAGACAGTGATCGAGATGAAGATTCACAGGTGAGCGAGGAGTTACCAAAGCTTCATTTGGATCAACAGTCATCCTTCTAAACAACACTAAGTCAGCCACACTCGTGTTGTATTCTATATAAGATCTGCCCCGAGGAAGCTTCTGCTGTGATCTGGCTGAATACAAATAAAAGAGAGTTGACGCATCAAACTTTAAACAGCCCGTCTGTCACTTCCGTCATGGAAGGAGGAAAAGATCATATTCTGGACGACCACATACGGAAGTGTGTCATCAGAGGTCTCTGCTCTCCGAGATGAAAACGTTTATTCAGAATCAGGTTACCGCCGCACGAACACACAGAACCATCACTGCTGTCATTGCCAAGTCAAAAAAAAAGAAGTGTTTTTGTAAAGGCAGATTCTCAGGTTGACAAATCATGTTGTCATAGGAACAGGGCGAGTGGTGTGGGAGGCAGGTGAGGCGGCAGCGTGTCACTATGGTGGAAAGCTTTAATAGGTTCCCCCAACACTGGAAACACAAGCGTGACAAAGCAGGATCCAATTATCTTTCCACGATGATTCTTAATCCTAGCAACCTTCCGTCTCAGACAGGAGCCGACAGGAGAGACAATGGGACCCATTTAAATGGCTGACACTAGAATCTCGGTTGAAATGTTTTTTTTTCCAAGACAGCCAAGTAATTACATTTGTGTTGTTGTATTGTTCATATCAGTACTTTGTCAAAAATCAAAAATAAATACATGTTAACAGTTTAGCTGTCGAAAAGTATTACAGTTTACAAGTGAAAGTCAACTTTAAATAACACAAAACTATTTAATAATTTGAAGATAAGGGAATGTTTTATACGCTTCCATTTAGGATGATCCTATTCCCAAAAATCAACACACATTTGACCACATATATAACTGACTATTTCACTTTTATAATAACAAACTTTGCCAAAAATAGGAATTACATTTCATGAAATATTCACTACTCGACATGACTTTTGCTTCATGTCTTATTTAACTGTTAATATTGCAGACACGCTTGACCTACTTCAATTATACTTCTCTGAGTTACTTTCTTTACCACACCTCGCATCGAAGCCAACATCTACACTTGACTGTTGTTGGAAAAACAATATCACCCAAATATTATATAACAAAGTTTGTTTTAGTTTCCTAAAAGAGATGGATAGAAATAGTGTTTTCTACAGTAATTCTACAGACTAAAGGTACTTCACGTACAGTTATTTCGGCCAGTGAATTCAATGCAACACTCAAATTGAAGTGAAAAGATTTATACGGACAATATCAGGTTTTTGTGGTAAATACTTTTATCATTTTCATGCTGGTTTATTTCATGTTGCGTTGTTATACACTAGTAAAAACAGAGCAATTTTATTATTATCGATCTGTTTTGGATTGTCTGCCCTTGTATGCATTATATGTATTTTGTTTCTTGCTTTTTGAATTGTAATTTTTTTTGTTGAAAAAACAGAAAATTAGATGTATATATATTTTTTCAATGATCTCTCTGTTTGTCTTACTTCACCAAACATACCATTAATATCTTCCTTTGAGGTTTAGTTGTTGTCATTAAAGGTTTCTTATCTTATCTTGAACAATACATCACTATATCATCAATAATCGTCCATTGGTCCACATGTTATGACTCCACCGGCCAGATTTGGCCCCCGGGCCTTGACAAAGGGATTGGGAATTGAACCACATCTCCTCGGTTTGTTGTAGGAAGGGAGAGTGAAGGAAGGTTTTAGGGAAGCGTTTTCTAAAGGCTTAAAACATCCAAGATTAATAACACTATGAGTTTTACATCGCAGATTATCCATGATATTTAGGGATTACCATAACATTTTGAGGATATTTCTGCTTTGCATCCAAGACATCTATTTAATTGTTCAGTATAAAGAAACCCAAGGTTTTTGAACAGACCCATTAATGTTTTGTGTATTATTGAGAAGCTCAATGCATTATCTTCCCGTTCACACCCATCGTCTTTTAATACCAATCCATTCTCCACACGAGCAGACCTTCTGACCAAAAATAAAGAAAAACACGATGCCCTACTTGTAACCTCACATTTCACGTTTTATTTTCTAAAGAGAAGTCTTGAAATGACCGCCCAAGGTTCCTGTCCGCGTCCACATGAATGGTCGGCAGCTGCCAGTGAAGTAGCACATTTAACGCCTTTATTAAAATCAATGAAAATCTCTTTGGATTCGGCTCCGGCAGACACTTGTTCCCCGAAAGCATAAAGTGTGCAGAACTTGGCTAACTTGAAGCCTTGGCACCGTCTCACTCATAAATAAGCAAATTAAACGCCATCCATCGACGATGGATTCTTGAGATGTTAAACCTTTTTGTAAGCGCTATTCTACCGCCGCGCCATGATTCTTCCTTCAGGGGGAGAGCGGGGAGAGTATTACGGATTCTACTGAAGCAGATTCTCCGTGTACACTCTGCCTCGGAGCTATGGCTTAGCAGGGGGTCCTGCCTCGGCTCCCACAATTACCGTGGAAACACTGGCCTTTGACACGGCTCACTCCGGTGTATTTGGGGGGCGAAGTGTGAGCTGAGATGTATCATTAACTTTAGCTCCGGCGCTCGTCCTGTGGGGGACCTCTCCCTGCATCACAGTGCATTATACAGCAAAGATAGTAATCACACACAGCCATCTCATTATGACTGTAATCCAGTCAGAGGAGGGCTGGAAACACTGCTCATTCACGGGGTTGCAGACTGGGTTTTTTTCTTTTTTTTTGGAAGCACCACCTAGAATTGACAAGTCAACTAGACTTTTGGTTGTGAAAGTCCCTGTATCTGGATTGATTCGGTCCTGACGGCCAATGTTTCCACTGAGCGATCCAGGTGAGTTTGTCGTGATAGACTTTTCCACAAGCAAAAGGTGCCAAAAGAAATCTTAAAAAAAACCAACATTATTTTTTGGGGCGGCACCAGGGCCGGGTCTAGACAGGCATGTATGAGGGGGCAGCCACAAATCTTGAGGGGGCATTGTGCTGTTACTTACTTACTTACATGTAAGTTTGAGGGGGCACAACATTTATTTGAGGGGGCCAGGCCCCCTCTTGCCCCTGCCTAGACCCGGCCCTGGGCGGCACCAACATGGTCAGTGACAAACTGAGCTTGTATGCATGTGATGTATGCTAATGGTTTATCATTCATTTTAAATATATGAGTTTTTACGATTTTCTTACATTCATATCGATTTAGGTAGGTAGGTAGTTAGGTAGAACTTTATTGATCCCTCAGGAGGTCTCCTTCGGGAAATTGTTTTTTTTCCAATTAGCCACAGCAAATACAGCAATTTTTCATAAAGAATAAATCAAAATAAAATAAGAAGAATAAAAAAGAGAAATAAAGATAAACAAAAAGATGATACAGTCTAAAGATAAAGAACATAGATCAAAGAAAAATAACAACGACAAAGGATACAAAGACTAACATGTTACTTTTACTCCACTCCTGCCGCCGAACGCAGAATTGTACAATTTAATAGCCCGAGGAATGAATGAGTCCTTGAGTCTATTTGTTTTGCACCTGGGATTTACACATTTCTAGTATCATTTATCGAGTTAAAAAATATATATATATACAATAGTTACTGTTTAATACTAATTGCATAATTTTCTAGATATTAATTAGCTTTTAATTAATAATTATCTTTGTGATATTTATTCTTAAAAAATCGGGGTAACCCTTTGAACAAAATTATTGTTTCTTTTATTTATTAGCAATATTTTCATTTAAACTGTATTTCAAGTAAAATATAAACTAATATTAGTATTGATGACCCATTTGATTTTTAGTTTTAATAACAATAACATGAATCCGCGACTCTGATCTCTATGCAAAATTTCCATCGTGTAAACCCTCAACGTCGGCGTCACCCGGCGACCCCAGAGAACAACCGGTTGGTTTCATTTCCTAGAAGACGGAGACGAGGAAGAGTGGAGGAAGAGTGGAGGAAGAGTGGAGGAAGGAGGCACCACCCTGGACGAGGGAGCATCCCTCCGCTCGAGAGAACGTACTGAATCTTGATCAGTGATCTTCGCCTCCTGGTCAGCATCAGTGCATTTGCAAGTTTAGCAGCAGTAACTTTAAAGTAGGACACTAGCCTCGCTGTGCGTATTAATAACCTTGATTTTGCTGCACTGCAGTTCCTGAAGCATGGGAGGTTAAACCCTGCATGCAGATGTGGAACTCTGAAGCTCCGACTTTACACTCTGAAACTACACTACTATCACACCTTCTTTCATAAAGACTGTGCATCAAACCATAATCTCATTGTGTCTTCAACCTTAATGTGTGTTTGTCTGTTTGTTTATTGTAGGTGTGTGTCAATGTACAACTCCAATGCTTGGAAACCACTGAGACATACATCTGCCAAGGAGCTCGACAAAAAAGTAGTCTTGGAAAGATCAGTATATGGGTATTGTTGAAAATGTTCTTGATATCATAGCAACCCTAAAACTGTTTTGTATCCACAACTACTGCAGTCCCAAGACAGTCGAGTTATGTTCAATCATCCGTGTTCTAGTATATGCTCACTTTTCTAAGATACCAACAGAGCAGCAGTACTTAGAAGCCATAGAAGTCACTGATAGATCCTTTAAATTTCGATTCCACATTCTACAGAACACCACCATCATTTTATCATTCGTTTATTGTCCCACTATGAACATTTCCTGGATATATGTAAGTGTATTTTAGTTATTTTATCAATAAATAAACACAGGCACCAGCAGAGCCTCTTTGGAGGAGGTAACTTTAGTGTCGTCATACATGTGAAAGTATGTAGCAGCTTGGTGTTTGTATGCATAATTTAAAACATGGGGGTGGTAAAACTACGGTTGTGCACTTCATGGCAGTGTTTTGCAAATAAATTAAATTTTTAACAGTATTTTATGGGCTGTTAAAGATGGGTTGGGGGGGTAGCATAACTAAAATAGACAACTTTTTATTTTTAAATCACACAAATAAAGATACCAACAATTGTTATTAAATCATAAGAAACCAAAATATGGACTGAAATAGCTATTTTATTATTTTGTTCAAGAAGATTTGTTGTTTAAAATCTAACATCAATTTATTTCTTTCAACTTTATTTTGAGGGATAAAAAATACTTACAAAACCAGTTACATTTGAACAAAAACAGGATAAAGCAAAAAAGTTACTTCAATTGATAAATAATTTAAAAAAAAGGTACGAAACTAAATTGGAAATAATAAACAGTAAGTATGTAATAGTTATTTGTAAAACGCCTTTCTAGACCAGGGTCACAAAGCGAGAGTAGTAGAAACAGTTCTACATAGTGATGGTCTGATGAAGCTTCATGAAACAGTGTCATGTTGTTTAGAGGTCAGTAGGTGGCGCCATCAGTTTAAAAATGATGTGATGTTTCATTAGAACACAAGGAAAATAGTGCAGAGACCGCCATCTAGTGGACTCTGAAAATAATGACACTGCTTCATGAAGCTTCATCAGACCATCACTAGTTGCATTACTCTGGCTTCACAAGTACCGCATGAATACAGTCAATCGGCCCCAATTCTATTCCTCCTCTTACAAAAGTCCTGTTCTTGACTTTGATGCCGAATATTAAGGTGCGCTCGGATGCGTGCCCTTGCTTCTTCCAGACAGAACACGGGCGCTAATCCTCGCAGCGGACTCACGGCGCCGACGTGGAAGCGAATCAGAGGCAGACGAATAAAGGCCCTAAGCCGTCTTCAATTTCCTCATCATTTCATGCATCTGAAACAAAACTAATTTGCTGCTTGTCATGCTCGGCTTGGCACACACAAACACCAGAGCCGCTACGGCGCAGCATGTCATCTGCCGCCGCATCAAAGAGAGCTGTTTATATATCCCACTCGCTCGCCCTCGCAGAGACCTCCAGAAAACACTCCAGCAGGCCTTATCGAAAAGGAGAAGAAAAAACAGAGCATCCTATCCCGACTCCTTGATTCGAGGGATCCTCGGAGGTCACCCCCAAAGTCAAAACAGGGGTTTAGATAAAGTTATGAGGGGCTGAGATATGCAGAAAGGGAGCTCGGGGCAAGAAGAGAAAAAAGGACAGATTGAGGAAAAAAGATGAAGGGAAACATGAGAGAAAGCTCACATGTTTAAAGAGTGTAAAAAGTACAGTACGTACAGTTCCACGCTCCCCTGCAGCCTCCATGCGTCTTCGAAGGTGTCACTCTTCTGCTGAGTAAACTCTTCCGAGGAGAACAAAGGTTCTCATTAAACCAGGCGCCCGTGACGCATATTGATTCCTTTCCCCGTCGTAGACTTTGCGACATCTTTTGTTTTCGGAGATCCTCGCCCGGGCATCATT
The DNA here is from genome assembly GCF_982586985.1 of Callionymus lyra. Classification (NCBI taxonomy): domain Eukaryota; kingdom Metazoa; phylum Chordata; class Actinopteri; order Syngnathiformes; family Callionymidae; genus Callionymus; species Callionymus lyra. The sequence goes on from NC_141820.1 coordinate 24,971,154, forward strand.
GTCGTCGTGGGGCCCCCGCACATCAATATGAAGATCTCCGGCTCTCCGTCACAAAAGGGCCTTCATTTGCATACTTTAAAGCGATTAGCGTCTCTTAATGTAGCGTCGAAAAAAAAAAAAAAAAAACCCTCCCCCAAATTAGAAACGCGTGTGGTCGAGCATTCAGCGATAGTGTCACTTTAATGAAGTGTCAAGGAAAAACATAATAGACTCTCATATCGTGCGCCAAGGTCAAGTCAACACCGGGGGAAGATAGCTTTGATTGTGGAGGGCGAGAGGGCGAGAGGGCGACACGGTGTCGCTCAACGTTCACATTGTTTAATCGAGATTATTCTTTTTAATTCCATTTTAAAACCTGACACTCTGGATGTTATGGCGGGAGGAGGCGTCGGTGACTCGGAAATACAATTTACAATCTTCTTCTGTTGTTGTCGTAGAGTGGGGTAATTGGACACCAGTCTGTTTCTGGTCGTCCTGTCACTGCCCGGAGGGTGTGTGTGCAAGTGTGTGCAAGTGTGTGTGTGCATGTGTGTGTGCATGTGTGTGTGTGTGTGTGAGCAACAGAACAAGAATGAGGGACGCACAGAGAGCACTATTCAGGTCCAATCCACAGACTCATCATTCAGTCTGACATGACGCCGTACGTCTCCCTCACCCTCCGGGGTTCATATCCCACTTCACAGGGCAACAGATGCGCCGCCGGACCTTCAGAATCAGGGACAGGTACCGACTCTGTGGTACCAAGATCTTCTTGGAAACATCTTTATTCAATTAGGATGAGATTTGTTGCCACCGGTTATCAAGACTTGCTGAAGACCATCATGAAGACACAAAACCTTTGAAAAAAAACAACTAAACCCAACAACTCATTTTGGGTTTTCCCTTCAGTACCAGGACTAATAAAAACCATTTCCTCTGTGACACAACGACACAAAGTCTCCGCTGCCAACGTTTAAGTGACTAAGTGCCGAACTTGAGACAGCATTGGCCGTCGCACAAAGACAAGTGGTCCTGTTCCAAGCTGGGCCTTGATGGACACAAAAGGCGAGAAGCAAAAAAAAGAAAAGAAGAATAGGCAGGAAGGAGGGCGGCGAGTCAAGGAAGAGAGAGAGAAAAAAAGAAAAAAGAGTTTAGACTAGAATGTGGTGAAAGGACGGGCGGGCGACACACAGATGTGATGGGATTATCAAACTGCTCCAGGACAAAGTGTCCCCCCCCATCCACCCCCTTCAAGACCTTGACGACGGCGGCAACAGAACTAGTTGATGGAGGGAGTGTTCGGAACTAAACTGTGCTGAAAGTCAAACACGTGTCTCAACCCAACGCCGGAGTCACAACCACGACCTCCCTTAGCTTGATGCAACATCTGACCCTCCAGAGCGTTCAGTAGAAGCCTAACTGAAGCTTTGAGGAGGAGGTGCAGGTGGACGGGGGGGAGAGCAGAGTGCGGCCCTTATGTGGCCATCATAAGGTCAGAAATCAAGTAGAAAATAACCATTTTAGTCTAAACATGAGTTAAGGGTTTCTTTTTTCAAACTTTTTGTAAGTATTTATCGCCCCTTAAAAATATTTAAGTGGATATAAAAAAATTGATTTTAGAGGAAATTAGTGCTTTTGATGTAAAACTAGTTATATACGAAAATAAAATCATTATCTTAGCAAATTTATTTTGTTTTTTTAATTTTTTTTTTTTTACACTTTTTGCTTTTAAAATATTGTTTGATGGCCCCTTAAAAAAAGCCGATCTAACATGTGGCCCCTGAGGATATTGTATTAAGTTAGAGGGTTTGACTTTTTTACATTGAGCAGCTGATTTGAGGGGGTTTGAAGAAATCTTGAAAACGAGTCAAAGGTGAATTAAATGGCAGTAACCACGCGTGCTTCTGACACACAAACGCATCATCAGATCTCATGACTCTCCCTGAGCAACACACGTCCACCACTGAAGTCAGGAACTTCCCTCCCTTCAGGTCAATTATTCCACAAACATCTCGTCAGTTGCTGATGATAAAAAAAAAAAATCCATGAGGTTTGATCTATTTTCATGTCAATCCCAGTCTCTGCTGGGATTACTGCACGAGTCTAGGATGACGGGATTATCTGCGGAGCCTGCGATCAAGGATTTGAGTTTTAACCTTCAGAGTTGAAGGAAGTGATGGAAAAAGGAGAGAAACAGAGATGGACCCAAACGGTTCCGACTGCAGGAGGACGTGGCTGCAGTCGGAACAGGTGCCTCCCACCTGGGCAGACCCGAGGACATCAGAACCAGAAAAAGAGAGAGAGAAAAGGGTTCGGTTCTTACCTGTAATCTGTACTGAGATCAGCTCACAGCCGCATCGACACTGCGGGTAGAAGAAGAGGCACGATCCCCCCTCAAAAAAAAAACTGAGAGATGCGGAAAAAAAAAAGTCCAACGCAAAAAAAAAAAAAAAAAAAAAAAAAGGGCAGAAAAAAATCCGGACCTGCGGCAGTGAAGTCCAACTAGATCCTCAGTTCGGAACCAAGGCGCGTCCCGGTGTGTGGAGCAGAAGAAGCGAGAAGAAGAAGGTCCACAACCATCGCCGACCAGAGAGAGAGAGACCAGGGAGCTGCGCCTCCCATCGCCCGCTGAGGAAGCACTGACCGGCGGGAGGACGGTGCGCGTGTGCGTGCGTGCGTGCGTGCGAGAGAGAGAGCGTGTGCGTGTGTGACGTTCCTCCTCAGTGCCGTGCTCTCCTCGACTGAGGTGCTGAGGCTGCTGCAGCGGAGTGTGAGAGAGAGAGAGAGAGAGAGAGAGAGAGAGAGAGAGGGAAGGGGGAGAGAGAAAGAAGGGAGAGAAAAGAGAGAGAGAGCAGATGGATGGTTCGGCCACTAAAACGCTGCATGAGTTTCCTCTTTTGCTGCAGCTTCGTTCACGATGCGTTCACGTCCCACACTCTTCAACTTCTACGTCAGCAGTGACCCCCCGGTGACCTCCCAACGACCCGCCAACAAGCACTATAACCAGGTGTGTTCGAACTACAAACTCACCTGCGACCCCTAGGTGTGGTCTTAGAGCGACCACTCACCGTCAGTAGAGAGGACAGTGGATTTTAATACAAGTTATTAAGCTAGTTAGCATTGAGCTAGCTGTTAGCTGTTTGCGGTTACTTGAAACACACCTGAGTTTCGTCAGGGTTTAATGAGGAACAGGTGTGTGCTAGCACCGTTAGCACCTAGCTAAGATACCGTGCCAGAATTTTGAGGACATTTTTGGCAACTGGCAGAAAAACCGTTGCCGACTACTCTGTGGTGAAGTTTAAATGCTAATTTTGTTCATCGTTGCATATGTACAATAATGTTAGCTGATGGTCAAAAGTTTCATCCAATATGACTTTTGTCTCTCGTGTGACTTGTTTACACACGACTGCGACACGTGTAGTCGTAGCATGTACTCGTGTTAGCAGCAAACAATGCTGCAAATTGGATATATTTTTACTTTTCTTTTATTAACAAACGTGCTGTGTCTCAAATCGCATACTTGCGTACTCAAAGTTAGTATTTTTAGTCTGTAAGTGCGTCTCAATTCTTAATTCGTAATGCGAAATTTAGTGCGCCATGCACACTAATTTGGCGTACTCAAACGCCCACAAAACTGAGTATGGTTCGATGGACACTATCTACCCTAAACGGCCGCCATCTTAGTGACGTTGTAAGCGGAAGTTACCTCATATATATATATATATATATATATATATTCATATACGTACAGGTGTATTTTCCGCAGCAGTAGAAGGATGAGACGTCTTCGGTGCTGATACCAGCTTAAGTATCTTGCGAATATTTCGATACTCATATTTCTTCTTTATTTCTTTTATTCAAACTTGCAAAACGTGCTGCCAGCAGGTGGCGATAGCGTTCAAACAGCTGGTTGCAACCATCGTTAGATAGTAGTAGGAGAATAAGCTGTCACGTCAATTCCTGTTAGTGTGTAGCAGCAGTGTTTGATTTGAGACATACTATCTGTGGAGAATTTGCGTACTAGTTAGTACGTACACTATCCTGATGCATACTAACTTCTAGTATACTAAGAGAAGTATGCGATTTGAGACACAGCATAGGTGACTACTCTGTGGTAAAGTTAAAATGTTAGCTGATTTTCAAAAGTTTTATTGGATTCGTTTGTTTTCGACTCAAAACAATCCAATATTACTTTTGTCTCTTGCGTGACTTGTTTACACACGACATGTAGTCGTAGCATGTACTTGTGTTAGCAGCAAACAATGCTGTGAATTATACAAATATTAACTTTTATTTTATTAACAAACGGAGATTAGTGGAAATCTCCCTTGCTCAGTATGTAGTACACCTGAGCTGTGTCTCAAATCGCATAATTCTCTTAGTATACTAGAAGTTGGTGTGTATCAGGGTAGTGTACGTACAAACTAGTACGCAAATTCTCAAGAGATAGTATGTCTCAAATCAAACACTGCTACTCACTAGCAGAAAATGACGGGACAGCTTCTTCTTCTTCTACTACTATTTAACGATGGTTTCAACCAACTGTTGGAACGTTATCTTTTATATCTATCATCACAAGATATTTACGCCGGTATCAGCACCGAAGACGTGTCATCCTTCTACTGCTACTCAAAATGCACCTGTAAGTATATGAATATATATACACTGTGTATATATATGACGTAACTTCCATTTACGACGTCAACGTCACTAAGATGGCGGCTGTTTAGGGTAGATAGTGTCCATCGATAGTGTGCATGGCTCACAAAATTTCGTATTCTAAGAATTGAGACGTACTTACGCACTAAAAATACTAACTTTGAGTACGCAAGTATGCAATTTGAGACACAACTCAGGTTTACATTGAATTTAAATTGGATTTAGGGGGGGGGGTCTCCCATTGCAAACCCTTGGACGGACAGAAAGTAAAACCTAGGATTATATACATGTGTGTGCAGGGACCTGAGAAGAGAGGGGGTCTGCAGGAAGAGGAAGAGAGGAGAGGAAGTGGCTTGAGAGAGTAGGACAGAGAAAGTAGGGACTTGAGGGAGCACATTGAGGGGCCAAAGAAGAGAGATCATCAAGGTAATTTATCCTTTTTGACATTATAGTTGTTTATTGTTTTTAGTTTTTATATCTATATATAAGGTCTCACATGTTATGTCATGTATATAGCAAATTATGATGAACACATTTTGGGGACCTCGGCTCCTGCAAGGCTTTAACTTGTGTCAATCAAAGAAAGTCTCTGTAATAGGCAAGTGTTCTGGGGTTGTACGTTAAATTGCAGCATGTTCATAGATTATGATTATACTTTTATTTATTTATCTGCTTAAAATTGTCCATTTTTTTGGTGGAAATAAGTAGAAAGTGTAACATGTCAGTTTGACTTCCATCAAATGGACTGAACACCAAAGGTACTAGTTTCATAGTTAACTGATGATGTTGAGAAAACTCTGAATGAACCCCATCTTTATCCTCCACTAAACTACACTCAGAGAAATGATTTGAGTGAAAGAAAATACTGTCCAGTTTGTGACCTTGAAGTCTCCAAGAGTACTGGAAAAAACAAAATCTTTTCAAAGTCTTTTCATGTTGATCTTATTGGGGGAGATTTTGTATTTTTATATTAGTCTGCACTCTTACGATTTCACTTCAAATCATGTGAGTGACCAACCTTTGTGTTCATGCTCTCACATCCCAGAGCTGCTCCTGGTCCTTCACTCTTGGGTTCAATTCCCTGTGAGTCCTTCAGGTCATATGGATAAAACCTACTTGAATCAGATGGACCTGCACTCACCAACCTTTTTGACACTTTCCCTTTCTTTTTAATCCCCAAATCTAAAACATTGAACAACTCATTGAGGACTTTAATACTATCATAAACATAGTGGGTCAATTTTTGTTATAAATTAACTTTTAAAAGAAAGCGTCATCACATTTATTTAAGTTTTAAAACAATGTATTGACCTTCAGTTTTTTCAACTGTTTCTTGAGCTTTACCCAACATTTGATGTGACATATGGAGGATGTTTGAGCTTCAGAAAGTCATGTGATGTTTGGATTATAAAGTATATGATTAAAAAACAATCTTTCTCAGGGAAAAAAACCACCAGAACAATGTAATATTATTTTGTTCACATCTGTGTTTTAATTCAAACATTTAATTAAACAAGAAATTAAGAAAGGTAAAAAATAATCCTTAAACTTGAGAACTTTTTTTTTTCATTAACATTTACAACATTCATTAAACTATACAATCTTCTTTCTTTTTGTCACTCAAAATAAACCTTCAATTAGTTGTAAAACGTTTTAACTTTTAAAAACATGAACCGCTAAGTCGCGTACACAGGCAACAACACTGCACTGTTTGACCCATATTGGAAAAAAAAAATCATCATGAAAAGATAAAGATAATTTGGCAGAAAACAGTGACAGACTTGGAGAACAAATGAAGATGTTGTTCCTGATACGTTTATCTGCCCCCATGCCACCCTCCATTGTCAGGCTTTATTAAATGCATTCATCTGCCTTGCTAAAGGGCACAAACACGCTCGCAACGATCGCGTCTGAATATTTAATCCGAGGATCGTTTAAAATGGAGATTAGGCGTATCAGTGACCTAATTAGTCATTTGCATAGTTTTGGGGGGATTATCGTCATCATTTTGGTTCTTTGATTATCGTTGAACATGATTTAATGGTGTACCCCCCTCCCGTCCCCCTGAACCCTCACCCGCCTCCCACCAACCAGCAGTTCAGACAAATGATGCTGTGATGGTGTCACATTTATTAACTAGATCAACTAAAACTCAATTATTTGAGGAACAATCAACTTCACCTGCAATCATGTTTTTAAAAATGATATAAAGAATACTTTGTCACATTCCTGTGTTTCATCCTCTCCATCCCTCACTGTCCCCTGAGGCGTCCCTCCCTCTGTAACTCTGCACGAGAGCGCCCCCCACAGGCGAGAATCCTTGTCTGAGAGCAAACGCTGCAGGTTTAATCAGCTTCTCTGTAGACAATGTTGACCATACATTTATTTTTAGAAGATTTAATCAACCAGTATTTGATCAGAGGGTGATCGCGGCACAGAAATGAATCATTTTCTGCAACCAACGCAGAATGTAAAAACGTCACGTCAGCTGTTTTTATCAATACGGGCTCCTTGTATGATCACTTTGACAAATGTTTGAAAACTGGGAGTTGAATTCTCAGAGGGGTTACATAATTTACCAGCAAACAGTAGGGGGGTTTTAATTTGGAAAATGTATTGGGGGGGATACTTTTTTTTTTTTAATGTAATTTGTCATAAATATTGTTAAAATGTTGGAGAATTAAAATAGTACATATTTCCTATTATTATTACAGGATAGGATATTATTATTACTTCATCCATATACATTCTAAAGTATAAATAAAGAAAACACATATTTTATGTTAAATTATTTTCTTGTTTATTATTTAAAGAAAATTGCATAATTTAACCCCCCAAAAAAGATGATAAAATGAGAGAATTTAAGTCATTATATGAATTGAAAATACTTTGAATTGCTCTGGTGAATAAAAGCAAGGATATGAAATTGAATAATGAAATTCATAATGTAAATATGTGAAATGTTCCAACTTCACTACAGAAGTTTCCGCGTACTCGATTGAAGAGTTGAGGGTGACATAAATACAAAAAAAGGTTTGTATGTTTTTGTTTTTTTGCTAAGATCTGATAGAGAGATCAAAAATATTTTTGTTAAATGTATTTTTTTTTAATAGTACGGAAACCAAAGCTAAATGTGAGGTAAACAAATAGATCTGCCCTGATTAGGACATGAACCTGGAAACCTTGAAGCACCATCCACTGTCAACTCTGTCTGTAAGAGACCAATCCAACATCGTGATCCTGCGAGTACAACACTGAAAGGTCATGTTTGAGGGTCAGTCAGGGGGCTTTGGGGGTTTGCTCTGTTGTCAATTAAAGGTTTAAGGGTGAGGTGTCAAACAAACAAAAAAATCATGCTTCAGAACAGCATTTGTTTTATGTAGCGACGAAGGGTCAAGAAAGAAAAATCAACAAAATGATGAAGTGATTCTACCTCAGGTCCCTCAGTACTGCTTATGTCTCATATTAGAACCTTTGAACTGCAGCACTTTCGCTGCGCATTATGGGACTTAAATGATTAAATTATTTTGCTGGCCACGTGTTGTTGATGCCATGTCTACAAGTAACCAGGTTATGTCTGGAAAAAAACATTTTTTTTTGGATAATTTTTATTGTTGACTGTCAACTGTGATAATAACCGACCTATCATAACCTAGATTCTATGAAGTGTGTGAAGCCTTTTAACGGAGCTTCTCTATTGGTCAATCCTCAAGGCTCTTCCTCGTGGCAGACAAATCTCCATAAACAACCAGCTGGGTGCAGCCCACCCTGCCACATAAAGGACAAGGGATACCACCCACACTTCCTCCTCCTGAAGCTAAGCCCAGAAGAGCGGGACATGGTTGGAGGGCTTCACACTATTTGTAGAACCTGGGTTATGATATATAAGTGTTGGTTCTACACCAAAATGTCAAGGTGGAAGCCCAGGATCTGGTGAGGGGAGACTGCCTCACCTTGGTGGCATCTGCCGTGGAAGACCAGCAGCACGTCAGAGGGTCTGAATACGGTCACCCACGGAAAAGTAATAGGCTCAGTCGGTGGCAGGTGTTTGAGGCCAGGCTTATGCGTAGAGGACACCCCCAAAAGAGGGACTATAAGGGCTAAATAAGTGGAAAAAGGGATGATGGTTTGAATAAAAGCAACGTCTATTTCCTCCCATGATGAAGAGAATCCAAACAGATCATAGCGGGAAAGGTTGTTGGTCAATGTGCGTGTGCCTTGAGCACAGTATTTGTAAGCGGATTTGGGGGGGTCAAAGCGGAGGGGTAGCAGGGCAATACTGACCAATCTGACTTTGCGTTTGTCTTGCAAATGAGACGATGACTTATAGTGGCGCCATGAATGGTGTTGATGAAGCGTTCTTTTGATCAAGTTTAAGGGGGGGAAGGGGCGTTGATGCTGCTGACCGGGCAGGGGATGTGGGGCGGGGGGTCCCATTGCCAGCTGCCAATGTTGTCTCATCGGCTCACTCGTCCCACCGTTGTTTGTGTGACTTTCAATACGAGCGTCTACATGAATGAACCCAGTGAAGCCTCAGCTGTATGTGGTCCCTCTAAGGCCTGTGGGGATACAAAGATCGCCCCACAGTGGTACAGCGTGCCCAGGGGTGTTCCCCGGCCTCCTGACAAACACACAAACTGTATCCCTGTCGTTATAGACATTCATCACACATCTGTTACAGTGTATCCCTCATGCGGCGGCCGCTAAATCATGCATACTGTGTGCGCGTATATATCCGCTTTACGGTCAATTTACAAGTCATTTCCATCCCTGCGACGATAATATTTATGACCTGCCAATGCTGACGTTGGATTGAGTGAGTCTATCTTAATAAAATGAAACGTCCATTCCCTGCACTCTCAAAGCCTTATTTCTGCCATGATATCTCATTTTGGTAGAAAATCTATTAGCATGTCTCCGAGGCTAATGAAGTTTTATGTGCTCCGTGGGCACAATGAATGACACTCTTGATATCATTGATTCTCATTGTAAATAGCTTTTCAATTTGCCGCCGAATCGCGAGCGATCGGATTATAAATTATATAGAAGCCGACACTTTTGTATGCGCGCGCTCTTGAATGGACGGGTGAATTGACGGTGTCACTCAGTCATATAATTAGCTAGTTTGCATATTGATGACTTACTGCTGTTTGTGTGCTCGGTTCAGGATTCATTCCATCAACTTATGTGTGTGTGTGTGTGTGTGTGTGTGTGTTTGTTGATGCGTACATCAACTTTATCAGCTAGTAGCTGCTCCCTGTGTGTCCGTACCCTCCAAAAGTAGCTTCTGTTTGTCCTCAGAGACGCTCACTCGGGTCTGAAGTCACAACTTTGATTGACTCAAAACATACAGATGTGTCAGAACTTTAGACCGAATCTGTCATGCCGTGCAACCCGCAGGTTTAGCATGTGATGGGCAGTTTCTTACCAATTGGGCATCTTTCCCCCCCCCCCCATTGCTTGGCGTCCATTTGGGCTCTTTCCAGTCACAGCCAGTTGCTGCTTTACTCAGCAGTCTCTGGCAGAACCCTGACAGCTTGTTGGAGTGTAAGTCGTCTGGTTCTTAGCACCTTTTAGTAGACCGGGGGTTGATGTGGCGACAAAGCTTTGGCAATACTTTCCGATTGAAAACCACCTTGTGTGGTCGGCCTGCTAAAAAAAACATAGCTTTATTCAGTCAAATTATCTTTAAAATCATTATTTTAACTAATAATAATTTGTTCTATTGATTATTACAGCATGAAAGGTTTTTCATTTGAAAATAGATTTTCACTAAAATAACATTAGAATGTGGCTCTTGACTAGTGGAATTGAGTAAAACACAAACTCTGTTTAGTTTCTCATTCTATATAAAGAATGTTTTAAACACAAACTCACTCAGTGGCACAAAGTCTCTACAGCATCATCAGCATACAATCAAATATACTTTAGATGCAAATATACAAACATCTTGTTGTAACCCGTCCATGTACTTACTTTTTTATTATTTTTTTGCAGATAATGCTATTGTATTTTCACTTTTTTCCATCTGAAAATCGTTCCGTGAATATAATCCTGACATTAAACCATAAAAGGTTGGGGACCCCTGCATTAGGCCATAATAGAGGAGCAGCCTCTGCAAGGGGTGTCCCTCATTTTATGCATGAATGGTGGCGATACCGCTCATAGATTCTGTGTAAAATAAATAGTACTCAAACTAAATAACTATGAAGAGGTGAAAACAAATTCAACATCAATCCACTGTAAGTGTAAATAGATAAATGTATTTAAAATGTTAAAAGATATCTATAATGACTGGCTACTTGGAGCCAATCGTGAAAAAACAAATGATGGTAGTTTATTCCAAGTTTATTTCAAGTTGATTATGTATTTTTTTTCATCCAACTAAATACCAATTGGAAAACTCAACTCTTCATTTGAAACTTTGTCAACTGTTTTTTCAAATTAAACCGCTTTACATGGCGCTGGTTGTGTTGGTTTTTTGTTGATTTCCACCAACCCAAAATGTGCGATTCTGAAAACTATCGCCTGTGTAACCAAATCTCTACGTGGACTAAATTCTGGACCCAAGCCTGGATGAAAGGCCGTTTTTTTTAATGTGAACATACTTTGACTTGAGACATTAGAGTGAAATTGCCTGTTAACTTACAAACAACTGTGATGTTGAACAGTAGAAATGGTCTCTCAGGTGAACTTTAATTTTAATGCATCATTACCTTTCCAAATACACAACCCAAAACTTGGTTAGAATACAATCATTGTACACACAAAAAAACACACAGCGGTGAACTAACTGGTACTGTGTCTATAAAATAGATAATCCGGCGACAAGCTGGAACTTTTCATTAAAACCAACAGCCGGTGACAAAACTAGTTAAGTTGAGCGCTACCATCTCCTCTCAAGAAACTGACAGATATGGAGGAAAACAAGAAGCATTCCCAATATAAAGACTTTATTTTCTTTCCGTCCCAACTACCCTCTGATTTAAACATGATCAACTTATGACTCGTGACCGACGTTTCCTCCGATTCCCAGACAGAGTTTGTCAATTATTCATATTTCCAGTGGCTTCATGTTAAACGTTGTTTACATGCGTTTGGCTTGTAAACGTCAGTTTCATCTTCACTTGAGTAAAAGACACAGACGTCGCTGCAGACTCCAGGAAGCTAACATCAGTCGGAGCACCAAAGACTCACAGGATGAAGTGGACGGAGGAGAGAAATGAAGCGAGCTGACGTGTGGAGGATGAATCCATCTTTCCCTCCCGGTGACTCCCACTCTCTCCCTCCCCTCCCATTAGTCTCTCTAGTCTCATTGTTTTCAATAAAGTGTCAGGACCGGCCATTTTATAATCGCGTTTGTGGATTGGGATTTAGGATTTGGATCAAGTCACTGTCTTTTAGAATCACTTCTTTATTGATTGAGGAGGGAAAAGACTGTTGAAGTGATTGCCTTTGATGTCGATCCTCCACAGATGAGCTGCAACAAAGAAGATTCTTACATTCATGGTGAAGGAGTAGATCAAGTTTGGGGTTCTTCTCTCCACCAGTAAATGAGTCGACGTCGTTGTCGGTGTGAGATGAAGTCTCACCTTCAAGCTCACGAGTGGAACTAGTCACCAAACATCTTCCTGGTCCAAAGGTTGGGGATAATTTTCCAATCGTTACACTTCCTACATTTCCTGATTCAGACATTTTGGCCGGTGGACCCAGATTAGATCAGAGATTTCCCATTTTCTAATTTAAATATTTAAATTAGAAAAGAGTTTTGTATAAACGGACACATACTGATGAGTACAATAGAGTCCAACATCTATTTAAGACACACTTAAATCAACACATTAGTTAACACTTAAGAGCTTCTTAGCGATTATGGAAAGCCAATCATTTTCATGCCTTGAACCTCCATCTAAAGAAAAGAATCAATTCCAAATTCTTTCTTCATAAGGAATGGAACATGCATGAACTTATACACACTTGTGTTTTTCAGAATTTAGGAGGAAACTATTTTGTCGAATTTCCAACAAGGTGTCTTATTGCTCATGATCTTCAGTTTTGAAAAGTGAACGTTGGGATGAAAATCGTCTTAATCTGAGACCATAGTTCTCAATATGAAAAAGTAGCCAAGTCCAGGTTAGGTGAGAGATCCTTATCGAGACGAATGACTTTGAGCATCCTGAGGGAGAGAAATATGGACTGACTCACGGTGAAAAAAGAGCTGAGCCAATAGGCAAAAGGATCCATATCCCAATATGAATAATGAACTTTGTGTAGTGAGCGAGTAGAACACAAGCAGCCAAAATGAGTTTTCTCCATTGAATGACTGGATGGATCTTTTATGGATGGAGTAGAACTGAAGGCCCTCCGCTGTAAGAGAAGCCGGTGGAGGTGGATGAGACATCTTTGAAGGATGCTTCTCTGGTGAGGTTCTCCAGTTAATTAGGAGGAGGCAGGAGTTGTAGCTGGAGCCAGCTTAGATCTTTCTTTACACAAGGATTTCAGACAGAGAATAATCTTGGAAGGGTTTCTTCTCTGATGAGTGTTGATGTCATACGTCAGATGATGGATGGCGGTGAAATGAAAACATGGAGATGCACCTTCCTCTGAGCTCAGATTTAAGGGAAAAAAATGACTTTTCAAAGACATGTTGACAATGTCCGAGCTTGATCTGATTCATGCTTCAGATGACGAAAATGAAAGATGTTCCTGACGACATGATTTCAAATCTGATTTCTTAAACGTAATATTTTGCCAGATTTAGACCAATAATCCAAGATGTAGGTTGTTTTTTTTTATCAACTTTTAAAAAAAGAGAACCTTCTTATTTATCTACCTTGATGTCTCTGGATCCACAAAATGTTGTTGCAGACTAGAATTGATGTTTGACTGTCCACTCATATTCTTGTTGTGTATTGTTTAACATTCAGAGGTACGTCGTGGGTGTGAATCTTGTCAACTATGTTTTGTCAAAAGTCAGAGTTGTTCCCTGAAGCAAACAAATCGCTCTCCGAAAGTTTTTGTTGCACGTCAACTGACTCTATTGACGTCGACTGTATTTTCCTTTTAAGTGAAGGTTAAGCACGGGTTGTTACTTTCACTGTACTTGCTACAAGAGAATTATAAAAACATAGCTGCTCTCAAGAAATAATCTCAAGATGAAGGTATCGTAAGCTTTTTTTCCAAATAGAAATTGGAAAAAAAAAGTTTATAGAAAGACATTAATATATCAAAATATCACAAATGTTTTCATGCTTCCATGAAGACTTTTCAGTATTGACATCTTAGAACTTGACTCTTGACTTAGTGACTCGTTTCAGTCTCTAAGACATTGCTAGATGTAGATAAACCAAGTAAATATTACTGTCATGTTAGACTGTCAACTTCTATCTTCCTGGCATGAGAGCTTGCACTATACACACTTTGGTTAAGCCTAACCTGACCTCCACATAAAGTCTCGATATTAGATGCGAACATCACCATCACTACGATGCTCATCACAAATGATTCCCTTAATCCTGGATTGTATCTTTGATTATTATTTATTATCATTTTCCATAGAGAATTACAAATATGTATGTATAACTGTATACTAACCAAATCCTTGCAGGAGGTTTGATAAACAAGAAAGATTCCATACATTGCATGTGATGTATTAGTTAATTTTGGTACGCATTAGAGTCTGTTAAGCTTAACTTTACCTTAAATACTGTAGATATCTTCATGTAAAGTGAAAGTTTAAAATGAACAAGGTGAAATTTACCTTTTTGTTTTTTTATTTGTCATGCATCTTAACATTTTTTGTTTTCATATTCGTACATTTTGAAGATTAGAGTGTAATTTCCAAGTTAAAATCAATTGAATAAATTGTAATGATTGTTGAATATTGTAAACTAAATATTTGCAGGATGTCGCATGGAATAAATCTCTGCGGTTGTTGGGTGTTAAAGATTAAAAAAAAGGGTCACAATAATATTACTAGGAATTTATTAAGGCCTATTTTTAATGTCTTAATATAAAATGCTGTGACGCATGAAGAGCGCTCGCACGTGACCTTCAAAGATGACCAACAACAGTCACATTTCCTCTCATTAAAGTCATCATTTTTGATTCATCACGGCTCACAAACCACCGATAATGTAGCAGCAGCGATAGATCCCACTCACACATATTCAGCTGCCAGTACTCTCAAGACAGAGATATTGAAATTCTATTCTTTCTCTTAGGATTACCAACTGGGACGTCGGAGTCCTCTAGACGCGTTCAAGAGAGTCCTCAAGTCCGATAAAAAGAATCTATAGGTGACTGAAGAGACAGATATCCTTCTCACGCACGGCAACAATATTCAGAGTTACCTGGTTTCATCAGCCTCAAGACAAAAGATTCTCCAGGAGACAATCACACAAAACCACAGACACACACACAAGTCAGAACTAGAAATGGTTTATTGACTTGACAAGAGTGTGTGTGTATGTGTGTGTGTGTCTGCGCTCTTAATGGAATAATTTAGTCTCGGACTTCTATTGAAACACTTACGTATGCAAACTGATAAGTGCAGACGAGGGAGAAGACCGCGGGCCATCGATAAGAACTCGTCCTGTTTGAGTCATTTGAATGGAAATGAATCTGGGAATGATGTTTGGTTACAGTCTTCAGGTGAAATGTGTGTTTTTTCAACGTCTGAGCCGACGAGGAGCTTTTAATGAACCTCTGTTTGATTTGGGGAATTGGAAAACCGGGGGTCCCTCTTTAGCGGGAGAGTCAACATTCTGATTCCATCTTTTCCCTTTTTTTTTCCTTCGCCACCCTCCACTTTCCTTCCATCTCCATGTTCAACAGTGAAAAGCAGGAGTAGAGCGTGTGTGCGTGTGTGCGTGTGCGTGCGTGTGTGTGTGTGTGTGTGTGTGTGTGTGTGTGTGTGTGTGTGTGTGTGTGTGTGTGTGTGTGTGTGTGTGTGTGTGTGTGTGTGTGTGTGTGTGTGTGTGTGTGTGTGTGTGTGTGTGTGTGTGTGTGTGTGGCCCGTCCAGTGTCCCACCCGGTCAATGAACTAAATAGTGAGAAGAAGAAGCGCACACAAAAGGGAAATCGCTGGTGTTCCATTATCCTTCTCCAGCCTCCTGACAACTCCGCAGTGATCAATAATCAATTCGGCCTCTCCCTCCTTCTTCCCTGCTTCTTGTCTCTCTGCTCCCTCAATGGCTCCTGACGCTGAATGGATTTGCAAGGACATACTTGGAGGCATGCTGGTGTACAAATACACACTTGGTCAGAGGGTTGAGCTTTACAGCTCTGGATTACTTCATGTTTGACGATAAAGAAATGTATTTTACAATGTTTAACGGCGGCAACACAACCCAAGAATTACTTTTACTCACCATATTCTACTGACTCTTTCAAGAAACATCTTAAAACATTTTTATTTGTTCAGGCTTTTCCTCGATTTTCTGGAACTCCTGTGTTGTTCTCAGTATTATCTTGACCTTTAAAGTTTATATTTAATTGAGTATTGTTTTGATTGTTTAAGTGCTTTGTGACCCTGGTCTGGAAAAGCGCTATATAAATAAAAAAATTACTTACTTACTTACTTATTCTTGCGTTCAGGAAAAAAATCAGAGCAAGGATCTTAAACTGCTCGCTTGTGGACCAGCTGCAGCTGATGAAATGATATTCTGTGGACCATCACATCACACTTTATTTAAAGTGTCATATCATAGTAAAGTCAACTCAAGGCACAGTTTAAGTAGGACTATATTTGAGAAAAAAACAGATCCAGAAAGGCAGAAACCTCGAGCAGAACTAGACTCGGTGTTAAAGTGTTCATGTCCTCCTGCTAGACAGATTGATGGAAGAAAAGAGTGAGGGAGGATAAAGTGAGAGAAGAGTAAAGAGTAGGGCAGCAGAGTCCAGGGAAGGTCGTTGGAGGAGATCCTGGATCCAGCTCTGGAGGTCTGGGAGAAATGGAGACGAAAACGGTGGATTTGAACTGGTGATGAAAATAATGCAGGAAAGACGGATAAGTCCTGTGATTATATAGTTCAAATAAAACAGATAAATTGAGACAAAATGGTCCAAATTCACAATGAAACACAAAAAAATCAACAAAATATATATTACATTTGAATCAAAGACATGCAGAGAAAACTGTTCAAAGACCCCCCCAGCCTGTTTCCCAGTCTCAACAAGAATTTACATCTGTTTTGTTTGTTTCTGGCCAGACTTTGACACCCCTGATCTAGAGTCTGGGCCCATAAAGACTGAAACACTTGTTTGCCCAATTCTTTGGGTGATTTTTGGAGGGAATTCTTGGAGCTGGCAACAAACAAATATTCATGGCAGTAGCTACAACACATGTGAGGCCATAATATTTGATGTAAATGACACTATGGGCGGATGCTTGGCAGAGGCCTGCGCTCACAGAGTGGTTATTGTGTTAACTCAACACACCAAAGATGAAAAATTTCCAAATCTCCACGGATTGTGACCGTCACAGACACGACTCACCTCGGAGGATTTATTCATTTTCTGTCGTTCACGCTGTTTTAGAAGAGAATGCCAACAGAGAAAAAAATACTGGTTTTAAAAACCAGTAAGAAAGAAACGCATGATCAATAAATAAAGACCTTCAGTTCTGCCCTTTTGGGGATTTATTAAAAGGTCACAGTCCAGCGGAGTGTGAAACCACTCGCTGATTGACAAGTGGTTAAGAACATGAGTGCCATTTTGGATCTGGGTCAAGCTCTTTTCAAACACAGCGGACTCTCTTTCTTAGTGTTGCTACATTGTATTTAGAGTTCAAATAAACAAATCTCATTCTAGAAATTGGACACAGTTGCGAAAGTTGCACAGTTTCTAAATGACAAGATGAGGTTCTTCACATCCTCTGTGATGATATAAGAACTCTGATGAACAGTTCATATCAGGATTTGTTTATGGAAGCTTTTAATGGCTCAAAGCAAACACTTTCCGTTCTCCAAGTGTACTGGTTTTGAAGTACGCTTTAAGACAGTGCACGTACTTGCCCAGTGTGCCATTTTCCACAGATAGTATGTCTCAAATCAAACACTGCTACACACTTACACCGGAAATGACTCAACAGCTTCTTCTTCTAATACTTTTTAACGACGATTGCAACCGGAAGTTGGAAAACTATCGCCAACACTTGACCGCACTTTTCACCAATTTAAACGGGTTATTAAGATGTGTTCCACAACTGTCATGATCTGTATTCCTGTATATTTTATTTCACTTCGTCTTTGTGTTTTTGACGAGTTAATGACACCGAGCAAAAAACAATCCGTGCCACTGCAGCAGGTTCCAGTCCGTGGTTTCCTAGTGTCCAATCGTGGAATCATCACCTTTATTTAATGATTTTCTCTTGTTTCTCTTTCCATTTTTCCATTGAGCTTTATAGACATAATCCAGCAGTGTTTTTGTAAACCTCAATTCGCTTTGAGTTTATGAATATTGTGTTGACAGCTATTTTGTTGGTCTTTTAGTGTTTATTGCCTCATGTGTTCATTTTGTTTTATTGCTATTTTTTACATGGCTGGTTACAGGATTGTTCCTTAGTGTGTCTGGGAAGTTAGTTTTGGGTTTGTCACAATGACCGGGAGTTAAACTTTTGTCACCTGCGTTTAAGGTATTTAACTTAACCAACAGAAGGTTAGGTCTTTGCCTTTCCTGTTTTGTAGGCCATTATTTTTAACTATTAAATACATTAAATTAAATATCTTTTTTTGTTTGATGGAGTCAAGTCCTGATTTGTTTTCTCATTCTTTAACACAGGTGGTAAGAACCCATACAAGAGTAGCATGAAAACTTTCAAGACATTCCTAGATCTCATTAAAATATTTGCATCTGTTTGAATAGAAAACAACATTGACATTATTTAAAAAACATTCAAAGCAAAAAAACCTTTAAAATGGAACAGAATGGCTCCTTTACAATGAAACATGTGTATAAACCCAGTCCCAGTATGTAATGCAGCCACTTTGTGTTTCATAAAATAGTTGTTAATGAGTTATTTGTTGCTAAATATGTCCTAAAATCATATATTTCATAAATCAAATGTTTGCCGAAAAACACTGTTGTGAAGTTGACATACCTCAGAATTCGTGCCGCACGAGGTTCAACTTGTATTTCGAACAGTGAGAAGGTCGTGCCCTGACTCCCCCCCCTCCCTCTCTGAGTGCAGATAATGCCCTTCAATACTGATAAGAGATGCATAGTCACGCACCGACAACCTTTCTGTGGCCTATAATGTCTGTGTAGTAGCAGAGTCAGCTTCAGAGTTCCACTGCGGCAGAAACACTTATTGCATCGCCGCATTACACACACACACACACACACACACACACTTCCCTCTTTTGTGAGTGACGTGTGTTTCTGCTCATTTAAGAAGGCGAAGGTTTGACTTCCATACGAACCGAAGCTTTGTTCCAGCAGAAGAAACGGGGGGGGGGGGGGAGTGTGATATTTCAAGAGGGTTGGAGAGCCGACCAGCAGGGCTGACGTGAAGGATCAAATCTGACTTGATCCCCGACAACCTCCGTCCCTTCGGTCGGCTCTCGTTTTTTTTTTGTTCCCTCGTTCAGAAACCTTCAGCTGCTAATCTCCGGTACTTTGGCGACGTGTCCGTGTGGACGAGATTTACATTTCCTGGAGTCAAATCTGCCGGTTCAGGAACAGGGTATTCTGGATGGTCACATTTGTAGGAAGTGTGTGAGACAAAGACGTGAAGATTAAACCTACATTTCTTCAGCAGATCGTTTTTAAAACCCTAATAATTAGCTCTTGATTATCTGTCCTGTTGAACATAAACTCAAACCAACGATTGAGCCGAAGACATTAGAAGCCGTTTGCTACTGATTCCTTTAAACATTTTTCTCTCCAACTTCAACACCACTCAATGAAATTTGAGAAAAATAATTGATAGATATACAATATTGGTTTAATGCCAGACCAGAATACTCGCTTTGAGATCATCCAAGTTGGAAAATCATAGGTTTGAGAGGTTGTTTTTTTTTCCGACCTTTTCTATCTTTGTTGATAAATTAAAAAATACGGATTGATTAAACTGAACTCATTTATTGACGATGAGTTGAAGAGAAAAAAAAAGGATTCTTCTGTGAGAGCAGGTCGAGCGAGTCGATCGATGCGCTGCTCAAGGGCACAACTCAAGGAATCGATTCATGGCGACTACAGAGATTCCTCTGGAACATTGTCATAAGAACAGCTTGGACTTCCGTGGTCGATTTTATAAAGAACCCATGAACATATCAACTGTGGGGCTCAAAAAGTTTTTAATCGCAGGGAATGTGAGTGATACATGTCGATTAATCATCATGTATTTCTAATCTATTTTATATTATA
Source organism: Callionymus lyra (assembly GCF_982586985.1). Taxonomy (NCBI): domain Eukaryota; kingdom Metazoa; phylum Chordata; class Actinopteri; order Syngnathiformes; family Callionymidae; genus Callionymus; species Callionymus lyra. The sequence continues at coordinate 24,991,161 of NC_141820.1, forward strand.
TTTTGAATTAAGAAAAAAGGGCGAACCATGAGGCGAAAAAAGGATCAACCTTTATATCCTTAAGTCTGGCTCTGGGGCCATTTGTAGCTCTTGTTTTATATTTTACGTCAGGTGCTGGTGATTCTGGTCCTCAAGGGCCGCAGTTGGTTTTTGTTTCAACCAATCTAGAGGACACCTGTGGACCATTCATGTGTCATAGAGTGGAGTCAGTTTCATTATTCTTCAACAGTGTGTTTTATTCTGGTTAGATCCCTTTCTGCTTTGTTTTCTATACTTTTCTGCAGGTGCACGACCAAGTGCATTTGTGGTGGTCTCTCGCCCTTCGTAAGAAGCTCCAAAGCAGGAAGAGATTGTGGCTCCCGACAAGGTTTTGCTCAACTTTGATCGCTAACTCAACTTGGGGCTGTTTCCCAAATCACACACTTCTGCACTTAGACTTAATATTTTGAGTGCACGAGTGCGTCCCAATGAGCAGTGTGCGAAAAATGTAGTAAGAAAATGAAAGATTGAGTGTGGATCGATGGACACTTTCCACCCTCAACGGCCACCATCTTTGTGACGTAGATGACGAAATAAACGTAGATAAACGAAAGCTACATCACTGATGACGCATTTTCGGAACAAATACCGATGTAACTGTCTCAAGAAAACACTTATTTTACCACAAAACAACACAACAACAATAATAACACAATGAAACACAACTTAATAACTTGTTTCAATTGACGAAAAGCGCTGTGAATTTTTGGCCATAGTTTTCCAATTTCCGGTTGCGATTAGCGTTAAAAAGTAGTAGAAGAAGAAGCTGTCGAATCATTTCCGGCAAGTGTATAGCGACAGTGTTTGATTTGAGACAGTACTGTCTCAAAGGGTACTGGAAACCAGTGCACTTTGAGAAGTGCACGATTTGGGACACTGTTCCTGACGTTATCAGGCATGTTGGATTTACCCTTGTGGATTATATCCATTAAAGACAGTGACCTTAAACACTTCAGGTTGCATCTGCGCTTATACACGAGATAAAAACATATTTTTTGTCCTCACTGTGACATGAACGTCTCAAACTAGATCCATTTTTGAGCGACACCTGATCGTCTCTGAACGATCCTTTTCGAACACATTCACAGTTTCCCTCTTCACCTCTGAGCGGCTGACGCTTCACACGATTACAGCCGATTCAGTTTCTGGGCGACACAACCGCACCTCCGGGCGAGAAGGAGACGCCGACATCCAGCGTCCTCCGCAATTAGCCCGCGAGGGTTCCGGGGCGAATGGCGTTGAAGCCCTCAGGCTCGGTGCGACACGACTCAGGTCATAAAAAGATAGCGATCTGACGCTCAGTGTGTGTGTGTTTAAAAAAAAAAAAAAACCATCAGCTGAGGCTGTTTATGAACCTGCCTTTATTACACACACACACACACACACACACACCCACACACACTGATAAGCCAATGTCATTCACACACAACGCTATAACAATCAATAACAGACCCCGGGCCGGACCCGCGGTGGTGTTGGGGAACAATTGGCATGCTAATGGGGACCAGGGAAAGGTCAAGGCTAAATAAAAAGTATCAGGCTCCATAAATATTTAAGTATGATTAACATTAAGAGTGGTAATGAAGACATTCTCCGCTCGCTGATTAGGTCACGAGCAGTGGTGAAGAAGAGCAGGAAGAAGGAGATCGTCTCGCTTCTTGCACTTCACCACTAAAAATAATTTTAAAAAAATGCTGTTTTGTTCTGAAATCACTGGAAATCAAGGTTTTTCTTTTCAGATTCTGATTCTGAAATTCAAAACATGCTTGAATTCGTTGTTTAGTTTCTGATTTTTGGCTTTTTTCCCTTCATGAGAGGTTTCTACGCCAGAGTGGACATGTCTTTAGAGGTGATTAGAGGCCAGTGACTTTTCTACACAATAAACTACTGTGAGTCTCACATGGATGTCTGAGCTCCTTGTGGTTCCACTACACAGTCATCCCTCCATTATCTTGAGGGTTTTATGTTGTGGAAACCACCAGGTTCAGTGCTGGAATCCTTACAAGGATCATCTGTCTTTGTTACAAATACACTCGGTAGTCCTTCTTTTGCTTTTTTTTTTAAAGACTCCATGTTCATGGGGAAGTTAAAGCACCTCATGTCGACTAAGGGTTAGGAATATAGGTTAGTAGTTCCAGAAAATCATGGAAAAGCCTGAACAAATAAAAATGTCTTAAGATGTTTCTTGAAGGAGTCAGTAGATCATCAAACACAGAGAGAGAGGAAGATCGTTCCAAAGCTTAGGAGCAACAGCCTGGAATGATTTCTCTCCTCTGGTCCTGAACCGTGTTCAGGAACCATCAGTAGATTCTGATCCACAGACCTCAGAGCCCGAGCTGGGGTGTAAGGCTGGATCAGATCAGTGATGTAAGGAGGAGTCTGACCATGAATAGCTCTGAAAGTAAGAACCAGAAATATAAAATGGATCCTGAAATGAGTTTAATGATCGGAGAAATGTGAGTTCTTCTACTAGAGCGGGTCAGAATTCTTGCTGCAGAGTTTAGTATTAATGGCAGGCGAGACAGCGCTTTCTTGTTTAGACACCAAATAGGCAAAAAAAAATGTATGTCCATGACGTGATCACTCTAAAATATCACACTTAAAAACATCCAAATCCCTCCATACTGTCTGTCTCGTGTTGAGGCCCCAACATGACATTTTTTTCCTGAAAAAAAATTAATAAATCTTTATTTCAGGTTTGTATCTCGCTCCGAACCTGATACGAGATTTGTGTAGTTTACCTTTTATACTTAAGGAGTTCCCCTCAACTTTGACTGTGTACGTCCCTCTTTTTACCATCCAGAACATCTGTGAGGTCTCGCTGCCAGTAATGACTCCCTCAAAAGATTTGTGGATCCAGATGGTAATTTCTTGAACATAACCAAAATGTTATTATCTTTCGCAACTGTCAATAGTTCCGTCTTTCAATCCGACAACATAATATGCCGACTACAGCATCACTTTTGTGGTAGAAATGTTATATTTTTCTTGCCCCACAAAATGTTCACATAGAGCCAAAAATAATTACGATGCAAAAATAAGCATTTTTTGTGTTTTTTACTTTACGTTAACATGATAATATATACTGTTATACATGTTAAAAAGTATTACTGTACTCATGGTGGAAAATGTACAATAGTGGGATTGAAAACAAATATTTTTCCCTGTCAGGTGTTTCTGCAGTGGTCAGTACAACCATACATTGTTCTGGACCAGCACAGATGGCACATATAACCAGGCAGGTGGTCATAATGTTACAGCGTATTGGTGGATGTTGAGGAGAAGCTATGAATTCATAGGTTCTTATAAATGATGTAGGTGAGGTCAGGTGGGGTCACCTGACAGTGAGGCACTGGACAGACATGAGGTCGTGCTAATACAGAGCTTCAGGCTTCACTTCCTGGAGACAGAAAAAAAGTAATTTCAACGTATTTTGGAGGTTGAGAAAACATTTCCACACTGGTGGGGATTAGAGCCTAAAGAGACTCCTCACACTTCACGCACGGACGAGCTTACGCATCCGTGTAACAGGTTTAGCGTCTCGCGGCTTAGTCACGCCCTTATTTTTACCAACAGGAAGTTTACAACCTCAATGTCAGCGCAGATTAGTTCACTTTCCTTCGCTTTTTTTTTATGAGCACTACGTTTGGTGAAACAGCTCACTTTTGTAAAATAACATGAACATTTAAAAGACATTCACGACCTTCAGTTTTACAACGGGTGAACATTTCCAAAGTAAATTGTGCAGAATAAGAAATAAATGTAAGGAACATAAGAAAATGTTGTAGAGCTAAAGGACGGTTACACCTTTGATCACACACACATTTATTAAGTTACTTATTTCTACATGTATCAGCAGCATATAGTCAGTTATTGATCAGTATCAAGTGTTTACTAACCATCTACAGTAGTGTGTTCTTGCAGTTCACTTTCCACGGTCTCGCTGTTTCACCCTTTTTTTTTGCACACGGTACTGAATAACGAAATACATTGTTGTGTTTCAAGTGTGATTTCAGTGTGTCTTAAATAGATGTTGGACTCTATTGTACTCATCAGTATGTGTCTGTTTGTACAAAACTCTTTTCATTGAAATATTTACATTAGAAAATGATCTTAAGCCCCGCCCACTGAAAACACTGGAGATTAATTCTTGTTTACCATAACCACACCCACTCTGCTGTGATTGGTCAAGCATCAAGGTTTGTCACTGTGTGTGTGATTACAGCTGGATGGAGGAGGAGTGAAGCTATTATTACATCATAATGGACTCCACTCTCGTAACCTCTTGTTCATTGAGATTTCAGACGGGAGAGAACTTTATAAAGTAATAAGTTCAAAACATGGTCATGATGAGAGAATTACTGCATCTTGGAGAGGAAGACAAAAAAACCCGTTGGCTAAAATGATGTAGGCGAGAGTGTATCAACTGTGTCAGAATGTGAAAAATATGAACGACAGTTTAAGAAAAGGTTTACAAAGATAGATTGATAGAACTTTATTGATCCCTCAGGAGATCAGTGAAGGGAGGGATAATAAGGCCTCAATATGTAATTGAATAGTGAAAAATTAAACTGTCACTATTTCGCAGATTTGGTTTATTGCAAGGTTTTCACAGCGTTAACCAAGCAATAAATGAGGAACCACTGTTTACCTAATGTTTACTGTTAATAATTATTTAAAAAAAAACAAAAAAACAAGCTAATTCATTATTTAAAGGTGTGCTTTTATGGTGTTTTATTTGTGCCCATTTGTTGAGCGTGCAGTTAGAAATGTTGAGCGCCTGAGATGGAATGTAATGGCATGGAATTTTTGCTCCTGCAAAAAATAAAGTGGTTTGTGTAAACAAAAATCTTTTTCACGTTCAATAACACTTTGCGACTGCTGTACGAGTGCTCAACTTCCTCTTCCTGCATGTGCAGATTTTCTTTTTACAATCGCTCAACTACACAGCGCTACATTTGTGCCAATGAGCCGACCAATCACAGAGACCGGAGAAAGCTTGTTTCTGATTTGTTTGCTCAAACCACTTAATTGTCACTTAACATATTGTCAGGTGCTCAAAATGTTCTAACTGCACGCTCAATAAATAGGTAAAAATAAAACACCATATGCTTTACCTTTTATGAAGTTTTACTCATTAAGCTTGATTTTCTTAATCTAATTATCTTAAAATTGTGTTTTCTATACTCCTGATGAAACTATTTTTTTTATTAGTTTGCCTTATTAAAAACGTTTCTGTGGACAATCAGAATCAAATGTGATCCTGAAAGTTATATATTATATCTTTTAATAAAACAAACATGACAGGGTGGGACGAACAATTTAATTTTCTTTTTTTTTAAGATTCAGATACATGTATTTTTAGAGTCACTTTAAAGGCAAGTGTTACCAAACGATTTTCATCAGATGCTACAACTGCACTGTAGTCGTGAGACGACATATGTACCAAAACTTTCAAGAGACTCAATATTATTATTAAGGTAACGTTTCCAGCTAGTGATGTTCTGATGAAGCTTCATGAAGCAGTGTCATCATTTTAAAAGTCCACTAGATGGCGGTCTCTGCGCTATTTTCCTATGTTTTGAACAACTCTTTTAATGAAAGATCATTTTTAAACTGATGGCGCCACCTACTGACCTCTAAACAGCATGATACTGCTTCATGAAGCTTCATCAGAGCATCAATACTTCCAACTACAGTCAGAAGATAAATGAAACAAATGTTTTTTTTTTTACTATACTCTTAGCATCGTTTCTGGTTTGTCAAAAGTCTTCCTTCATCCCTCGCTCCAGGCATGGGTGTGATCGTCTCCGACTCTCATGAAACGAGTCAAGTAATCTGATTCCAATCACAAACCCATCGGAAAGGCAGGAGAGGGCTCTTACCCCAGTCCGGACTCGTCACTTCTCCTCGGACCCGCTGACATTTCAATCCATTACCCGCTGATTCTGGACTCTTGTGCGCCGGGTCCGGGTCGTAATGTCTCGCCGCGGCGCGATCAAGTACCCTGTACCAATCAGAGGACGGCGGCGAGAAAACAAAGACAGCAGGCGCGTTTAACGAGTGTTTGGATTCGTTTGCGGCGCGAGCGGAGACAGGCAGCACCGGGCTGGAGTCTCATTAAGACGCCGGCGAGCTTCAGGTTGTGTTTATCTGTCAGAGACGCACCGAGGCCAGATGTTTGCTGCAGCAGTAAATCTGTGTCACGACATAATCACGCCGGATTCTTCCTTCCAGAAAACCTCTCGCGCCAGGATGGCACCGGCGTCCGCCTCTCGTTTATCTTAAATGAGCTTCAGAGCAAAAATGTGTCACTTCATTTGAACTTAAGACGCTTCAAGTGGAACTTGCCAAGAGTTGTATCTTGAGAAGAGGAAATTGTGAACATCTTGAAGAGCCGTTCAAACGACTCAAAAGCATCCGGAGAGCGCAGTCAAGGTACCTTCAGGATTTTACGACAAAGTGAAAACTGATCATCACTTATGTTGATAGTTTCTGGACTAGTACAGTTTGTTTTCATGTCTTAACAAGAAGGATCTGTCTCGCCTGCAGTTGATACAAAACTCTGCAGCGAGAATTCTGACCTGCTCTAGTAGAAGAACTCACATTTCTACGATCCTTAAAACTCTTCACTGGCTGCCAGTTTCTTTCAGGTTCAACTTTAAAATTCAGGTTCTGACCCTGGTCTGGAAAAGCGCTCTACAAATATAATTCACTTACTTACTTAATCCAAAATTCAAATGTCACTCATTTTCTACTCACCCTTGTGTCGACTAAGAGTTGGGGTCATTTTCAGAGTCATTTTTCTTTTTTACAGTAGAGTTATAGGCAAAGGTACGTCGATATGATAGTCGTGACCCTAGTTTACCCGTCTCCAGGAAACAAAGTGAAACATTCCCGATTCACCCTGTAAGAATAGGAACTCCAGCTGCAAACAAGCTTAATTTACACATTTATTTCACTTATTTTGAAAACAATTCCTTATCTTGAGGCTTCAATACAAGATAGAACTTATAGTCGAGGCATATGGAGGTATTTGCATGTTTATAAGTGTCTTTTTGGACGAAGAAAAGTGAGCATCATTCGTGACTGTCTTATGAATTTACATTTTAGTCTTTTACCTTAAAAAGGAACGGATTAATCTGAAAATAATCCCAACCTTTAGTCGACATAAGGGTGAGAAGGAAATGAGTGAAGTTTGAATTTTGACTGAACTAACCCCTGTTAATAAAAAAAAAGAAAAGAAAAAAAGCACACCGACTATGCATACCTCCACTAAGGACCATTTCCCATCGACCATCAAATCAATAACTTGCCAATTTACTTGCCAATTTAAGCCGTGCATTTCCTGGATGAAAATAACCTCTTAAATGAACATTTTGATCTGGTCTAATCAAGTCAATCCTTAATCCAGATGGAAATACGGTTCTTCATCAGATCCTTGTTCTATTATCAACATGTCCTATGATATTTGTCACAGACTTTCCCAGTTATTCCAACAACAGACAGATAACAAAACGATAACCAGTTGGTCAATAGTGACTTACATGCTTTTCAAAAGTGTGTGTGAAGTGTGAGATGTGTGTTCGCTGTTAGTTTCCTGACACAATATTTTCTTCAACTGTCCACCAGTGCAGTGATGCTCATTACCGGTAACTGTGTCTCTGCAACCTGCTTGACCCTCTTGAATCGTCAATCATGCCACCGTTGTCTTGTAGATTTGTACTTTCACATTTGAAATATAATCTTCACCGACAGAAATTCTCGACCTGCCTTCACCATCGTCTGACTATAAGTCTTGGGAATGTGGCAAAAAAAAAGCAGAGTGGAGACAAATGTGAGTTTTTATTTTCATTTTTAAAGACGAATTGAACTTGTGCCTCCTCTAGCTGTGAAGATACTGAACCACATTCATCAATGCAACCTGTATTCTCAATGCAGGTCAGTCTAAGAAAACTGCTCTTTTCAAGGGCCTTGAAAATAGGTCAAAAGGTTGCTTTAAAAAAGGGTTTTGAATTACACGTTAAATTGTCATCGTAGATACAAATCTAACCTTCTGAGTCTTCTCTTTATAACAAGGACAACGTGTCCGGAAAAACACATAATTATCAAATAAAACCTATATTTTTAAACCAAATTTTAAATTAAAGATCTACTGTGTGGGATTTAAAATGGTGTATCTGGCACCCCCTACTGTCGGATGGCCTAACTGAATGTGCATTTCTATAAAAATGTTTATTGTTTTAGCTTAAACGAGTCTCTCAGTACCTTTATCGTATCTTAAATACTGTACGGATCTATTGTAAAGTGGACACTTTAAACTCAACGCTGTACTTGCTAGCTTACCTAGTCAACAACGGTGCTAGCCGCAGTCATTCTGAGGGGAAATGTACAACCCTGTGACACTTTTTTAAAGTTGAGGACATGAAGTGCATCTAGTTTGTCTCAGGGTGTTTAAAAAAACAATAAATAGGGATTTATGGGGAAAAGTGGTTCCTTTTTGCAGGTCAAAAGGTCATGAATCAAGAACTCTGACTACACAAACGGACCTTTTTATCTCCCAGCACAAAAGTGCACGAAGGAAAAGTGCCTCGACATCCTTCTTTCTAACAGCAAACGTCCCCGGCTTTTGTTGCCGGAATCACCGGGAGGCTTTGAAAAAAAGTCCCAGAACCAGCCGAGGGAAGCAGGTGGAGCACGTTCTGGTCCGGCCGATAACTCACGGCTTCAGAAGTTAAAGCCCGGGAATAAAAAAAAAAGTATTTTACGACGGCGGGCTTTTGTGGTGCTCGGAGAAAAGAGGCACAGACTAAAATAAAGAAGGCCAAATAAATAAGAGCGGGAGACTAAAGCGAGGGGGGGGGGGGGGGGAGTCGGAGGGAGAGCGCCTCGATAAATCCTAGCTTGGTGCAGAGCTTCGGGGAGGAGCGGCGGCCTGATAAATAGAGCCATCAGCCCGAGCAGAGGCGAGCGAGCAGCCTGCCATCTGCCTGCACATTACAGCGATGGAGTGTGGAAGCTCTCGCCTCATCTGCAGGCCCTACTGGCATCGCTGGCACCCGGAAACTCTCTTTGTGTGCCTTTCTGTGCTAATGGTCGGAGGCGTCCTCCTGACAACGCCGCGCTAGTGTCGCGCGACTGTTGAGGCTTCCTCTCCAGCATCTGTCTCTGACGGCCAGGAATTTGCAACATAATGTGTGAAATCGTGTGTGTGTGTGTGTGTGTGTTGGGGAACACAAGGAAGCAGAGTTAAAGCAGACGCTTCACACCTCATTGGCCAGCGGGGGCGACCAATCACGGAGAAGATCCGCCTCGCAGGCTGTCGACGATTCTTCACCGGCTTTAATGAGTTTGAGAGAATGCAGGAGAATTAGGGAGCGCATGAGACGACGCTGAAATATGGATGCAGGGAATATGGAGGAACATCAGAGCCGAGGGAGGGTTGGTAACGCCGAGTCTAACCCCCACAAATTTTGGAAAATGTCGGCCTGATGTAGTTGAATACGGTGGTGGTCGGTCAGATGAACAAAATATAAAACTCTTAAACAGTTTTCCAAATGGAAATAACACATTTCAATCGTTTTTAATGTCAGTTTTTTGGGGGGTTGGGTGTGTACTTGACTTACAGTCTTTCAGCAAGGCAGCCTCAAGTGGACACTCGATGAACTGCATCTTTTTGTACTTTTAAAAACAAATCGTCCGCTCGGTTATCGAGGTGTTACGATCCGACACCCCCTCTTGAATTCAACGAAATCCACAAGGTGGTGACCGTTTAATTTCTCACTTTTTTAATTCAACAACTTTGAACTCAAAACCCTCACAACCTTCTCATCAACGTGACTTGGACCAGTCCTGTAACGCTTTGCCGCCCAGCCAACCAAGCACAGCCCTCATCACTTGACACAGACAGTTTTAAAATACAGCATTATAGTGACCAATCAGCTGTCTCTGAATAGAGCAGTGTGTAGAAGGGCATCATGGGAATTCACCGTTTTGTTGGCCGCAGATCGTTGGATGAGGTTGGATAAGGAAGGCCTAAAAACTTCCTGAAGTAAAGCTGTTTTTTTTTTTACAAAAGCTTACAAGTCTGGGTTGATCAAGAACACGATGCACTTGTGATTTTAAAATAACTTTTACCGAATCTTATTTTCCACTCTTGGTTGATAGTTTCCTGTTATTCACACCTGGACTCCATTTGTCCTCGTTCCTAACTGCATATTTCCTGTTTCCGACCTTGGCTTCTGTGACTCTAATAACCTGTCGCTTCTTTATTGATTAAGCAACAATGTGTGAGGAAAGAACGTTTGAACGACGTCTCCAGTTACGCAGTAAGTGCACAACAGCGAGCGTAGAACATAATGTTCCAACAGATATATTCTTCAGCACCATGTGTAAGGTGCGGCGTAAATTAGTGCCTCACAATAACTTCTACGGTTCGAATAAATCACCTTTTTTCGCAACAGAAAGATCATGAGCTTTGACCTTCTGCCTGCAGTCAGTAAGATAGAGGCTGCAGGTATTCAGGTGAACTGTAATATAGCGAGGGACCAGTGTACTCAGATTGTAGAACATGTAATACACAGTACAAAACAGTGATATAACTATGACACCAAAGTAGTGCAGATACAATATAAAATCATGGATCATTTACATGGATGTAAACAAAAGCCTCCCTCGTAACGTGCAAAGGATCTTTAATGACAAAGTAAATAAACTTTGAGGTAATATGAATTTCAGACAAAAGGGGGATACGGACTTTAAAATCCTTTTCCATATCGGAGACAGGTGTTAAACAATGGAATGTACTAGAAAAGGATGTCAAACATTCAGCAACACTTGATGTCTTCGAGAAAAAGTTCAACCATTGTCCGATACAGAATGAAAATAAATACATTTTGGAGACGCAAGTCAGACATGGTGTAGAGACGACTTGAGAGGATAACAAAAGAAAATTCTGTTACTTAACAATGAGTTGAGCCTGAGAAACCTGAGACAGTTTGTACGTAACAGGATGTTACATCATGCGTTTCATGAAAGTCAAGATAAAATGGGTTCTATTAGAAGTGACTGTCTAAGAGTCCTGTAAATCCACTACGGTCAATCAAAGGCAGGGGTCGGGAACCTTTTTGACTCAGAGAGCCATGAAAGCAAAATATTTGGAAATTTATTTCAGTGAGAGCCATATAAATAATATTCAGATGTAAGAATCTGTGCTTGACACGAATTCAAGCCCTTTTCCTTTGTTCATCAAAATCAACAAAGAATTCAGACGGGTTCATCCCTTTCCATGCCTCCATTTCAATATGTCGATCATATTTAAATGAAGCACAAGACTTAAATTTCTCCATTTCTGTGATCATGAAAAAACAAAAACAAATGAAAACATGAATTCAAACTAACAGTTTATATTTGTTAATTTTAAACATGTCTGATATGAATCACACAAGTGGATTAATTACATTTCAGATGAAGTTTAACGAGAATAAAACTGTTCATCAGTAACTTCACATCATCATCGCTTTGTCTGATCGTCTCTGACGTCATTAGAATGTGTGTCTCACCTGTTTAACGTGTTTGTGTTTCTGCGTATTCTTATTATATTCGTGAGATAAAGGTAATTTACAAATAGTCATCATCTGATGGTGTATTAATGCAAGTGTGTTTTAAGGACCGCGATCACAAAAGGAAAACCAGCATTTGTTTCACTTTCATTGAAACCTGCAGCTTAACTTTGATGGACCTGACGTCATGTTTCTGTGACTCTCGTAGAGAAGAACCTGAAGCGATCAAACGCGCATTATTTTGTTCGATATATTATTTAAAAAAAAAAAGCTTATAATTCTATATCGTTTTTCTGAATTGCGTAAAATGACTGTCGCACGTTTTGCTCTTTTTATTCTCGATTCATATGATCTTTTCCGTGCGTTCAGTGGAAGAGGCGGGAGCTCTGATTGGCTGCTGTGCATGTCAATCAAATGTTCAACCAATCGGCGCAATAACCATTTGATTAATATGCACAGCAGCCAATCAGAGCTCTCTTTACTGTTTTCTTATATCATATTTTATTAAATCACGCGATCTACTCGCAACAGCTTCGCGATCGACGTATTGCCCACCCCTGAAACAAGTGATAATATTTTATGTTTTATCTGAAAAGCGGAAATCTGCGAGCCAGATGCAATCATCAAAAGAGCCACACCTGGCTCGCGAGCCATAGGTTCCCGACCCCTGATCTAAGATAAGGTAATGTAAGGTAAATCTACTGGTTCACGATGGAGTTACTAAGCTGTTTTCATCAAGGCGTCCCTGTTCTGGTGAACGTTCATGCCCGGGCGGGACCTTCATTTCTGGCTACACCCTGGATGGTTGGGAAAAGTGAGAGTCCTGTGCCTCGCTCCACTGGATCTGGAGGATGTCGAGGACGTGTACATTTTCTCATTCATGAAAATTGGAATGATGGTGAGATCGTGGCGTGGATGCGAGCTGACGTAGCCAAAATTCTGGAGGATATGGCGAACTTCATTCATTTACTCATGTTTAAATTGTTGTTTAAATTCAATGAAGACTAAATGTAATAACAATGAAGCTTATTGCAAATATCCAAATCTCAACACAACTCCAGAGACATAGGGTTGCATATTACTAACAAAAGTAAAATAAAACAAACACTACTACAAAAACTAAAAAAATAATGTGTATTAGAAGCTGCAAAAGATAAAAACTGTGGGAGACAATTAAGAATTAATTTTAAGTTGACATACAGTTAATGTTGTGTTTTTTTTTTACCCTGAAAGTGTTTATTCAAAACGAAAAAATGTGTTTTATCATGAGCACATTTTTAGAGTCAAGGGTTTTAATGCGACTTCTGTATAAGTTCCGTTAATGTCGTATAGTTTGGAAAAAACATTGGTTGGTTATTGATGTATAAAAAGTTTATTTTTAGGCGAGATAATGACAGGAATTTGGATCATTCATGTCATCATCTTGTCCACAAAAAAACTCATTGTTCCATCCTGGCCATGTTTGGTCCATTTGGCGAAGTGATGACGCGAGGATTCATCAAATGTTTGCTCACTCGTGAGCACAGAGAACAAAACATGGCAACAAACCACAGCACTGGAATAACTTGGAAGTATTTTTACAATTCTTTTATTAGACAACGGCGAAAGATGACGAAAACAAACGCAGAGGAAAACAGCTTCTCCACAGGAGTCTAGGGTGTGTGTCCTTGTGCTGAGTCACTGCTGCTCTTCAACCACCAGTCCTCATCATAGTCTGCACACAGAGAGATAAAAACAGAGGGAGTGTATTAGAGGGATGGAGAGAAATAGCCACATATATTTGAAGTCCCCGCGGGTAGATAAGACACAACATCTTAGAGGCCAATAAAAGACGGAGGGAGGGGGCGTGAGAGGACCCAGGGGCCGCAGAATCCTTGTCAGCCAGAAGTGCAGCACAAATCCTCGGCATTGCTGTCAATAACCATTTGATCCCGTCTGTGGAGGAGAGAACCTGCCGCAGAGACGACGGATGGAGAGGAATCAGAAGAAGAGGGGATGAGAGAGGAGCGCTAATGAAGATTAGGAGGAGCTTCGCTGTGGAAGAAAGACAAAAACTTGTCACCTTTAACAAAACCTTTTCGAGGATGTTCACGGATTTATCTCGACTCGAGCAAATCTCTTGAGAAACAACAAGTTGAAGAGAAAGTTCAGGAAAACATTTGGTTCGATTGTGTTTATCAAGGAGCACTTGAATTAAAATGATTCATTTGTTTACTTCCACAAAAACTCCAGTTGGTTGACGGACAGACAGAAATACAGACAGACAGACAGACAAAAAGACAAATACAGACAGACAGACAAAAAGCCAAACACAAATACAGACACAAGGACAGACAGACAGACAAAAAGACAAAAAGACAAACACAAATACAGACACAAGGACAGACAGACAGACAAAAAGACAAAAAGACAAACACAAATACAGACACAAGGACAGACAGACAGACAAAAAGACAAAAAGACAAACACAAATACAGACACAAGGACAGACAGACAGACAAAAAGACAAAAAGACAAACACAAATACAGACACAAGGACAGACAGACAGACAAAAAGACAAACACAAATACAGACACAAGGACAGACAGACAGACAAAAAGACAAACACAGACACAAGGACAGACAGACAGACAGGCAGACAAAAAGACAAACACAAATACAGACACAAGGACAGACAGACACTTTATTGATCTCTGGAGGAGAAACTATTTTGTCCAGCAGCAATATTACATCCATCCAAACATACATCCATAAATACATGTAAAAAAACAATCAAATAAATACAAAACCTATAAAAAGACATGAAAAAACATAAAAATGATGACCTGTAAGTAAAGTTAAAACTACTTTCTGGTAACCTAAAAACCGTAGACTGCCTAAATAACTTCTCAATATAAACATTTTCTTTAAAAAAAAAACATCCACCCTCATTGACATATTTATTTTGTGGCTTGTTTTAAACTCAGCCTTTTGTTTTGCAGTGTGTACTTGAGTGTCCAAACTCTTGCCGAGTCATGTGGTCGACCAGAGCTTCAACTACTTATTCAATACAAGTTTAATGTCTAAAGGCTCATCTATGATACATGTCGAGGTCACAGCGCGAGATAATGATGATCCTGTCGTCAAAGACGCTGAGAGAGAATAGAAATGTCAGGACGGGAGAGAAATACTTCTCAGTCATGATTAGGTTTGGATTTACTAGATACTTGTAATATATAAAATATATTAACATGGCCCGGTTACCTTTTTTTTAACTTGCGTACCCCGACAATTGACAATATTCGGGACAACTCTCTGTTACAGAGCTTTAAACTCAATTAAAATTGGACACATTTCATAACAGAAGCAGGTGAAACATCTGGAAACATTTTCAACTTTGTATGGAATACATGTGGTTTAAATGCTACTGAAAGTCTTCTCTTGGCAACATTATACTTGCATCTCTCGTCTCGTCTTCAACTTCTTCTCCTCATCTCTGCGTCTACCTGTTGACTCGTCCGTCTACTATGGTCCAAGACTCTGCCTCCACTTATCCTCCGATCACAGCGTCTACAATCGAGTCAGTGTCTAATTCAATTAATGTGATTTATAATTCCCTTATTACTGCGTCTAATCGTCTCCTCCTCAGTCGTCCTCCTGTCTTCTCACCGGCCTCTCATCACTCAGCACCAATCACTGAGGACTTGGGTTCAAGTTTCACATTTCCTACACGGACTAGGGAACAACGGTGGCTCTATATTTGTACCATCTACAGCAGAGACCAGCGACAGGTAGATCTGGACGCTACAGTTAAGTAAGTAAGTAAGTAATTTGTATTTATATAGCCATTTTCTAGACCAGGGTCACAAAGCGCTTAAACAATCAAAAAAATACTCAAAAAATATATACTAAAAAGGTCAAGATAACAGAGAAAAACACAGGAGTCTCAGAAAATCAAGGAAAAGCCTGAACAAATAAAAAGGTCTTAAGATGTTTCTTGAAGGAGTCAGTAGATCATCAAACACAGAGAGGAAGATCGTTCCAAAAGTTAGCAACATGGATCCTTCGACGAAACTGGTTCTTTTTCGTGTCTGGTTTATTTCATGAGCTCTTGAAAAGGTTCCAGTGTTTTGAATTTGACTCATGACTCGGTGTCATGTAAGTAGAAATCTACACGATTTAGAAGGTTTTACAAAGAACATGGACAATTTCAACATGTACGAAAATTGATAAAAGAATTGGCCCCGAAATAATCTTTCATTTTTATCATTATTATTTAATTTCAATAGTTGTTTTTTTTTAATAAATGATTATGTAAAAGGAAATACAGTATTATGTCCAATCCACGGTTTCACACAACTTCCCCGTAACACTTACATAACATAACTTAATTTCAAACTTCACACCTGCTCTTACAAAGACGCGTTTCTTTTAGTAACATTACAGACACCATATTAAAATACTCAACACTAGGAGCCAACGCCTCATGCTGAAAAGTTCCCACAAAATTAGACATTATTTATTCTGTCTTTTTTGTCCTTTTACTGGGTCTGTTAAGCTGAAGAACATGTGATGCACAACAATGACTATTATTTTATCGTGACTACAATATTAAGTGAAAGAAATTATGCACTGAATGTGTACTAATCCATTATCAATTTACATCTGTCTTATATTATTATTATTATTTATTATTATTACTATACATTATATTATTTATATAAATACATTTAGAATAATGGATTTTGAATGGTCTGAACAAGAAGGATCTGTCTCGCCGGCAGTTAATACAAAACTCTGACCCGCTCTAGTAGAAGAACTCACATTTCTCCGATCCTTAAATCTCTTCACTGGCTGCCAGTTTCTTTCAGGATCAATTTATAAATTCTGGTTCTTACTTTCAGATCTACTGATGGTCAGGCTCCTCCTTTACATCAGTGATCTGATCCAGCCTTACACCCCAGCTTGGGCTCTGAGGTCTGTGGATCAGAATCTACTGATGGTTCCTGAACACGGTTCAGGACCAGAGGAGAGAAATCCTTCCAGGCTGTTGCTGCTAAGCTTTGGAAGGATCTTCCTCTCTCTCTGTGTTTGATGATCTACTGACTCCTTCAAGAAACATCTTAAGACGTTTTTATTTGTGTTGGTCTAAGTTTTATCTTGATCTTTTAAGTATATATTTTGTTGAATTTTGTTTTGATTTTTTATGCGCTTTGTGACCCTGGTCTGGAAAAACGCTATACAAATACAAAAGACTTACTCACTTGCTAGCTTAGCTAGTTGAGAACCGTGCTAGCTACATGTCACTAAGGGGAAAAGATGGTGAAATATCCAATTAAATAACAAAAATATAACAATAATTTTATGAAAACATTACATTTTTTTAATTAATTCCATCATGTTTGTATTGAATGAGCCAAAAAGGTTTCGAAGACATAAAAAGATTATCAAATCTACAAATGGACTGGTCGCTAGTTACAAGAACACAATGTGTCAACATCAGAACATCTTTAAATCATATTAAGCTTTTTTTTAAGAAGATGGTTGACTGATCACACTGTGACCTACATAAGTGTCTCTTCCAGCCTCGTATATAAGAGTCTCCTTCACTGGTCTCTCAGTGCAATAATGGACAGAAAATAGAAAGAGATCGGCTTTTAATTGTCCATCAAGGAGCAATGTTTGGTGTCCCCGGCTTCATGCCGAGGGTATAACGGGCGAGGATGGAAGACGGGGGAACAAGTCGGAAAGTAAAGCGGAACAGGGGGAGATAAGGGGCAGGAGGTGCTCATGCGCCCGGAATATTGAACGAGGAGGCGCCGGTGGATGGAGAGATCAGCGTCGGCGATAAACTCTACTTCACAGAGTGAGAAGTGGAGAGAAAGAGACTTTATCTGTCCTTCCCCCCCTTTCGTCTGTTTGCTATCAGGACTTGTTAAAAGCCGAATGCATCCGAAATGTGACGGCGGGATGACGGGGAGGTGACGGTGCCAAAGGTCACGCAGGAGGCGGCGGAGAGATGGTCCGATGTTGTCGCCGACCTCAGTGAGCAGAATTTTAATTAGACGCCGGTAGTTTCGGCTATTTTTCATCCTGGTCGAGCGCGAGTACGGACCAGATCACTCCCTTCTACGTGACCTCCATCGTAGGTCAAAGTCATGTCCGTTGACCTATGACCTCTCGACGGCTTCCTGAGAGACTCAGATAAAGCCGAAAAAACGGTAAATCGCCGTCGTATCAGCGCCGTCGACGCCACCTTTTGTCGGGGGGTTCGATTCCGCCACATATTCCTATCGAGCCTCATCAACGAGACATTTGTTCCACCTGCTCACGACTTCTAAACCCGGCGCCCCGATAAGCCCGTGATCGCTGAAGGCGGATAAACTCAAAATTGATGAACATATTCCTCCTCAGTGACGCCTCGGCACCGTTTACAAGATCCGGCAGCATCTGGACCGCCGGCTCCGGACGAGCCCACAAACGCTTGCCTCGCCGGGCAATAAAAAAAACACTCTTCTGTTTCGGTGACGCATCGCTCGAAAATTCCTCCCGCATGATCGCAAACTAATAACCAGGAGAGCGAAGCCGTTTTTTGCTCGTGACCGGAAAAAAAAACAAATGCAATCGCAGAAACAAAAATCTAATAGAAAAGCTCTTTAAATGTAAATGTAGCATTTTGGGAGACATTGGGAAGTGGGAGGCGAGTGGGAGGCAGAAGTTAATATCAACCTGAGTGACATTACTGTACGAGAGACGTCGTGTGTGAGAGCAGATTGTTGTGGAGGCTGAGCTGGGAGACACACACACACACACACTTGACAACATGTACACGCACACAGCAGCACAACGTCAGGAGGTTCTATGCGGTGTTTTTGAAAGCGGTGAATAAAGAACGTACTGGAACTTAGATCACCACTGGAATGACCCGTTTCCTTCACATGCTATAGAGGATTGTTGAGCTGGAAATAAACAAGAACCCTCTATAATATTAGAACGAGTGGTGCAAGAAAACACAACTTTTTTTCCCACAATACCCTATTGGTATTCAACAGCACTGTATCGAGTCAAAAAAAAAGAAATTTGCTGAATCCAGCAGTTTTTAAAGATGATGTTTTGACACATTTTCGTTTCATAACAAATGAAAGGTGTTACAAAATCACGCCTGAAGAGTTTTTAAATTCCGCAAAACCAGAGTCAAACACTCGAACGATACTGCAAATATATCCCTGTTGGTAACGTATCGCAATGTATCCTATTATTGCCAATACAAGCCCCTACGTGTCAATCAAGTTCAAATTTAACATCACAAATAACTCTCAAGATCAAGGAAGTTGAAGAGGAAAGTGCAGGCGGGGTGGACGAGTGAGCTTCTGTTCTTTAACTCTGAGGTTTCCTTACGATGATCGGATCATCTGTCTGCGGCCGAATCCATTTTTTGTTTTGGAAGCGAAAGTTTTTAATTGGGTTGTTAAGCTCGTTTTCGGGGGCCGACCGGAGCCGAATTCCGCATCTATTTATGTTGTTTCTGGAGACTCTGGCGGCTCGTGTTCAGAGGCTCGGACTCGTGTCACAGCAGGAGCTGCTGAGCTTCTCCCCCGTCATGAAGCACTGAACACCAGCCACGCAGAAGCTCCAGTGATACAAGCCAGACTTTGGCTGAGCCATTTGAAAGTCCTCCTTACGCTGGAGTTAAACAGCAGGGCGGATCTGGTGCATACGGTGGAGGAAAGTAAAAGGTATTTTTTAGAAGTTCAAAGACAACAGGAGACAAGATGGTTTGGACACGTGCAGAGGAGAAAGATGCAGTAAGAGGCGTGAAGAGGGAGGATGGTTTGTATAGTTTAGAGAGGAGACTTCTGTGATAACTTGCTACACGATTTCTGAGACGTTACGATACTTAAACACCTCTAGACAGAATTACATTTTGTCAAAGCTCATCCCTTGAGGTCTCCTGCAAGTTTCTCCAACCATTTTAAATACATGCGTTTTTGTTATTGAATTTTTGTAGCTCCAACATTGACTAGACCAGATCTCTACCGGTTAGAAAATGAACCATTTCTGCCAAATTGTCCACGGGTATGAGTGTGTGTGTGTGTGTCATGTGACAGACTGGTGTTCTGTTCAGGGTGTCCCTCGCCTCTCGTCTGAAGTAACCGCATCCGCCATAAGGGAATAAGCGGCAGAAGATGAATGAATGAACAATGGACTTCAGCCCATGTGGGCATGTTTGGAGAGGAAAAAAGATATCGCCTCCCTCTCTAAACCAAACTTTTTCCTGTGAGGGCCACATAACTTATCCTTTCTCTGATGGGGGGCCGGGGTCTGAAAAAAGTGTGACGACCGCAGAGGTGCTTGAACAAATATAGTATTGTTTTACAAAAAGCCACACATAACCAAATACCCCTTTCTGGGTTCTTGAAGGAAAAAAAAAGTCAGGAAGTATCATTTTAAGCCCAAAAATGTTGACATGTTTTCAAACCAGACCTTCTTAGAGAGCAAACATGTCGACATACATTAAATTTTAGGGGGCCGAGCTAAATGTGGTTTTGGGACGACAGCTCTAAAACAAGCGTCTTGTGCATTAAAAAGAAAAGTACGGCAGTGTTTAATAGCCAATTAAAAACCATCCTTTAAGCTGAACGTTGAAAAAACAATATGCTAAAACACAGACGCTACGCTGGTGAGTCGTCAACCAACCATTTATTAACACAGCGGGTCTTATTGCTAGCTGCAACAATGCTATACCACCACAGTGACTCAATACATTGAATAACCTCTAGTCCCACAATGACACATCTATAGCTCTACAAGGTCAAACTAACAGGCTCTAGACTAGGTCGCTATTAAATACTCACTTCCATCCATCCATGGCAAAGCCAACGTGGTTTTTTTCACCTGTTAACAATGAAATTATTCCCCACTTCACCGAAAGCCTGACATCACGCTGCTCACCTGCTTAGCGTTGTTGACGCACTGTAGGTACTGTGCGGCGAGGCCGGAGCAGAGGAGCGTCTTCCCAACATTTTCTTTGTAGCAGGCGAGGATCTGGCCCTGAAGGTCAGCACACATCGGGTGCGACTCGTATCTCCTGTTGGCCGGAGAAGAGGAAACTTGTTAAAGTGTGAAGGAAAAAAAGGAAAGAGAGCAAGAGACAACTCTAACAACAATCTTTTAAAAAGGGGAATCCTTGGGCTCGCTGCCGGATCAGTCCTACTGTGATGATGACAATGTTGGTGAGGACCAACTGACTCCAGATGGATCTTCCTGGGGGGTCAGAATTATATACTGTCGGCACAGATATTAGTATTGATCCCTCGGGTGAATATCAGCAACTATTGATTAGAAATGTCTTGGTAGTAGATATTCGCAAAGCGTTCCATCATAGTAAAGCTGCTCTCTCGGAGAGTCAATTCAGATCTTTACGCCTGCAGTAGTGAGCGTTATTGAACACTTACGGCACCTTTTGAAGACTATGGATCAGAGCTAACGCTGATTATATCTGTCCCTGAGGTGCAATACAACTCAACATTAATCAATTTAGCTCTTTAAAAACTCATCGCTCGCCATGATATCCCATCACCCACCCCGGCCTTTCATATTCTCTTTATGTCATCTTTTTTTTTTAATTATTCTACTTTTAAAATGAGAGAAAAAACCACTCGACTGAATGCGTGCAGTAATGGATTTCAAGTTGCATATCTCTGAATTGAACCATATTAAAAAAGGTGAATAAACATTACAACCGACGACCAAGTGTTTCTCTGTGTCTACTAACTGACAGTTGTTTTTTCTTTTTCCAGTGTAAATTATATTGGATCCGTTCATGGGATTTTGCACTTTTTAACTAGAAATTTCACTGCTGGTAGACAAGGTCACTTTCAGGTCATAATTGTGTTCACATGAACTGCCACGTGTTGAATAAAAACATGAAATTGATAAATATATTGGCTTTTTTTCTTGAATCATTGTCAATGCTAAATTAAACACGATCTAAATAGATTCAAACTAATTCAATTTAAACACGATTCATCTTTGAAGTGTTTGAGTGTTTTTATACACCGAACTGTCTGTGACCTTTTCCTTCAACATCAGTTTTACCCTCATTTGATACGTCTGTAAAATCATTGACATCCATAACCTCTGTTGTAAATCTCACCTTAAACATCAGCATCTCTATAGGTCATGATATCAACATAAACACTAATCTACCTTAAGTTAAGACAGAAATCTGTGGCCGCTATATGGCGGCAGTCATCACGCCCTCCCCAGCTAAAGTACAAATGCAATTTCCTAAGATGACTGGGGACGAGAGGATACAGTCGACTTCAACAGCTTTTAAAACTGATAATGATGATCTTTTGGACATTTGGTTTGAAAACAAATGAAAGCAATTACGACTTTGTCGTAGTCATAAGGTCTATAAATTCTACTAGGCCAGAGTGAAGTACTCGTACACTACAAATATATATTCTTGTTCCTACAGTATCACCTTGCCCCTGTATCTTGATACGAATTGTATCTCCTGATTCTTACACAGACTGCTTCAAAGTTGACACAAGACCTGAACAACAGTTGTTGTTGTTGTAATGAACCTGAGGGCGAGTTAAGATGTGTTTAATAAAGTCAGGTTAAGGGTAATACTGAACAGTGCAGTTTGTATACTTTACATCAAAATGTGTCGAGACGTAGCCGCACTTGTGGGCATCAGACGTGAGCTGCTTAGTTCGAAAATAATTTCCGCATGACGTAAAAAAACGTCCGTGAGCACTGGATGATCTGGTTGTTCAGACTGAAGTGAAATGCTATTCAGACCGCATTCATAGGTAAACCATGTTTTCCTTTCCGTCTGCCTGTTACTCCCATTATACACACATCAGTTAGTAATTGATTGAACAACCATTGTTTTCTCTGAACATGTGCGGTCTAATCATCTTTTCATGACTGTATAACACACCTTGATGGCGAAATAATGAGCCAATAAGAATGCCTGAAGACGGCGTGCTTTGATTACACGTGGCCATCCATCATTCTTATAGATTACACACCTCCCATCCTGCATTCCAATGGATGGACTTGTCAAACGGAAATCGCAGATTCAGCTCGACTTAAACCAGCCTTTCTAGCCTTCCATTAAAACAGCACCTCGATCCGGTCGAGTCACGTGACCGGCTGTTGTTGCGCGGCGATGTTAACTGCTTTTGTGTGTCTCTCAGCACACGCCATAAAAACCCCATAATGGCGACAACTGCACATGCCGGGGTTATTATGCTAATGGTGGTCTCATCGTTTTGTTCACACCAGTGCTCGAGACGCCGCATCTGCCTCACTAAACACGCAGGAAAGAAAGAGAGATTTGGCTTGTCAGCAACTCTGGTGTAGCTGATCCCCTGTAGTCAGATTCAGATGTTTGATTTGCACCCCGGAGTGAGAAATTATCAGCAGTCTGTTGGATACAGAGCATGGGATCGGCCACATGGGTCATTAAGCAGGGTGCAATGCAGCAGGATGCCGGTGCCGTCGTGGAATGATTCACTGCTCGCTTAGATTTAGAAATCAATAGTACTGAGCAGAGCAGGTTAAACAGAACTAGAGACGGCCTCGGTGTTATATTGCTATAATATACTCTCACGGACCACCCTGTTGGGTATCGAGTATTGAGGAGGATCCATTTTGACTTCATTCTGTGCGACACACCAAACGACTCAAAGACTCATCAAACTGGTGTCATCGTATGCTCCTGTACATACCTTAAGGATGGGATATAAGAGCAAGAAGTGTTTTATTCAATTAAATTCACAATAGTTAAGCACTTATGTTATACTTCTGACAGTAATTTAAAGATGTTCACATGTATATGAAATTTCTAAATACTGTATATCAGCGATTCCCAACGTGTGGGCCGCGAAGGTATTGCAAGTGGGCCGCAGAATCGTTTCCAAAATTGTATAATTTTTTTGAGGGAGGGTGGATGTGATTATATAAAAATAAAAATACACATATAATGTTTTAAATGTTAAAACTCGTTAAGTTTAAAAGGATATCAAACATTTTCAAATATTATTTTCATTGTATTGAGTATTATACATGTGACAAGGAAATGAGAACTTATTATAATGCCTTCGTATTTATGGGGTCGGAGGTCGGCCACAAAGGTTTTTGAGACTTGAAAGTGGACCCTGAGTTGAAAAAAATATATTTGAAAAATTGTATCTTTGTTGAAATCCTATTTTTATTACTGAAGTGCTCTTCCTTTTATATTTATTGAATATTTTCTTTGTTTCCTCCGTCATTTTGTTTGACGCAACTTATAGTATCACAGAATATAATGTAGCCGCTGAGGAATTGTTGTCACTTTCGCCTAATATATGTTTTTCATTAAATCAAATCAAGTAAACAAAAAAAAAGTCAAGTTGGCATCTCTAACTGAACTAATCATATTTAAATGTGTGACAGAATTGATTTGTAATGGTAAAAAATAGCACAATTCATTACTCATGGATGATGTGTTTGGTCTTTTTTTTCCATCTATGCTATTTATTTTGACTCGAACACCTCGTTCAATTACACATAAAAAAAAAGACATGCTTGGAATGGTTTCATGGAACCGATGACCTTTTAGTCACAGGGCACCAACTCCACCTTTATTCTTCTCTCACCATTATAATCCCTGCCTGTAGAAACCTTTCTTGCACATAGTTAGTCAAAGCAAACACAAATTGTATTGGAAATGTCACGATATACTAGTGACATTATGTAAACAACCACAGTAGTAAAATATACTTTAGTCACACCTCTAGTACAATTAAACTATGTTTTCCAAGATTAAAAGTTGTGACACATCAGACGAAAGCATTGTTTATTGTTGCTGTAAATGATGACTCCTGACTAATTTGAGCCCAGCTTGGAAGACGGAGCCGCCGGGAAAGGTTCTGGATATGAAGAGGCATCGGGGAAAGATTGAGTCAGTGGCCAAGAGGCACCGGGACCATTGCTCTCTGTCAGCATTGAGTGATGACAGCAGTACCCGTCGAAAATGGCTGCTGTCCTTTTCCTATGGATCTCAGCAATCATTTGTTACGGCGCCCGCGGGCATCCAGAGGGAAGTGAGACGCCACAAACACTCGCTAATTACTTGCTTTAGCGTTGGTGTTAATGCCAGGTGCATCCTGCTGATACACACCATACTGTTCATCACCAGTAATGGCCTCCGAGCAGGAAAGAAAGACGACAGGGGAACGGAGAGGGGCGTGGACAACAACAGCAATCACGAGATGCAAAACAAAACAAACGCTTCTAATTTGCTGCCTCTTTAGAAAAGTAGTCTTTAACATATTCACAGTCATTGGAATTTTTCCATATTCCTGGAGACCACTGCGATTGTCCCAAACATATCACATAAGTTAGTAAGTAAGTAAGTAATTTATATTTATAGAGCGCTTTTCTAGACCAAGGTCACAAAGCGCTTAAACAATCAAAAAAAAAATAATACTAAAAAGATCAAGATGACACCGAGAACAACACAGGCGTCCCAGAAAATCAGGGAAAAGCCTGGACGAATAAGAAAGTCTTAAGATGATTCTTGAAGGAAATGAGGTACCATGAGGTCCCACGCATGGTTGGACGAACTGTTCAAAGTTGCATTAAGATATTACGTCTCAAAGATCAATTATGAAGGCGTTAATGAGACTTGGGTGTGATGGGTGTCGGACAGGTAATAACCAGAAACACAATAATGATGTTG
Organism: Callionymus lyra; assembly: GCF_982586985.1. Lineage (NCBI taxonomy): Eukaryota > Metazoa > Chordata > Actinopteri > Syngnathiformes > Callionymidae > Callionymus > Callionymus lyra. The sequence goes on from NC_141820.1 coordinate 25,016,482, forward strand.
AGTGGACCAGACAGTGTTATTAAACAATAGAAAATCCAATTAACCGCACTCTTGATCATTTCACGAACACAGTCACGTTAGTGTTATAGGGTGTAGAACCATTGAGAGCATGATCCACCTTCATCCAACATAATAACATACACGGCAATAAAAAAAACACACACAAGTAGAGATGGTGATTACAGAAAAAGGACTGTCAGTTACAATAAATGTCTGACTTCCCCCCCTTTTGTTCCCCTTTTTCTTCCATTTCATCTTCCTGGAAGCATCTCTCCTGTATACCCTTTACGTCCCTGGAGGTCTTTGGATATTTAATAAAACTGTACGGTGAGACACAAATGAAGACGTCAAACCAGATACAGCTGCTTATTATTTGCGAATGCACGCGTGTTTAGAGATACCTCGGAACCAGTAAATCTTATAAATGGATGCTGGGAGCAGTAATGGTACACAAGGACCCTCGCACACAATATCCAGCCTCGACATGACCACGCTTGCAAACATGAACTGAAATGTGAGACAATATTGAGGTAAAGGAGGAAAAGATGCTTAGATGCAGAAACACAAATAGAAAGTAACAGTTAAGTGCAAAAGGGACAAGTTGAGCATAAAAAAAAGAATCTCAGGAAAAGGGTAAGTGGTTGGAAAGACTCTCGAGAAAACCCTCCGAGGTCTCTTATTTCGTTTTTTCTAAAGGCACGACAGAATAAAAAGAGGTCAAGAGGAGGGGCAGAATGATATGACGGGATGAATGTGGCCCATTTAAGTATAATAAAGTGGAACAGATTAGCTTCTTACACCTTTTGCGGTCGCGCTGCTCAAGGTGTTCCGGCGCCGTTTAACGCCATCCCTCGACCTCCAGCCGCACCCGTCAGCACATTTACATGGAACGGGGGGGAAATATTGACTGACAACTGGGGACGTGACGGCTTGTGTTACAGTGTTGTGTTTGTATTGCGAAGAGAAGTCGTCGTACATTTTTATTGCAGCCGTCAATCTTCTGTCACAACACTGGACGGAGTCGTCGAGAGCAACAAGGGATCAGGAGGGATTTTGGAGGCGACGGCTCAGGAGAAAATTACCCTGATAATAAAATGCATATACAGCCTGTTAACCAATATGTAAGCATTACCAAGGTTATTGTGTATTTTGAGAATCACAAGCTGTGATGACGTAAAATGTTACATATGTAACACGGATGATGACAGTCATCCTCTGAACACTGTCATCAGTGAGCAGAGAAGCAGAATGAGTGCACGAATGCTCCTACCGAGGTGCAAAACAAATAGACTCAGGGACTCATTCATCATTATGTTCTTCTTCTTATTTTATATTTTATGTATTCTTTTTTATTGTTTATGAAAAATTGCTGGCTATTGGTAAAAACGATTTCATCAATAAATCAATAAAGTTTTACCTTACCTTACCTTACCTTATCCCTCGGGCTATTAAATTGTACAATTCTGAGTTCGGGGGCAGGAGTGGAGTGAAAGTATCTGGATGTTCTGTTCTATGTTAGTCTTTGTATCCTTTGTCTTTGTTGTTTTTCTTTGATCTATGTTCTTTATCTTTATCTTTAGACTTAGATTGGGTCTTGTTCTTTCTCTTTATGTTCTTGTTTTCATTTGATTTAGATTTATTTTTTATGAAAAATTGCTGTATTTTCTGTGGCTATTGGAAAAAAAACAATTTCCCGAAGGAGACCTCCTGAGGGATCAATAAAGTTTTACCTTACCTTACCTTAAAACCAATATACGCATAGTATAATTTTTTGGGGAGGGGAATTTGGTTGGTAAAAAGTTGATATCTTACGCAATTGTTTTTCCACCTGCCTTATCTCATTCCTGTTTTTATTAAATTAAGTGAACTTCGTGATCTCCTTTGTGATTAGTGAAGTTGATTCAAAGTTACACTGTATCTTAACCAACATTCTTAAACATCCTCAGTAGATCTATGATTTAGAAAACTATCCCCATTAAACAGGGCTTACTTACAATACCTTTTAAAGTCAGCTTTATACGTCATTTTTTCTAAAGACTCAGGAGGTGATGGAAGCGTAAGCCGACTCGACAGCCCATCACATGCTCCATAAAGCAATCATTCCTTCATTAATTTATTATCCACCACTTGTCCTGGTCAAATCACAGAGCCTGATCCAATTCCGGCTGACACCAGGTGAACGGCAGGTTGGAAAACGTTTCAGACAAAGTCATTTACAGCCACAGTCAAATACTTGACAAGTAAGCAATGAAGTAGCGCTTCTGCTCACCTGCTTCTGGAGGATCTATTAGGTAATAAGAGTGTCCTCCAGTGAAAATCATCTTTTACTGTCAGGTGTTAATGTAGGGCCAACTTTACTGCATCAAGACATATTGCCTGTAATGGTCGAACATGGGGCTCAATTTTCTTGGTCTAAAAAGACATTTTCAAAACATCGAAATACGTCCATATTGCTTGACTGTAATTTTCCCTCTCGTATTGAACCCCAGACATGGGAAATTATTCCGAAAAAGGGACATTATATAGAAGCACTATGGAAGTTTTGGGCTTTGTGGATGAAGAAAAGGGAGCCTCGGACGCTACGGTTCTATCGACACACATTCTTGCCTGTGACTCCAAGAATAAACAGATTACTCAGAAAATTCTCCAAACCCTTAGTTAACATGAGAGTGATTAGAAAATTTGTGAAATTAAAATTTCTGGGGGAACTATCACTTTAACACAAATAATGTCTATGATGAAATATAAGCTAACTGCAAAACAGAATGCAAACTCGACCTACATTTACATTTTTCGGAGGTTTATTTTACCATATGTGGTCTTTCTTAAAAAGGGGGGCAGCCCCTCTTGGTGGGGCTCGATGTGATAGTGGTGGGCAAGGTTGAGATATTTAGAAAAATGAAAGGCACATAAAAGCTAAGATGAGTGGTGATGCGTTGAAAAGATCAGTGTGATTCCCATGTTTAAGAATGTTAGCGGTGGATAGAACGAAGCTAAATAAATCAAATTGTCACTTAATGATATTAAACTCTAATCAAGATTCTAGGGTAACTTTCTTGCACGATGCAAAAGTGACTTTAATGTGTGGTTTTAACCACCTCTGACTCATATACTGTATATCATGAAACCACCCTTCATTTTTGGACTGTGAGAGTGTTCATCTATAAAAGTCCCTATAAAGTTGGATGTGAAATAAAAACAGAAAAAAAAATGATGACCTTGAAAAATAATAACAACACAGTATTTCTACGAATCTAATGATCTGCTATTGGACAATTCTACTGAAGTACTAAAACCCTGGATAAGAAATGCGAGGAAGTCAATGTCCATAGATGGCAGCTTGTTTTTGCAAACTTCCTTTTGTTGAAAAACAGAGAATACATAAGTCAAAACAACCTGCAAACATTCTGAAGAAAGTAAGTAAGCAAGTGTTATTTGTAAAGCGCCTTTCTAGACCAGGGTCACAAAGCGCTTTAACAATCAAAAACAATACACAGTTAAAATATATCCTTTAAAAGGCCGAGACACATAAAACAAACACAGGAGTCTCAGAGAATCGAGGAAAAGCCTGAACAAATAAAAATGTCTTAAGATGTTTCTTGAAGGAGTCAGTAGATCATCAAACACAGAGAGAGAGGAAGATCGTTCCGAAGCTTAGGAGCAACAGCCTGGAAGGATTTCTCTCCTCTGGTCCGAAGGCGCGATCTTTGACCGCCATTCACAATATAGATCAGCAGACGCTGCCACATGTTTGACATCCCAATCGCCGCGTTGTCTATTCATCATCATTTGGATCCATTTCAGGGTTAACAAGGTTAAAGGGTTGCTGCAAGTCTCCACTTAAATGGCTCTCATATTCTCTCTACTTAAAGCAAGTGTCAGTACGGAGGGGGGTAAATAAATACAAATGACCGAGTTAAGGAGAAAAATGAGTCGCATTTAGATCATGCAGCTTTCTAAAAGCAGACCTGAGTGACCCCCCGCCGTGAAATCCATCTGACTCCGGCTGAGAGAAAGAATATGGAGACAGACATGGAAGACAAGATGAAAGAGCAGATGAGACAAAGGCAGACAATCAGATGGTGGGAGGATTTTTAAGGAAGACGGAGTGTGTGCTTATCCAAAATGAGTGCGAGACGAAGCATGTGATATTGACCACTTTTATGTGTTCGTCTTGAACCAAAACATTTATTTTCCACTATGATGTCTATCCGAGTCAAGAGCTGCACTCGTGGCACAATGGATGGATGGCAAGTCTTTTTCAAATTGCAGAGTAAGTTTACGATACATTCTGAAGCAAAAAGAATAAAAATAGATATTGAAAAGAAAAATGTCTTTGAGGAAGATTAAATCAAATGACTTCATAAACCAGAGCATAAAATCAATGGATTACACGACTGTGTCAGGTCAAAGCAAAATGAAAGTACTCTATTCAAGAATCAAACCCAGAGAGCATGAATGAAAAGCGCAGAACTTACTCTTTCATTCCTGGTTTCTCAAAACTCCATACACTGAAATAAGGTAAAAAAAAGTTGATTCATGGTTTTTATTCGATAGTGTGCTGTGTTTATTAAGTGTTAATTTAGCTCTCTAAATCCAGATGCAATAAATCAAACAAATGTAAAAATCTGTCACATTATCAAATTTCCCTGAAGATATTTTAATTAAATTAACACAGATTTAACTCATTTAACAATAGAAAAAATATAAAGATCTGGAACTGAATGGCAATAAATCACCCCAACACGACTGCCTACCTCAGAGTCATGTTTTTTGCCTGTAACTTAAAAACAAAACTGGAATTCTCGGAAGTAAAAAAAAAAAGCCATGAATATAAAAAACATAATAATGGATTTCTATAAAATATAAGGTCACAACACACTGGAGGGGTGGGAAGTTACAGCTCTGGTACCAGCACATCCATACGACCCCACCTCATTCACAAGAACAGAAGGAGATGCTGAGAGAAAAGAGTCATAACGTCTGATGGAGAATATCAACAGGATCTCAGCAGGGTCTCATGACACACAAGCTTCATTCTAATAAGACGTTTTAAAGATGCTGATTTTATATTTCTATCGACAGCTTCTGAAAACCCATGTCAGAGTGTTGCTGCAGCACATCCAGCCCGGTCTGGCTGCCCATTATCACTAAAAGGTGTGACGTTGATGTTTCCACCCACTCATAGTGTTAGAGTCGTGTGCTTTTTACAGCCGCGACAGCGAAGCTCTTGAGGCCAAAAGGAGAGCTTTTAAAGCCGTTATTGACTTCTGTCTCCTTGGCTGACCACGAGTGTGTTCTTCAGGCCGGGTTGCCTGGATACAGAATTGTACTCCCCTGTCACCTTAGAACCGGGTCAAAACAATGTTTAGTATTTTTTTATTCTTTATCGTTCAATGGATTCGTCCGAAGCTTCAGTCGTTTTTTCTCCTGAAATATCTTACAAGCCAAGTGTCTGAAAATGCGCTTGAGTTGAAAACATTTAGCTTCTCCTGTTTTTGTTGCCGATTATCTTACTTACTGTAGTAGAGTGGACTTCTGGAGGAAAAGACAGATGGCAAGGTGTGGTCAAATGACCAGATGAATCAACACCAAGTCATTTATATTCAACAAGTTCTGCTCTTTGCCTCATTTCACCCTGGTGTGTGTTTTGTGCTGCAAGTAGCATCTGCTATCTTCAGCCTGATTTAATTACAAATAGATTTATTCACATTGCTTCTGCAAACAAATGATGTGAGCTCGTAGCCTGAGGTAGCAAAAGGTAAATACAAATGTGGAAGATAATTCCACACTTCCACACACAACGGTCTGATGAGAAATGGTGACGCCATAGTGGTCTTTAAATCCTTATTTATTCTTAAGATTAAGATAATGGATGTTTTAATTGAAGATGCAAGGAGAAGAGAGGATGAAATGTAGGTTCACTCATGCAGATTAATTAACAGGGGTGAAGAAGAAAGTGCAGCCAGGGTGGAGTAGACGGACAGTCTGTCGGCATCAACTAGGTATTGAGAGAGAAAAAAAGTGCTGGACAAAGAATGTCGGAGATAGAGGTCCAGGATAAAAGAAGAAGAAATCTAAAGAGGTTGTAATCAAGTGTTCATTTGTAACATATGCAGAATATTATAAAGTGGAGTTGGGAAAGTTATGTTTTAAGTTATAACAAGGGTTATTTCTTTTGATTCCACACGTGACTAGTTATATTGAACTCCAATATCAGTTAGCAAAATCACTCAAAAAACTGTTTCAATGACATTTTCCAGGTGCGTCATTAGGTCAAGGTTCAACCCTAAAAGGTTTGATTTACTGGATCTATAAATCTTTTAAAAACGTCAAAGTTCTATGGCCGACAGAGAGCTGCATTGTTCTTTCTAGGCACGAAAAACCTACTGTGTTACAGGTTCTGTAAATTGCCGTCCTATTGATCACGGGTGAAAAACACATTACCCCCGAGTACCAGAGTGCTCTCAGGGACCATGTATTTAGCCTGTGGGCCTGTTTCCAACACCCCATAATGTTCAGGTCAATAACTTGAATCTGTAATAATAAAACAAATATATAAAAATCAACTGATGAAGAGCCCAACCTGAGTTTGAATTCTGGGTCAGTCAAATAGTCAGAATAGCTCTTGAGACAAGCCTTAACTTTATAGTATGATGTAAAACTCTTTGAAGCCACAACTGCACCCAAACAACTTCTGCAACTTTCAACGAGACTTTACAATAGTCAAATGTTTTAACTGTGTTTTGAACCAGTCAATACCGAAGCCGTGCTGCCCGACAGTGGGCGGCACATGTCTCTCTAGAATATCTTAGTACTCTTGAGATATCATCTTCTATGCTCGTTTGAAGACACCATGTGCCAGGTATGGCAAAACAGGCTCACAACATAACAGAACCTCCTCCATGTTTCACAGTAGGGACTGTGTTCTTTTCATGGTAAGCATCAGTTTTCTTTCTAGAACTGGGTTTCTTGCCAAAAAGGCCCAGTTTAGTCTCGTCTGTCCATACGACAATCTCCCAGAAGCTTTGTGACTTGTTGACATGCATGTTTGGCAAATTCCAGTTTCGCTTTTTTTTTTGTTCTTTTTTTCACTCCGTGTCCTCCTTGGTCGTTTGCTATGAAGCCAAACAACAACAGGTGTTGAGATCTGACACTGATGTACATTAGAGTTAAACTTTAATTCATTTGGAGGTTGTTCTGGGATCTTTTGTATCGTCTGTGTCTTCAACGTCTTTATTGTTTTCTTCCTGCTGCCATATCCAGGGAGGTTTGCTAGAGTCGCAAGGATCAAACATCACAAAAAATAACGCAGACACTGTAGTCACAGGGATTTCAAGCTGCTTGAAGATGGTCTTAGACCAGGGCTATTCTTCTACACTGTCTTAAGGACCAGAGTTATAGAAGAATTACCAGCATGTGGGCTGTTTAACAGCTCTACTACGATCTACTACCTCGGCTTAGAATAAAAAAAAAAACAGCTTTTACCAAAAATGGTGCAAGTTTTTGCAAAGTAAAACTGCAGTTTTATCTGCTTTTTGATACATTTTTTTATGGCTGAATGGGCCGTGGGGCAGTCCAAATAGCTTTAAGGGCCAGATCTATCCCTTGGGCCTTAAGGTAAGGTAAGGTAGAACTTTATTGATCAACATTGAATAAGTTGAATAGACATGTCTAAGAGCCTTTACCCTTTCCTTCCATCAAAGAGCACATCGACCACTTGTCACCCGTTAAATAGGCTGACTCACGAATACAAGTTTCTAGACACCTGTGATGCTCACAAGAAGACACACCTTTTTTGAACATGTCTCTATATTTACTTTGACTCACATTTAAAAGCAAAGCTCATGGCATTTAAAATATGTATATGTAAATATGTAAATGTTGCCTGTTTCAGAATCAAGTTTTATATATAAACTTTCTCTGTGCATATCATAAAAGAGCCCTTCACGTCAAACAAAGGTAACACACTATTTAAACGACTGGTGAGAACTGCCACAAAATGACGTGAAAATATATAGTTAAAGCACTCCCTTAGTGCACTTAGTTTTGAATGCAAGGCCAAGCTTAAGAAAACTGAATTGATTAACAACACCTAACTTGAGCATTGTTGAAGTATCAATTTAGCAAAGTAAAGTTAAGAGGCTGACAATAGTGTCAGTGACACTGAGACATGTAAATGCACATGTGAGAGTTAGTATCTGGACCACGTTTTCTTGATGTTGGCTTTGTATCTACATCAGAAATCTCCCAGGGTAAGGCACAGATATGAACCCCTTCAGCCTGAAAAGAGGTAATACACATGCACACACACATACTTGCAACCACACACTCTAATGCAGATGCCTGTATGTGCATACATGTAGTGCAGCAAAGGTCATGTATTCAGAGCTGAACAGTGATTTAAAGCATCAGACTAAGATAAAGTAGCTGTGGTGAATGTGGCAGCATATAAATCAGCGACAGAGCGGAAACTCTTATCTCCAGTCAGTGTCACATAGAAAGTGAATAAAAGCTCTTTCCATAATGTATGCAGATGCGTGACCCAAACACACAAGGTTATTATACGGTATTATTCCCTCCCACTTGTCAGGGAAATATCCGAACAAACTGTGCCTGATTTTGGCGGTTTTCAAGAGGAGCGTGATCAGTTACAATGCACGTTGAAACATGGTCATGCGGGAGAAATTGTTCACTTTACGGAAGATAAAGCTGGTAGTCTGAGTGACTCGTGTTTAGCATGCACGATACCAGAGTAAAAAATACCCCAAACTTAAATTAATCCTAAAATGATGCACTATGACGCACAACTAGGGCTGGAAATCAAACTTAGGTTATTTTGTGACACCAACCAAAATACTTCGATAGTAGAGTATGGACAAATGCTTTGTGTTGGTGTTCCAAGCATCAATACCTACGCTTTGGAAAACTGATAATGTGGGTTATTTCCTAAAGGAAAACTGAAAGTGAGAAATGCAAGGAACATCAGATTAATTTGTGACTTGTTAGCAAGTGTTCTTTTACACTGCAAAGTATTCGTTATGCAATGTTTCTGTAAGGAAAACGACTTCAAAATTTACCAGCTGAAAGATTTAACTCAATACTTTGTAATTTGGGTGATGTTATTTTTGTTGGAATTGATATTATGAAATTAGTAGCAAAAAGGTATTGATCGGTAAGTGGTATCGAAGTGAAGCTATCTGTATCTAAATGTTTTGATTGATCTGCTTTTGCAAATGCTTGTCGTGTATTTTAATATGCAGCTTCTCAACCACGGTTAGCAACAGAAATTTCAATACATGTAAAAGGGCAGCATGTGCGACAATTTGGGATGAATTCTCTGATAAGTGTTGAGTGGAACAATTACTCATGGAACCACCTTTCTCTCGATGCCATTAGGTACTGAACGCAGAAGACAAAAAGAGTTGCAGTTTTCTTTCGGAGTCTAATTAATGTGTCATAACTTTGGCCACTTGCAAGGCATGCAGTTTTTCTGCTTGAATATTACGCCAGCTTTACAATAAAAGAGTGTCAAAAGCAGAGACGCTGCCCTCGACACTTAAGGGATTCTCGGTAGTATAACCCTCAACTTGGTTACGTGAAGTGATGAAGTGAGGCTGCAGCTGTAATGGATTTCTCTCAAACTAAAGCATGTTACGTACAAGGACTGACAGAAAAGCTCCTCTGGTTCCAACATCATCTCCTCCTCATATCACATGTCGTGTATTTCAAACGATATAACCGGTCCCTTCCTGCGAAGCTGGATTTCTAATCACAGGGAGCTTGACACGAGCTTCATCAACGTACGCAGGCAATTCAGCGGCGTCGTCTCCCACACATACATTGATACATAAAAATCGTTCAATCTTCATCTTTCGCCGGCTCACTGGGACAAACGCTACATCTAAGACTTCCAATTTCCCGTTCCCTAAATCAGCTCCGACTTCACAAGAGCGACGAGGTTAGCTTTCCACCTCGGCCTAATTGGATGCTGAACTAAAAAAAGCTGCTTGTTTAGACGTGCAGAAGAAGCACCGCCTTCTGATGAATGGCTTTGATTTCAGCTACTTGTCTAATGAATCAAATCTCCAGCATCATCCATGTAGTTCTTGAGGTTCAAAAGTTCACATGTGCATGAGGTAAGGTCAATTGTCAAACTCATTACCCAGGGACCAAATTCGGCCCACCAAGTACATTTTGGATGGTTAGCTGAAAATCTACGTAGATTCATTTTCATGTTGCTGTAGTCAACTCATCAATTATCAATTCAATTGATCAATTTCAGTGTTTAAGATAAGACAAGGGAAAGAAATGATACATGTCAAAAATAGGACTAAAACTGAAATTTGTTCAGTGAAGGAGAGCGAATACACAAATGATAAAGTTAAATTGAGCATAAAATAATCAAAATATTAATCGATAATATAATAACAAAATCAGACACCTACATCCTGTTAGGTAAATTTACATTTTCTTTGGCCTGTAACTTGGACTGATACAAGATTGAGTTTGACATCCATGATGTAGACAGTTGATTAACTCTATGAAACGGGTATAGTTTGAGTCCAGTCCATTTCACAAACTCTTCAAAAATGTCAAAATGTGTCAAATTGTAACGTAAAGTGAAGCAATTTTTTACAGATTAGAGCACCCCAAATGTATATTTCAACCATTTCAAACTAATTTTCTACTCACCCTCATTATGACTAAGGTATTATTGGTATTATTTTCAGAGTGATCTGTTCCTTTTTAGTTAGAGTTATAGGCAAAAATGTATGTCAAAAAAAGAAATAGATTACTTTAAAAAATAATCCCGACCCTTAGATGACATGAGGGTTGAGTAGAAAATGAGTTTTGGGCACAATATCACTTTAAATTAACCAGCCCATAACCCTATGTACTTTTTTATAAGTCGGCATTGGATAGAAATAGAAATAAGTGATTATATTTTATGAATGCTTGAATAACATTTTGCAGTGATGACATAATTTCTTTGAAGTCCGTACACATGCATACACACGTACACACACTATTAATACCGATTGTAATTCAGTAAGGCTACTCCTGTAATTCAATTAGCCAGTGACCGCTCAAGACTCACATGACCAGGCAAATCTCTGCTCCTCATTCTGAGCTAATGTTATTTCTAGCTTCTTTTTTTTTTTTCTTTCTTTCGTCATTCTTTAATGCAATTTCCGACGTCCCGGCCCCGGCTTCCACGAGTCCAGCGCTAAAGCCCTGGTGGGCCACGTTAATCAGTTTCCAGCATTTCTGAGGGAGACAATGATCCCAGTGTTAGCGCTGGCTAATGACGAGCTAATGTTATTAGCCTCGCTTCCCAAGAGGAGAGATCATAGTTGGGGCCCACTAAGGCCCCTCCTCTGATGGGCTCCTCATCCACTTTTCCTACATTACAATGGAGTCTAATGACCTGTTATTTAGAAGACAGATGGAGAATGTGCTCATGTTACATATATAACAGAAGTGTGTCAGGATGATAGCATGACGGTGGAGATATTCCACTCATGGATTCAATACATTATTGACGTATAGACACGAGTCAACGTTCATTCCTGGACTTGAAACCTTACCTACTATTACTTGTTGTTAACTTAGGCCTTTTCTTTTTAGGAATGAAATTATGACCGGTAAGAATGTTGTGACTTTAGTTGATTTTGTCAATTAACCAAAAAAAAATACCTGTTGAACTGTTCATTTGTGAATTGTTGCTTTTAATTTTATGGGAAAAACATTTTTTTATCCAACCAATTGCAGGTTGTTTTGTGGAATTACACCACTTTCGATGTGTAAATCAGAGATTGACTTGCAAATTCTAACAGTACCTGCATTTCTCAGCACATCAGTGCAATGTTTGCGTCTTATGATTACAATCTCTTGGTGTCATTTGACCGTGTCCGTCAACAAACCGATTCATAATTATGTCTGCATTCTCGTTATTTTTAAACATTGAGATACATTTTGTGATACTTTCACAGCAATTGGGAAAAACAAATCAATAAAATGAATATGATGGATAAATCCCTGTGAAAGGCAAACAGATCTACCAGCAGACAAATCAAACAGACCTTCCATCCAGGATTTATTTGAGAGGTTCAATTTGAATAAAATCCGTCTCATGCAGTAAAAAGTGTCATTACTCGACTAAACAACACAGACGATCGTGATAAATGTGACGGACATAACAGAAAAATGGGGATGAATGAGTTTTTCTTGCGGAAGAGGAGAAAGATGATGATGTCACAGATGTTACAATGTGTAAGAAATGATGCCAAAACAACAAACTCCTTCACAATAGATGTGCCTTTTCAAATATATATATATATATATATATATATGGATCATCACAACACAAATGTAACTTAAAACTTGGATTTTATTTTAAATTGTTTTTTAAAGACTACCATAATTAAACATGACAATCAAATAAAAAATCTTGTATTGTACTTTGTGTTTCTCTTCATGGAAAAACATGGCTTACATGACCTCAGTTTTCATCCCTTAACTCCCTTGTTTGGCTATTGGACGTTGCACGAAACAAGTATAATTTCCAAAGAAAAAGCCAGGGACATGGACATAAAGAAACGTTGCCCTTGTTCTTGGTAGAGATAACAAAAAATCTTTTTAAATACCTTTTGTCACATTTCTACTGAGCTCTTGGACTGGACATAAAAGGCACCGGTTTCAAAGAGCGACTTTGCCTTTCAGTGACTGACTGACACAGCCCCGTGATGACTGAACAATTTCCACAGATCCTTCCGTCAACCTCATGACCTTATTCTCCCCACAAGCTTGAACACCCTAGACACCAGCTGCCCTCATTATTTCCAACTTGGACAGGATATACTTTTCTTTTCCAGGCATTGGACCCCGGTTTAGACTTACATGACCAGAATACCATCATGGTCGCTACATTATTAGTTACTAGTAGCACTTAGGCTCCGTTGATCCATGGTTGATTGTAGTATAATCCCCACTTTCTTCTCCATGATGTTAACTCATCGATTTGGGACAAAAAGCTCATGATACTTACTTGTACTTGGCGTTGACTTGATCGGCAGCTTCATGATAGTTGTCTGTGGTGATCTTATAAATCTGAGCACTCTGTGGAGGAAAGAAAAGCCATCTGTCATCATTCAAATCTCTAGTCAAATTTTTATTGACTTCATATACAACGACAAGTAGAGTCTGTACCTGCTTTAATCAAACACGTCTTTGGTTGTTTTTGTTACCTCACCGAGTTGACTTATCGATGTGAGACTGTATTCACAGGCAGAAGTGTCGGGAGGTTATTAGGTTGACAAAGTTCAGAGCAGCAGACATAAATCCCTGCTGACCCTTCGCCAAATGAACATATAGCAGGACCAGTCAGTCTAAATTAGCCGCTTTACTGCAGCAATATACCACGACTCCGGCACCTCTTATAGGTCAGGACAAAGTTCTGTTTGGTCACCCTTCATCTGCTCTTACGCACAGCTGTAGGTTAACCGTGACAGGTGATATATGGTGGTATATGGTGTGATTGATGCTGTGGTGAGATTTGATCCAATAGTGAAATTAGGCAATATTGTCTGAAGTCAATACCAATATCCAGAGGTCCTCGGATGACTGAGCTGGACGTCCCACGAGCCGTTATGGTAGTTGTGCAGTTATGCTAGAACAAGTGTCCTGAGCGGTGGATATTGATTTGAAATATACATTTTCACAAACCTTCTGCCATGTCCGTGTTGCATACATTAAAGCGAGATTCCAAAATATGATGAATGTTCGACCTCATGGTCAAACCTGTTCCAACTTAACCTCCTACTAAGGGACAGATTCATCATATTCTAGTGGAAATCGATAGAAATGAGCTACGCTACTGGAAAGATCAATAATTGTGTTGTAGAGATGAAGATGATGAGTGATGGCAACAGTGACAAAGGATCTGACAGACTCGCTCAGGTCATGTCCTTAGTTGGACATCCATGTGGACAGACGGTCTACTTTCAAATAGATAAAAGTAGAAATACAGTAGCATGACCTGCAAAAACTAAAATCAAGTTCATTAACAAAACATCTCAACACAACGCTCACTTATAGCTTTTAGACAACGTTGCGCTAACTGTGTGTCAATGTGTGAGCATGCTTGTGGTTAAGCATTATTTCTATGGAATGAGGTTCTGAAATAGGATTTATGTTTCTAAAAAGAGTTTGTGTTTCCTCATTTTCACTAGTCAAGAGTCACTAGTCACCAGTGAAAATAAAACACTCTCAGACAGTAATAATCTTTAAAGCAGAAATGATATAATTTTCTTCTGTGCGACCCTGTAAAAAATGTCTAATGGACCGGGGGGGTTGGGGGACCACTGTTACAGAGGCGACTGCGGCAAACTGAAGGAAAATAAATCACCTATGATCCACAAGCGTGATGACATGTTGAATGAATGAATGAAATAAATAAATACCCACTCAAATGCTGTGCACTCGTCTGACCGACGCTGCCATTACAAAGGCTTTTATACGACATACGTCAACCACCCACATCCGTGCCAAATATGAATGTTGTTTAAACAAAGCAGGTTGGACACATATGTAAAAGGTTAACCATTCTTTTAAATTAAGTCCTGCTTTCTTTGTATCCTAGATACAAAAAAAAACACCCATTAATCATCTCCTGCTGGTTGTGTTGCGCTTGATTATTCCTTTCATAAAAAACCTGCACAATGATGCACTAATTATATAGTATTATAAGTGACATTGGTATTGAAGAAATAACCTTTTTATTCCTGTTTTTACAGATTTGCATGAAAAAAACTGTCATCAAATATTAACCTAATTTTTTTTTATTTCTAAGACTGTAGTCAAGATTCACCCTTATTTAACCGCAGACATAACTTTAACTTTAAGAATTCAAGAGTAAACTTGTAAGCCGGGGCTCCATCCAATGCCCTTATGGCCTTGAACCAAGTACTTCTCATGTAGACAAAGTAACTGTCAAGAGTTGAGGAAAAAGGGATTTAAAAAGCGTATTCAAAGATAGAAGAAAAAAAAAAAAAGAAGAGATTTGGGGTTTGCTACAGAGAAAGGCCTTTAGACTTTTCCTGGGTGAAGAGATTGAGCCATTGGCGGAGAAAAAGCTGGATGTGGAGGTGTGCTGAATACTAAGTAAGGAGCAATAATGCCTGGCTAAATGGCAGAGTTGGCAGTAGCCAGCTCACCGAACCAGCAGGGAAGGACAAAGGGCCATATGTTACAGTATTTGCAGAGTCCACTTACAACAGATACAAGCAAACAAATAAGGCCACACATACAAACACACACCGAGGGGAAGATACAAGGTGAAAGAATAATCCATGTGGTCACTTCTTCATCGACAAGCGAGCGAGCAGTGTCATTTCTGTGATTACCGAGTGGCCTTGAATTTTGATTTCCTGCCACGGCACAAACTCATTTAAAGATAAGAAGTGACCTTTTTTAATCTCACGCTTCCCACTCAAGTAAAGCCCTGACTGTCTGAAAACAATCTTTGGCTTACAAAACACTGCCTTTTTACAGACAATTATATCAACAAAAATATGCAAAAGGGAAAATAAATGTCCTCAATGTGGGAAGAATAAAGGTATTATAGTATCAGGTCATAAATAGAAGTTCTACATATCTCATTTATTGCTATTTCATATTATTTTTCTTAACATATGAAATGATAAATCTATCATATTGAGTTAAGAACAGTGTCAAATGTTAATTATTGTTTAAGTTGATACTTTCAAATTAATCACTCACAGGGAAGAATACAAGTTTCAAGTACACATCTTTATGAAAAATTAGGTATTGAAATTTATAAATGATGTGATCATTAAAGATGATAAAGAAAATGTAAGGTGGAGAAAACTTACTTATTGTGGCAGCCCCCTGATGAAAAACGATAAATGATATTTTTGTAACTATAAAGCAACAAAATCCTAAATGTTTTTCTGTGCCATCTAGTCCCAAATTACAAGGATTAAATACATTACCGATTTTTTCGATCACTTATTCTTGATCCAATAATTTAGTCCTCAGGATGCAAAGATTTGTGGATTTAGTGTCACAGACAAATTAAAGCAATTACTGTCAATGCACTGAGGCAAGGTATAGAAGATAGCAACAACAGACCCATACATTTCCAGGTTAATTTAGGACAAGCGTTCGATTGGGGTAAAATATAAACCAAATCAGTCTTTAGTTTTAATTACTTCTTTTTTTTCTTATCTGGCCCGGAGCAGCCGCTTGGAATAGCTTCCAAACAAGATACAATCGAAAGACAAACGAAGGAGATGCTTGTTGAACGACGGTCAATCCAGTTTTCCAGACATATTTCACTTTTCAGTCACGTCGTGTCCATCACTGACAATTAACTGAAATCTCCTCTTATATCAGGGATTCCCAATCTTTCTCCTGTGAAGGTCACATAACCTTTCTGTGATGGGGGGCCAGTGTCAATTTGCAACAGAAAAGATGTGACGACCGCAGGGGTGCCTTAATGTAGAAATGTATTGTTGTCCAGAAAGCCACGTATAAAACAAATAACCCTGTCTGGGTTCTTCACAGAAAAAGTCGGTAAATAGATCATAACACTACCAAATAACCCTTTTGGAGTCTTCACAGAAAGAAAGAGATGATATTGATATGTTTCAAACCAGACATTCTCAGAGAGAAGAAAAATGTAGGTAGGTGTAGAATATAGCAACAAAAACATACAGTCTAGATTTTTTATGATTTACTTTAAGTATAAAAAATGGGTGGTCCTATATTTTTGTCAAGCACTGTATAAGAGAAAAAATTATTAAAAAAGCGTTTCTAGTATTGTTCAGGGGGCCAAATGTAGTTTATTTTGTAGTAGTAATGTTCGTGGACTGTTGTCTTATATCATCATTTGAAAGTTTATGATGATCAAACACAACATTCCAGAGCAGACGAGTCTGAAGTGCAATGCAATGCGATTGTGGGTCACTAATGCATGTGGGTAGAATGAACCCAAGTTCTTCGATTCGTATCTGTATTATAGCCTCTTGGCAAGCATTTGTGGACGCATTATAACCGGACCGCAGACCATCAGAACGAGCCGCAGGAAAGGATCGTACAACTTCATGTTCTTCGTTATTAGAAATATGTATAATCCCCTTAAACTGTTCAATTGAGATCAAATCCATACTCAGGAGTCACAGAATCATCAGGTGAAGAACTGACACCATTACTTTTTTAATCATTTCCCCAATGATTCGCTCTAGGGTGGCAAAAGCTGTTGTTGTTGTTTTCCCCCTTGGCCCAGAACAACAAAATCCAATTTGGTCCCCCATACATGAAGACTATAATGGAAGAAAAGTACACAGAAAGATTGGACCAAAGAAATACAGGACGAACAGATGTACAGAGACAGATAGGGTGTGGATGGGAGGATGCCAAAAAAAAAAGGAAAAGTTGATTGTTAAATATGAGATTGCTTTACAGAGTGGCAGGTATTGAGTGAAAATGTAATAAATATATAGATATTGTTTTCAGGGCTTATTTGGTACTTGTGTCTGAGAGGGCGGCCGAGGCAGCAGGCCGAGCTGTGGGCAGACTTGGTGATGGGCTGTCACTGGTAGCTTCTTTGATAAATAGCCATGTTGAATTGGAACAGACGTGTAATATATATCAGAATTATATTCTCTCTCTTTGTCTCAGTTCCTCGGGCTCCGGCGTTTCCAATGGTGTAGAGAGCAGAGGTGAAACACGGAGCGAGAGGAGGGAGCTGGTGGGATGGGGGGGGGAATGTTCACAGCATCAAATTTGTCGAAAAAGAAATGCGAGGATTTCAGATTTGTGCCATTTTCAACAAGAGAAAAATGCTTTAAAGAGAATATCATTAAAGTGGGATATTGAAGGGAATTACAATGCATTCAGATGATCATGGACATGATCCACCATCTTGAAAAGACGAATATTAAATGTTAAAACTTTTTTTTAAGGACAGTAGGTTTTTTCTAGCTGGCTTCTTCTCTGGCTTTTCTTAAGAAGGATCTAAACAAGCTGTTCTAAAACAAAATATATATATCATCTCCTGCTGGTTGTGTTGTGCTTGATTATTCCTTTCATAACAAACCTGCACAATTATGCACTAATTATATAGTATTATAAGTGACATTGGTATTGAACAAATTACATTTTCCTTCCTGTTTTTACAGATTTGCACGAAAAAAAAAAACTGTCAACAAATATTAACCCAACTGTTTCATTTTAATGACTGTAGTCAAGATTGACCCTTATTTGACCTTTAAATATATATAGATATATATATTTAAATATATATAGATATATATATTTAAATATATATAGATATATATATTTAAAGTAATATATTAAATAATATCTATATTAAATATATATAGATACTGTATATATATTTAAAGGAATATAAATATTATCATTATTTTTCAAATAACTATATTTATAATAATAATATATTACATTTTTTTATATAGTGAATCTGCTATACTGTACCGGACTCCTATATAATGCATATTTCACCATGTGCAGTATGTGTCGTGACATATGTTAAATAAAGTATTTTTCTTACTCGCTCCTCCAGGCGAGCCACTTGGTCCCTGAAGAAAGCCTCCTGCTTATTCAGATCAGCCTCCTTGGCTTCCAGCTTCTTCATCTGAGGACAAACATAAAGCAAACAAGTGAACGATGAGTCATGGGTTCATGTTTACAATTCTACTAACACAGCCAGCAAAAATACAAAGAAGGCATTCTGGGAGAGAAGCATAATATAGAGTCTGACAGGTGTGTGTTGTGGTAGAAATGAGACGGTGGACGAGCACACCTGATGAAATCGGATACATATGGTCAGCTGGAAGTAGTAGTAAAAACGACTACTTGAAGAGACTTTATATACATTTCTTGGAGTGTTAGCATGAGCTACTTTGTCCTTGTATTCTGTTCGATCTTCCACCATCGAGCAGCGGGATAACATCGTTTCCGCAGTCACGGTGAGGCGTACACGTTTAGCAGGTCTACGTATCTCCAGCGTCCTCCCTCGACTGTAACCTTCACTAGACGTGCGTTTGATTCTCGGGCCGATGCAGACCGCAGATAAGAGCCGGGAATATCATAGTCTGTGCACCGCGAGATCTTCTTCACATTTACAGCGATAGAGCGGGCGAGGTAATAAGAGACCAGATTGTCGGGTTGAGGGAGAAAAAAAGAAAGAAAAAAGATTTAGTATCTTGATCAGGCAGAGACTGGATCCACGAACGAGCCGGGGCATAAATCAAGTAACAATTTTATCAGTGAGTGACCAACAACACGATCGAATAAAAATGAGTGGTGTTTGAATGTTCCAAAAATACTTTCTATCCTCATCATGATTTATTTATTTTTAACCTTGTCCCATTAAATACTGTACACCTATGGACACCGACTGCACCATCTTGTCATGGTATCTTAACATAACTTGTATTTGGGTTAAAGAACCATGTCCTGAATGCCAGTATTACAGCAGGTACTACAGGAAGAGTTAAAAAACCTTGAGAGAAAATAAAGTCAGTTCAGTCCGAGACTAAATAAAAATATGTCACAGTAAAACTAATAAATACAATAATAGTAGTAATCTTAGCCGACCACCTTTATTCAGAATGTTTCAGGCGTCAAAAACATCTTCTGTATCTATGCGAATTAGGTATTTAACATTTTTTAAATACTTATTTAAGCCTGTAAGTATTCACTGTTCACTACTATATAATATTTCAAATAATTTCAAATATTACAAAAAGGAATTCTTAAAAAAAAACAACTAGTGGAATTCTACTACAACTACTTTTACACAAGACAGACAACACGACTCCATGTTTGAAAAGAAAGTGCATCTATTGGTCATTAAATCTTAACTCAACTAGATTCAATAGCATATCATCACTTAATATTCAGCCTGACTGACATAATATAAAAGAGCTTATTTCAATAGTCTTACATATGCAACATAAGTGCCTTTGTATGAATAAAACTCTGTATATTACCTCATGGATAATATCTTGTCACAGGCGATAGCATGCATTTAAAACTCTTAAAAAGAAGATGTGCATTAATACTGAAACAACCACATGATGATGACTACGTTTAATTGCACTTTAATGGAGCAGTTAGCATTATAGAGACAATTGTGCAGATTAGCGTAGTCATGGAACTGCAAATGGTTATTTGTAATGTCTTTAAGCTGCATAAATGGTTTAAATGTTCATTTTAAATGTTGCTTATAAGTAAACAATGAAAAGTCAACAAACTATATACATTTCATAAAAATGAAAAGAATACCAAATGAGAAATGTATTTTCTGAGCTTGATACAGACCATCATGAGGTGAAGAAGTCAAGAAGCCAAGACTTAGAATCCCTTATTAGTACCGCAAGGGGAAATTCAACCATTCACACATACTGATGGGAGTATATAAGACGTTTTAATATCTATCTAGACCAGCAGGATTCCAGATTTAGCTACACTAATGTATGTTCTTTGTTTAATTGAAATCCTTCTTAAAAACTAGAAAAAAAGAGACAATATATTTTCACCTACAGACCTCGTCAAGATGACATTTGAGATGATTTAGTATTCAGGAGTAGAAACTGAGTGTTCAGCCTAGAGCAAAGGCAAACTTACTGTCTGGCACACATGAATCACTGCCTCTTATATAGAAGTATGTCTGTGTGTGTGTGTGTGTATATATAAATATATATATATATGTATATATTTATTTATGAAAGAGTCAGAAATAGTGTCAGAGTGAAAATAACGTTTTTACCTTGAAGGTATCACTATAGCAATCGTCAATATTTATTTACGTTGCATTGTTTCGATGCCATAATTTGGATTGTCGCCCGCCCTTATAATTTCAAATGTTGGACTCGAAAAGAAAGACGACAGTCAGTCTTGCAGAGCTGCTATGATAAGCATCAGAGATCACCTTTCAATAATCTTTGAGCTGACAAAAGACACGAGTAGTGCAATTTTCAAAGTCGAGTAAAGGCTTTGAGATACTCAAGCGGAATTCCAAAGGAACTTATGGGGTGGGAGGTTATTTACGCTGCACTATGAATCAATATAGGGCAATTTATAGATTGAGTCAAAGATATTAAACCATGACGTCTTTAAAAAAAAAAACTTCTGTCTTACAGACTTCCATGTGATAATGTTGCCTGTATGATTAAGAATAAGTGATAACAGTAAGTTAGTAATAAACATTTAGCTTCAATTCAGGTTCCTAAAATTCAATGGTTCTCATTATACTCAGTAATGTGTATATATTTTTTTAAATGACCATTTATCATGAAAATAATGCAATCTCTTTAATCTATTGAGTCGATTTAATTCACATCCATTATTATAATATGGATTTTAAATCTGCTAATTGCCCAATAATTTAACTAAATTATTATTTTTTCATTATCGTTTGTCATGATAGCGAAAAGCTACTTAAACTACTGATGAAAATATTTCGCCTACTCACGTTATATGAACAAGACTCAATATTTCTATTACAAAACCTATAAAAATGTATTAATTATGGTTTTAGATTCATGTTGTCAACACCTTAAATCTGGGTATGTATTTCAATGAAGAAAAGATGTTTAAAAAAAGGGCACAAATTAAAGTTTACGATGGAAGTCTTGGTTGCTGTTCTGTAGTTTGATATCGAGCTTAAGAAGGTTTCTACGTACACTTGTACAAATGAGCAAACTTGACTTTATAATACATAGTGTGAACTGAATCACACAAATAAACAAACTTTCATGTGACAATGGACTGTGTCTATTGCTTGACATCGTTTTAACTTAGGATACAACAAATCCAGAACACAGTGTAACCACTTAAACCCCCAAGTTGCAGGTTTGAATCCCATCAAAGTAACCAGAATTCAGTTAATGGCCTCTCTAGCTATAGTCATTTGATAAATTGGACCACTCAAAATTCATCAATACACCTCCATCTGCCACCAGATTTTCCTTTACCTCATGAATTTTGATCCATGTACAAGATAAAAGAAGTTAAAATGTTTAAAATGTTAAAATTCTAATTATCCTTGCTGTCTTTTCCTGATTCTACCAATATAATTAAAGTTGGCGCCTGCTATAAATACAAATATAACTTTAGGCTTTTGACCAAAACTCCAGTATTCAAATACTTTCAAGTGAAAGCTTTTGCATTTTAAGAACTTCCACACAAGTTCTCCAAGACATACGACAACATATGTTTGAATTCGTTTTCTTAACAACTGGATACTTTCTGCCCCAGCAACTCAATACAAGGCAAAAGCCATCAAACCCAGTGATGCAAGTGTATCCCCTCCCAAATACTGGATGGAAAAAACACTGTAAATGTGCAACGATGTGCGAGTACAAAGCTCAATGTGGAGGCAGACAAAAGACGCACCGAGACACAAACAACACCTCAGACACTGATCTCAACGTCAACAGCGGTCGGAGCAGCTGTACCCACAGATCAGGGAAGGAGGGGCGAATAAATCCCAGCTGAAAGCGAAACTAAAGAGGTTAATAAAGAAGGACAGGGTTGTGACAGAAATGTGTACGAAGGGACTTTTGTTACAACGGTGTGTTTGTGTGTGTGTGTGTGTGTGTGTGTGTTTGGGTTAGATTTCCATATGAGCAGATCGCCCCGCCTCTCAAACGACACACACCGGCGCACACACACGCACACAATGCCAGGATTACTTCCGACTGATTAACTCCATTCAGTGCACTTTTAAGATAATCTAATCATGGTGAAGGCCAAACCATGGGACAGATTTCACCGCGGTCCAGGCTTTTGTTCACCTAATGAAGAGGTGCTCAGGACGGAGTCACAGCAGAGAGGGTGGAATCAGAGGAACGCACGGCTGTGAACTTCACATTCAAAGGACAAAAACAACAATACATCATTTTCCATAGCCTTGCCAAAATAATGATCAAGGTACAATAGAGTAATCACTGTGCACGTCCTTGATACCTTGCTGAGCTCTTTTTTTTTGGTTTAATAACGTGAGGTATTATATTAGTTTGGCGGCCAATACGGCTGTTATTCACCTATTGAACGCCTGTTTTAATTGTATATATCGCCCATTCAAATGGGCCAGTTTTCAGTCTTTTTCAAGTCTTCATTGAAACACACTGCATGTGTCAAGTGTCAAGATTTAGACTGCTAGCCTTGCAACGCAAGGCTAAAATAAAGACTTGTTTTTACATTTTCTGGGGGGGAAAATTCCTCTTATCAAGGCTTCAATACAAGATGGACGTCACAGACGATGCGTACAAATACATTTGGATGTTTTTAAGTACATAATTTGGGAGGAAATGAACATGAGCATCAGTTAAAATGAACATGTATTTTTGTCTATAATTCTAAAAAGGAACAGATTACCGTGAAAATAATTCCAACCCTAAAACGACATTAGGGTGAGTAGATTATGAGGGAATTTTGAATTAAGGAGGGGAACTATCACTTTAACAGAAATGTTCCTGCAGGTGGCTGGTTCACTTCCCTCTTCAGGGCGCCTTTTTGTTTTAAATGAATATTTTAAATATTATTATTATTATTATTTCAGTGAGCCAATACACTAGTGGGAATTATCTGATCACTTTGTGTTCTATAACAACATACAATTTCATAAATAGATAGATAGTGACTTAATGACCCTCACAACACTGAGTCTTGTTCTGCCTTCTGAAAAAAAGTTTTTCTCCCATATATTGTTAATTAAACAGAAATAGTTGAACTTGATTCAAATTGACTTGAAAATAGTTTCGAATTGACTTTGTAAAGGAGGGAGATTATAGTGTAAGTTACATTATTTAAGTAAGTAAGTAATTTATATAGCGCTTTTCCAGACCAGGGTCACAAAGCGCTTAAACAATCAAAACAATACTCAATAAGATATATACTTTAAAGGTCAAGATAATACTGAGAACAACAAAAAAAATCAAGGAAAAGCCTGCATGAATAAAAATGTCTTGAGGTGTTTCTTGAAGGAGTCCTATCTCCAAACAGGTTCTCACTGTACCTGTTTGGTAGACCATGAATAGAACAACAAGTTCTCCAAGTAAGGCGGCTTGAAAAAGATTCATAGTTACATTGTACAAGTATTCAATGTAATGTGTACAATAACAATTCATTGGAACGTACAACAATGCAAAAGTAATGATGATGTTCACCAGCGTGGACATGGAGAGTATCTAGAGTGAACAGTGCTACGATGACGGTGCTGAACCTGGACTGGACGCCACGTGTCGATAGAAGGGAAGTTAATGTAGAAATACGTGCCGAAGGTTTGTCGTTGAATGCTTACTCGGAATGAAACAACTCACGAGTCGTCACTACACCAACGATCTTGGAGTGTCAACCTTGGTCGTCCGTCAAGAAAAAAGCAACACAATGGCTGTGGGTGACGAGCATTTTGAAGTGCGGCTGCGCCGGTCAGATTAAACGGATCATTTAGACGAGGTGAACGCCTCTGTGAATATCAATTAGCCAGCCGCTGAATAATTAAGAGCAGGCATGTTTTTTAATTAGCCGACGAGTGCAGTCGGAGCAGGAGTGAAGGTGGAGGCGAGGGGCAGCAGAGGAGGGAAGAGTGATGAACGGCAGGATTTTGCTGCGTCAGGCTCACCCACCCACTGCTGCTGCTGCTCTCCCCCGCTCGCCTGCTTCCACACCTGCCTCCCTAAATGCTCCCGAACGCTCCATTTTTGTCTGTTCGCAGAGGAAGGGGAGGGGAACAGATTGCTGCAGCCAGCAATTTTTTTTTGGACACAGTGTGCATTAAAATTAAGAAATGTTGAGATTAACCATTAAACGTGATGGTCTTTGTTTCAATGCAGTAAGTAAGTAAGTAATTTTTATTTGTATGGCGCTTTTCCAGACCAGGGTCACAAAGCGCTTAAACAATCAAGACAATATTCAATAGAGTATATACTTTAAAGGTGAAGATAAAACTGATAACACAACAGGAGTTCCAGAAAATCAAGGAAAAGCCTGAACAAATAAAAGCGTCTTAAGATGTTTCTTGAAGGAGTCAGTAGATCATCAAACACAGAGAGAGAGGAAGATCGTTCCAAAGCTTAAAGTAGTAAGGGAAGTAGTAAAACCTCTACATGTATGAATTTAATTTAACTTATGTACATAGTACCGTCAGTTTAAGAGAAAAGTTCATCCATCCATGAGTTGTTGTTCATTTCAACAATGTCAGACAAGTTCTTTTAAAATAGTAACCTAGTTACTGTTACTCAATAGTAATTCAGTTACTTAAAGTAACAAATTATTTTCAAAGTAACTAGTCACTGGGTAAACTAACTTGTTGTAGCAGAGAAATAAAGGCAAATCTTCAAGACAACGGTGGAAATATTAAATGAAATAAATAAAAAAAATTGCCGATGCAGAGCTTTACGTTTTGAGTGTCAACGTGCCGATACCAATTTTTTTGTTTGCCTAGGAACTTAAAAAAAACAACTTTTTCCTTGATTTTCTGGAACTCCTGTTGTGTTATCAGTGTTATCTTGCCCTTTAAAGTATATACTTTATTGAATATTGTTTTGATTGTTTAAGCGCTTTGTGACCCTGGTCTGGAAAAGCGCTCTATAAATATAAATAACTTACTTACTTTTGTGTTTGTTTAACTATTGATCACAGAAACCTATTAAATAACGACGATAAAAACTGAACTACACTGTATCAAAA
The DNA here is from genome assembly GCF_982586985.1 of Callionymus lyra. Classification (NCBI taxonomy): domain Eukaryota; kingdom Metazoa; phylum Chordata; class Actinopteri; order Syngnathiformes; family Callionymidae; genus Callionymus; species Callionymus lyra. The sequence goes on from NC_141820.1 coordinate 25,042,228, forward strand.
CTGTTCAATACAATAAATAAGCTTCTAAAAAGGGTGATTTATCAGAATCAGAAACTTTTATTACGAAACGATTCAGTTAAACAGTGTTTCACTCTTACTTAATAATCCATAACCCCCCCAACGCTGTTCATTTCACACATAGCTGGTGACGACTTATTTGTTAAATATGTTTACCACACACCTTGGCTAGAACGTGCTGCTAGTAAATCATTTTACAAGAAATTATCTCACAAGCTGCTTTGATCGATGGAGAACAAATCTCATCACATCAACTCCCAGCCATCTATAACCCTGGTGCGTCTCCTTCAGCGCAGCATTAGAATCAATGCACGGTGGACGGCCAGGTTCGCCTCATCACCGACCTGAATGACAAGGTTTGTGACAAGTTACGGTTGAAGCCGCGAGCTAGGGGGCTCTGTGTGCTTGGACATCGATGCCAGGGGTCAAAGGGCACCACAATGTGAAGGTGATAAGGAAGTTAATTGGCATTGCGGGGCTGGTGCACGAGAGGACGGACTTAATTTGAGGCGATGGGTCCCGTCAAAATGGAGTAGGGGACAGTGACCAAGGACTCAGGACAAAAAGGCACATAAGGAACGACTAGTTTTTAAATCTTTCGACTACTAAAGAGATTTGCTTCATAAAAGAAAAAAAGGATGTTTTATACATTCATAACAATGTTGTTAGCGTCAAAGCTATGACAAAATGTTACTTTATCGTGTATGTTTTGAACTGATTTCGTCCTACCCGACCTTTTTCTGCAAGTCCATTTATCAGCTGAAAAAAAAGCATCATAAATGTATTTAAAAGGTTAAAGCTGTCAAGTCAAGTCTTCTGAATTATAGATCATATGCTTCAATGTCATTTCAAATATAAATCTTACATCTGTCTTTTCACCTGAGATTAGGTCCAGAAAGTCCTACTTTAACACAAAGCATATCATTTTCTTTAAGAAAACTTTTTTATAATTTAATTATAATATCATGCCTTTAACGCTACACTTTATTTGTGATAAAGGTATAATTTGATAAATGCCAGTACCACGTTTTTCTGGTCTTTTTAGTTGTAAATTAGAGTCTCTGAAGCGTTACATTACCAGCCTAAAAATGCTATAATAGAATAGACTGAATGACATTCTTTCTAGTCTAGCTGGTGGATAACAAAGTTAGCTGCAGACATTCTCTGTTAATTACGACATGACGAGGGTTGGTAAAAAGGGAAGCGTTATAAAATACAATATAAATGCAAAATACCTTGATGGCCTAAATGGTAGGACATTATGTTTATACTCCAAGAGCTTTTGTGCATTTCTTATCCAGAGCAAAATGTGCTCAAGAAGCTTCTCTAATATTATGTTTAATTGGGTTTGAAGTCCATTTCAATCAAACCCCTCATTGTGCTGCAATTCCAAACAACAGAAACATCAACATCAGGGTAATGTATGAGAAGATACCCTTCTAAAAAGAAAAAAAAATAGTATAAATGAGTACAAAGGCAAGAGTTAATCGTTAGAACCCAATACTTCCTAACAGGATACTTTTCTTTTTCAACCAAAGTACACTTAGCAACTCCTACAGAATTGAAAGAGCAGCTTTGCCTCGATGCACTCAGACTACTGCCCGGTCTTGGCACAGTCTGCCGCCAAAGTCAATAGAGTTGAGCATTTAAAAGGCAATCAGTGGACGATCAAATAGACATGATGGAGGGTAAAATGATACCATCGCATAAAGCCCTTAATGGCGGTGTTAAACACTACACTTTGTGTCACTATTGAGACATAAGTCATTCCACATTATAGTGCTCAGCGTAATACTCGTGTCACCTCTCACTTAGGCGAGATGACATGGTTTTTTTTCACCCTTCAGTCTGAAGCTAGCACGCCCGCTTGAATCATGTGCATAGACAACACTAGGCAATGTCCTGGTAGTCAATTATTATCGTGGTAATAATGGTACGTCTTTCTAGTGTCTGCTGAGTAAAACTTGGACAATTCAGAACTCGCATCGTTCTTCAGCAATTCGGCAAAAACGCAGACCATGTCACAGAGTCCACAGATATAAATCTTGTCAGGCCGCAGACACAGAAACTCTCCCCTGGGAGCTCCTCGCACTGTGAGTAATGATTCTGTGACCCCAGGGGTCGGAGGACCACATGACCTGCCCAGGACACGGACCAAAAGGCCAGAGTCGGGGGGCTAAACATGTAGGTGGAGGACGTGGGTTTTTCAGTGTTTGTGTATAGATCTTAACAGCTGGCTGTTTAAGATCACATTAAAAATCAAGTGTCCTTGTGGAGTCTTCATTATGTGTGAGCAGAGGTTAAGAGAGGGTGGGCCCCAAACCATGTGGCTCTAATTCAATTCACCTTAAGGTCTTCTTTTTTTACGGTTTAGATTGTCCGAAATAGAATAAAACTTCAGCAGCTAGGAACTAAATTAAGGAATCCCACTCTTCTCTCAGCCCCTCAGAATGCATTAGAAGACACCGATATTAGCGCCTCAACATCTGCCTCACAAAGATTGATGAATCGGCTGATCAGATGCCCGGGGTGTAAACCGGCTGATTGATCATCTTTGGTTTAGGAGCTGCCTTCATCTGCAGCCTGGGGACAGAACCTCTGGAAGTCCACGGCCATCGATCATGTCCAACATAGTGGAGAAGACGGGTCGCACATTCATTTTAAAAGACACAGGGACATGTGAGAAGGGAGGCAGAGTCTCGCCCAGAGCGTGGGTACGTCAGGAACATGACTTAAACACAGGGGCCGTCCAAATAAAAATTTACTACATAGACAATTGGTCACCAACCTGGTGAAATGGACCACAAATAAAGAGCCTGTGGCGTAGTTCATAAAAAAAGGCTTTTCCTCAGCAGGGAAGCAAACATTCAGAAAGATTTCAGATGTATAACCTTGAGAGAACCTGAAAGGTATTAACTACAAAGTTTAAGGAGGTCATTTCTCGTGATGTTATAAAAAATTGAATTAGAATAACAATTAAATGAATGATAATAAGCAAAAAAAAGTTGGACACGTTAAAGGCAACATCTAGTAAGTAATAGTTATTTGTAAAGTGTCTTTCGAGAACAGGGTCACAAATACTTTAAAAGGTCAAGACACATAAGACAAACACAGGATTCCCTGAAAATCAGGGAAAAGCCACAAATAAAAACATCTTAAGATGTTTCTTGAAGGAGTCAGTAGATCAGGGGTCGGGAATCTTTTTGACTCAGAGAGCCATGAAACAGTTTATATTTGTTAATTTTAAACATGTCTGATATGAATCACACAAGTGGATAAATTAAATTTCAGATGAAGTTTAACTAGAATAAAACTGTTCATCAGTAACTTCACATCATCATCGCTTTGTCTGATCGTCTCTGACGTCATTAGAATTTGTGGCTCACCTGTTTAACGCGTTTGTGTTTCTGCGTATTCTTATTACATTCATGAGATAAAGGTAATTTACAAATAGTCATCATATGATGGTGTATTAATGCAAGTGTGTTTTAAGGACGCGATCACAAAAGGAAAACCAGCATTTGTTGCACTTTCATTGAAACTGCAGCTTAACTTTGATGGACCTGACGTCATGTTTCTGTGACTCTCGCAGAGAAGACCTGAAGCAATCAAACGCGCATTATTTTGTTCGATATATTATTTAAAAAAAACAAGCTTATAATTCTACATCGTTTTTCTGAATTGCGTAAAATGACTGTCGCACGTTTTGCTCTTTTTATTCTCGATTCATATGATCTTTTCCGTGCGTTCAGTGGAAGAGGCGGGAGCTCTGATTGGCTGCTGTGCATGTCAATCAAATTTTCAACCAATCGGCACAATAACCATTTGATTGACATGCACAGCAGCCAATCTGAGCTCTCTTTACTATTTTCTTATATCATATTTTATTAAATCACGCGACCTACTCGCAACAGCTTCGCGATCGACCCGATCGCGATCGACGTATTGCCCACCCCTGAAACAAGTGATAATATTTTATGTTTTATCTGAAAAGCCGAAATCTGCGAGCCAGATGCAATCATCAAAAGAGCCACAGGTTCCCGACCCCTGCAGTAGATCATCAAACACAGAGGAAGATCGTTCCAAAGCTTAGGAGCAACAGCCTGGATGGATTTCTCTCTTCTAGTCCTTAACCGTGTGAGAGGAACCATCAGTAGATTCTGATCCACAGACCTCAGAGCCTGAGCTTGGGTGTAAGGCTGGATCAGATCACTGATGTAAGGAGGAGCCTGACCATGAATAGATATGTAAGTAAGAACCAGAATTTTAAAATGGATCCTGAAAGAAACTGGCAGCCAATGTAGAATTCTAAGGATCAGGGAAATGTGAGTTCTCCTACTAGAGCTGATCAGAATTCTCGCTGCAGAGTTTTGTATCAACTGCAGGCGAGACATCTCCTTCTTGTTGAGACACGGAAATAAACCGTTACAATAGTCTAAACGCATGGATTACAAGATCCAGATCATGTTGAGACATTATTTTCCTAAGTTTAGAGATTTTTCTCATTTGAAACAAGTTAATCAAGATTTGCCACATTAACTAAGCAGAGCCTAGATTTTACAGTGATATTTGCATAGAAAACGATGAAGGATGGAACAAAAGTTAGTCAACTCAATTGATTTGATAGATCCTCTCAAGGATCCAATAGATGCAGATACACTAGGGTCCTAATCTTTTTCCTTGTATTAGATAAAAAGCTTCTACAGCCCCCAATTTTGACTTTCCAGCCACTTCAAACCCTCTGGCAGATCGACCTACTTTGTAAGATGATGTAAGATGAAAAGATTTAGGAAATAGAGGGAAGTTGTTTTCCTTTCCTCTGTGAAGCCAAATAGCCAACAGTGACACAATAACACTTGAGGTGTAACAAACTGAAAAAAAAAACTCAATATCACTTTTTACTGTCTGCCATTTCACACGAAAAATACAAAACATAGCACATGGAATACAAATTTAATCGAAATACGTTCCGAAATGAATGCCGGCAGAAATATGGCTTCATCTGATGATAAAAAAAATAAAATAAAAACACATTAAACCAACCAATTTATGTATTAACTTATACATTATGATCAGCCCCATTCTAAGGGTGGTTGCAAGCGTTTAAATTCACAGAATTAATAAAAATTGAATCCATTTTTCAAGCCAGGTCAGAGACAGAGGTCAAACATCTTCGCTCATTGATAACTCCTGCACTAAAAGGAAAAGAGACAGAAACAGAAAAGAGTGCAGAAGCAGATGCTTAACTCTCTACACATACAGAAAGGAGTGAAGGGAGGATAATTCTTTGGCTTGATGGCAAAGGACAGAGTGAGCGACTTGACAGTGGAGGAAGAGATTGCAGGTCTCTGGGGAGGACAGAGGAGGCAGGAGGGAGCGTCTGAATGAAAGGCGGCTAGAAAGCTCTGAAGGCAGGAGAAGGTGAGAGGAATGTTGAAAAGGAGACAAGGGGGAAGAAGACAGGGGGAAAATGGACAGAGTGAATGTGTGCCAGTGTGCACCTCCCCGCCCGGTTGTCTTAACATGAGCTATCTGCATATTCACAAATCCTTTTGTCAATGATCTGTGGAAAGCACATATTTATTCTAGAAAGCAGCAGGTGGGCTTCCGTATGATGCCAGGAGGGGGCCTTGATACACCTTCACCATCTGTCTTTCAAGTACATGTCAGCAGATTCAGGGTGACCCCCGATCACAGACTGAAAATCACCTATACAACTTTAGAGGAAGCAATTTTTTTTTTTTGTTGCATCGTTTCATGTCTTTATTGTGGACATACACTATTAGGCGTTTTTATTTTAGCCTGTCGAACTTGATGAAATTATATAAAAATATTGAAATTATCATAATGGTTCCGGGTAAAATTTTGTTTACCCAAAAGCTATCTGTACAATAGGGTAACTTACGCACCTTTTATCCAGACACTTCCTTTCTTTTTTTGATGGGACATATACAAGAAAAATGTATAAAAACCTTGCATTTTTCTTTATCTTCTCATCATAGAACATTATCTTGAGCTGAGCGACATGTAGTATGAAGTCAGGAGATCACTTTTAGTGACTTAAAAAATTACAAAAAGATGCATATTTTGCAGCACGTGAGAAAATAAACAACTTATTAAAACAGCTCGTGGTGCTTAGCCGCCCAGCCAACCAATCGCAACTGTGGTCACTGCAGTATTTTAGCAACCACTGAGTGACAAAAGTCCATCAAGATCTAGAAGAACACGTGCAGGTGCTTATAAAGGCATTACTCATCAATGTAGTTATGCGTCTGTAAAGTTCTAAAAAGTGGAATTAAATCATATTTTCAGAAAACTTTTAGTAATTAGCTCCTCATGTGTGAGGGACAAAAGGGCAAACCCCTTATTAATATGTGTTGGAAAAATAAAGAACAAAATACTCTGAGATAAAAATAAAAAAAGCACCTCCTGCTGTGTCTGTGTCTGCAAATGAAATGTACAAGCTTTCGCTGTCAGGAGAGCTTCTTTCCTGACACCAATATTCATCCATCAATAGATACGCCGACACATCCCACTACTGCTGTTGGCCACTCACAGAGCCAATTAGCTGACAGGGAGAGGGCCGGGTGCTGAGTGCCAGCAATAGGCCTTGCCAATTAAAACTCGACCTCCTATCTGAACCCCGCGTTGGCACGGCTTGTGGGCACCACACCCCGGACCGTGGTGAGCTGCACTTCCCATGATGGAGGGGACGCTTGAGTGGGCACTATCCAAAAATTGAGCAAATGGGGGAACGGTGGTATCAAAGCGGATTGTCCCATTAAACAAGAGGAAATGCATATATTCAGTCATTTTCTGCCGCTTATTTCCTCCATCAAGGAGTCTATACTTGAGTCCATTTGTCTGCCTGACCGTTTATGACATAAGCTGAGATGTTTGGAACCTATTTAAGTTGAATTTTACATTCAACAAGGTCCCAAAAAAGTCAGTGGCCCAGGATGATAATAAAACAGAAACAACTGATTAAAAAACACACACACATCTTTCATTAAAGAGGGCACGTCAGCAGTTGAAAAGTGGCAAACTACACATTAGCTTGCTGCTGACAAAAACAGTCTTATTATGCTCTGATACCCGGAGTTCAACCTGTCAGATATTTTGGCAGCTGTCTGCTTTAGCCTGGTCCGACGAAGGAGACGGACAATCTTGTGAAATCATAAACACAAAAAAGATGAATTGGCATGGAAAGTATTAAGTACAGAAAAAAAGAAAATCAGTTATTTTGTGCGCCGTTGATGGAATGTTTAAATCAAATTAAGCCATGTTGTATGAGCATGATGAACATCCAGGCGTCCAGAAATCTGCCTGCGACAATTGACACTCAAAGAGGCCGTTGTTGTGTGAAATAATGGTGCTTTTTCTACATGTATAACAATGTGATGTTGGATCTGTAAACACAAGGGGAGTAAAAATGTTTTTCATGGCATTTTACAGAAATTTTGTTTTTGTTTAGCAGTATGGATCCGGGAATATTTTGAAGGTTTTGTCACTCAAGCATAAGCTTTTATTCTTTCCTATTTGTTGTGTATTTTGTGTCAATAGGATCTGGAATACTACTGCCACCTGCTGCCTCTTTCACTTCATTAAAGATAATATTTAAAATGCATAAAAAAACAATAGTAAAATAAATGTTATAACCTTTATTTTATGTAACTGTTGAGAATATCAGTCAAGTTGATTCGTATAAAACAAATAAATCATTTTAATTTGACCACAAAAACATACAGCATCTTTCACAGCCGCAAACACGGTTTTTATCCTTCTGCACTGAACATCCACAACCTGAGTTATGTCAACATTCTATCTGCAAATCATCAGACAGGTTTTATCTTTAAAGAAAGTGACAGCAGCTGAATTCGGCACAGCCAGTGCAACAAAGGTTACTCCCTCACAGCCAAAGATTGGATGCAATTTGTACAGAGTAAATCCGAAATGTATGTAAATCACAGCGTACAACTTCCTCCTTTATCTTCTTCAAAAGCAACAGACATGGGGGACCTTTCCTCGCCTCAATCTTCCCCACAGTCTGTGATGTAGAGAGAAAAAAATAATAAGTTAAGAGAAAAGGCTCTACTTGTTTATTTATTTTATTTCTTATGCCACCAAGAGGCAACAAATCAACATCCGGCGAGTTTTCTTTAATACCTGGGAAATTAAATTCTCCATTATCAGCCGAGTCCAGTTGTGTGTATCTGAGGCGCAATAGTGATGTACAACATCGCAGGATAAGGGAAACAGGACATTTGCAGCTCAAGGCTCAGGATTGCGAAGTGAAAGTGGCAGTAGAGAGCAGTGATGGTGGAGGAGAGTGTTGAAGCATGGTGCAATAAAAATGTTAAGCTTTTCCCAGAGTCATTTTCAAATCAGCCAAGCATCAAATGGAACACAATTTAAGGAAAGAGTGGGTACTGTCTTTCCTCCTCGAGCGCCATCAGGACTGACGTGTCTGTGTGTGTCTGTGTGTGTGTGTGTGTGTGTGTGTGTGTGTGTGTGTGTGTGTGTGTGTGTGTGTGTGTGTGTGTGTGTGTGTGTGTGTGTGTGTGTGTGTGTGTGTGTGTGTGTGTGTGTGTGTGTGTGTGTGTGTGTGTGTGTAAGCCCCACTAATGTTGGGTTTAGTTTTTCTTGGTTCACGGTTCAGCGGACAGGAAACATTCGAAAATTGCCGGTCGTGTGAATTGACTTAAAATGTAAAAACTGCAAACTTGGCTGATCACAGTTTGAACTTTTACAAAAACAACGTAAGGGCTCCAGCGGTCGCGACACGATATACTCGGCTCACAGGACGATTCCATAGATTTTGATACACTTTCATTCAATTTAGGAATGATTTTGGGGACACTGTCTTTTGGTAAAAATTGATGGAACCAAAAGGCAAAAATATATACAGATAGCATCTTTAAAAGTTGCTGGAGCCGACTGTATCCTCTCATCCTCAGTGATCCTTGTGGGATTTCATTGTTTCTTACCTCCTGAGGATGACTGCTGCCATCTAGGGGCCGGAAGTTTAATTTCAGCACCCAAAATGAAATATAGCTGTGAACATTGTAAATTACAGAGAAATTAAATAACACTTATTATTTTAAACACACATTACCAAAATTTAAAATAAAATCTGATTTTAAAGCCCCCAAAAAACATAGGATATCTTTTTTCTTTAATTTTTAAATAAAAAAATTATAAAAGGCTGTTGAATATTGATGAACAATATCGATACATATTTGAAAGTATTTTCAATTTCTGACATAAACCCAGAAATACATTTCAAACACAATGTATGTAGTGTGGTAATGTTGACATAAAAGGAAATGATTTTAAATGACATAAGTTGATCATGTCATTGACTATAAGTGGATTATTATAATGTATCAGTAAATAATATCCTAAGTGCGAAGTTATTCAGAAATAACAAGAAGGTTTACTACTAAACAAAAAATCTTAATGAGGAATGAAAAAACAGTTTTTCCTTTTGCCAACAAGTCTTTGGTTCAAAGACTCTCGGGTTAACTGCGGAGTTGAAAAGAGCAAGAAAAAAGATGAACAAATATTTGAAACTTACATAAAGCTTTTGGTACTTAATGCCCCAGATATTCGATAACTCACAAATGTTGTTCAGCTTGTTGGTAAAGTGTAATATTGGAGTTTGTTTAGTTTTAAAACTAGTTTAATGTCTGCAAACATGAAGTTACCAGGCGGAAACATCTTTTCCATAATTCTATCCAACAGAATATAGTAAAGAGACACACCGTGGAGTAATATCATGATAATAACATGTAGTCTCCAGTGTGTTAGACCTCTCTCGCATCAGACAAATCCATGGCTACCAGGTAGCTCTCAAGAGTGCTACTTTCGGAACTGGAGAAGATTGATGACTCCTTGATTGATTGAAAAGTCTGCCTAAGGGTTGAAAAGAGTGTCTTGGTGAGACGCAGTGAGCGAGTGATGGATTGGTCATCGGGTCACATTGGCTCCACGGGGAGTGGGCTTGTTTAAAATCCAAACAGAAAGCAGCACAGGTCTGTGATTTCATTAAGGAGCATGTGAGGAACCGACACAGGCGGCCTGTGAATAGTGAACTACATGACCCGCTTACGCCGCCTGCCAATAAATCTTCGTTAGACCATGGTATATGTCAGAAGTTCCTCTTCAATTACATTTGTACAGATCCCGGTTTTGCCCTCGGCTTCCATCAATCAAGAAGTGCCGTATATTCCTAATGACGACTGGGTTTTAATCAACTTCTTTGCCGTGTTAGTTCTCTAATGTGAAGTGTGTGTCGGCGACGGTCTGGCAAAGTAACTTCACAGTGATCTTGAACACACAGAGCCACTCAATACAATCTCAAAACACTTTTAACAACCCAACAAACTATTTACTACAACCAATTATCACTTCTGCCTTCTCTAAAGAATTGTAATTATATTTTAATGCACAAAAACAGAACAAGCGTAATAAGTTGTACCAGGGGTCTCTAACCTTTTTTTTGCACCACAGACTGGTTTAATGTTATCTTCACAGGTTTTCCCTCGAAGTGTGGCAGCAAAAATTAATGAACATGAATGCCAGAAAAACAATAGAAAATTCCATTAAAAGTATGACTTTTTCACTAGTGTGCAGGCTTATTTTTTTAGCAATTACTATGTGACAAAGTTGAATTTTACATCCGATTAATGCATTTATTTTTACTACCATTTTTATTATGAAGCACTTTTTAGAAACCCATGATCAATACAAGTTATTTATTTATACTTTCTTTGAAGCCTGGTACAACAAAAGGGGACATCTGGGTAAAAATTTGGTGTTCCGATAAAAGTCTACATATGTCCGATCTACATAGGAAAAGTGAAGCTAAAATGCTGACGCTCAATAAACAATCTTAAGTGTAAGATCTTGAAAACCATTTCAGAATAGGTGCGGTACAATGAGAATGGAGAGACACAAGCAGAAGAACGGAGAGGTGGTGAAGTAGTTGAAGAAATATATACAGTGTATATACTTGGGAAAATCGCCTTTTCAGTGTTTTCTGTTGACAACCATTGAAAGTATTGACCTCGATGTCAAACTTTTACCCATTCTCCACCGCCACCAAGTCAGTTTCCACTCCAGTAGTTAAACCTTCCACTCGGTAGGACTCCTCGCCTCCGAGGCTTTTCCAGCTCTAGTCACTACTGTTCTACGTCAAGCTGACTGGCAACAGCCAGCCCCGCTCGTCCACCAGTAATTGAAATGTCCCGGCCCAGGAGTTTCTCGTTGACACGGGTGTTTTTGGGCTTCTTGGATTCTGTTGTCTGACAAAAAAAGCATGGTTCGTGTCAGTGCTTCCGAATACTCTGCCAATCATTCAAGGACTTGGTCGCCAACACCCACTGGGGTGATTCATTTGAGATCCAGATGCACTGAACATTGAAGTCATGTCTTCTAAGAATGTATTGAATTCCCTTCTTGTTAAGACAGGAACAAGTTATTATATATTAATTTATCAACGAAATTTCATCAATAATGGACACTCTTAACTCCAGGAGAATGTCTAAAATCCTCTCATTTTGTAAGTTGTTTGTCCGAGTGAACTTTACAGACCCCTACCAAGATGTCCATTTACACAGTGTGATCATTATTGATTATCATTATTCATTATTGTCCTACATTGAATTGTCATTTTCTTTTAGCCAGTAGCTCTCCTATGAGATCATTAGTTTCAGCACGCAAGGAACACTGAAGCATTCAAGGGGTTTCGGAACATCAGAGTTGTTAGTAATCTTTATTTAACAACACAAAAACAATGTAGAATGAACTCGTGCAGCTCAGATACATAGCAATTATCCAATGCCCTCCAAGTCAATTTTCGGCCACTTGTTTTAAAAGTTTAGCCACAGTGGTATTGATTATTATTGTCTGAAATGTGATTCCTTTTAAAGGAAATATTAAATTCTACAAAAGAAAATCAATCCTTGTCCCTCAGAATTACGTTGATGTGCATTTTTCATGCACTTAACATACATTTTTCGGTCATTTAAATAGTAGTCATTTTTAATCTGAAGGCCTGAATAAAAATGGCTCGTGATGAAAAAAAAAGCTGTGGACCGTGCTTTAAGAAGAATTGCTGGATGGCTTTTTCCTAAGGCATAACCTTCTAAAAAAGATTGCTGGTTTCAGTTAGTAAAAAAAAAAGAAAATAAATATAATCATAAACGCAATAGAAATCCATAAACTAAAGGATTACCTCAAAGTATAGATCCTCCAAAATATAAGATTTGACGTCATTCCCATTCCAGAGGCGACAAACACATCGCTTTTAAATCATAACCGGTTGCTTTGTTGTCACTGCCGACTTGGAACGGGTCTGATGGTCACCTGACAGCCGACCATCTAAAAACCACAGGAGCGTGCAGGAGCTCCGGCAACAAAAGCATTAGTTTATTGCCTCGCTGAATGACTTCAAATCCGTGTGGAGTAAGTCGAGCTGAAGTGATATGTCACAAATAAAATATTCTGACCACACTCTGAACCCATGTCTTTGGGCAATTCTCCAGCGAAGGTATAATTGGAATTGGTGCAGCCATGGTTGCAGAGGTTATGGTCATTATACGGAGGCATGGGGAGGCATAACTGTTCACAGTAGCGCTCTCATCAAGTGTGAAATAGAGGAGGGGCTCTCCACCGGCTACTGCTGTTCGCTCTGACCTGTATCTTAATGAGGGGGACAAATCAATAGCTGGCTGTGGAGAGAACACAGAATTGCTACACAGACAAATGTTTTTTCCATCGGCAATGAGTGTGGAGCTCAAGGTTCAGGTCAAACCCCATTCAATAAAAACACAATCAAGTACACGTTCACGCAACAGAAATAGAAATTTGGACACGTGTCCTATTTTTAAAATGAGAAAACGTTTTCAACTTCTACTTTTTTGTAAGGAAAGAGATTCTGTTAATCTACAGACTGAGATAGTTGTATATAGGAAAAGCTGAGGATGGTTAAATTAATTTAACAGCAGGCTCTCTGAGAGACAACTATAAGAACTTCGAGAGACTTGTGCATGAGACTATACACAAGGCGTTCAGCAGGGACAGAAAAAAGCAGTGAAAAAAAAAATCACAGATGAAACCTCCATCAGCCACCAGATTACATACTTAGAACAACTAACCTTCAAGTCTCCCAGGACCTCCGTCTCCATCAACTTATTGACTCTGCAAACCCATCGAAACCAATTTCGCTTCCCAACAGTGTTATAACATGAAATGGCAAATTCATACATTTTATTTGTATAGCATTATAACAGTTAAAGCTTGCAAAATAAACAGGGGTTTATCGTAGAGTCTATATTTCGGTATCCTTGTGGGATCTTGTGAGGTGCCAGCAGAGACAGACAAAACACCCTTAATTATGGGATGGTAAAGTAGTCTGGACTAAATCAATGTGGCGAGCCGGTGCCAGCCCAGTTGGTCCAAAAAAAAATCCATAACGGTTTGTTGTTTGTGAGGCTGCGTGGTGATTGACAAGTCATGGTGCTGACCCATGATCACTAGTCTGCTCGTGGTCTTGATACATATTCATTGCTACCTTTTTCCCCTGTTTGTGATTAGAATTTCTTGGCAACTTTACTCTGGGTGGAACTCAATTTAGCTGAATTGATTTCCCAGTTTTCTAAATAGGAAACAAATCTTTTGATAAGTAATAAAGAAAGTCAGGCTGAACGGTTGGCGCCCACATTTATCCCTCTTCGGCAACAACATTGTCCTTTTCCCGATTAAGAGAAGAAATATTAAAGGTGCATTTATAATATAAATGCAACTACAATTTCTTTGATTTATGGCAGAAGTCCTACTACCAATAAGGCAAGTTGAATCAGGTACAAGAGAATGCACTTTATCTCCTCCTTTAGTCTGTTTGCAGCAGCAAAAAGAAAAAAAGTTCTTACAAAGAACCCCACAATCTCCACTTTAAAAAGCCAGCTTAGTTTAAGTGAAACCGCTGAAGAAAGAAACACTTCCGATCAACCATATCCCCATCACAGATTCTCTCGACACTTTATTTTCTCAGATAAGATCGCCGTTCCATAGGAGAGATCACTCGCACACACTTGTCCTGCGGCATCGAATCACATCAACGCTCCTCGGCTTCTTACAGGAGAAACGATTCCGTTTTTTGAATACGATGATGAGTGTCTGTGAAATGAGCTGTATAATCAATTGAAGAGGTCTGTAAACAGTAGACAGACTGCAGCAAAAATGCATTTGGTTATAAAACCGTACGCTGCTGTTGAGTTCAATTCCTCAATTCGCAATCATCAACAGTGTAATTCAAAGAAACAAAGTGGCAGGTAGTGCAAACAAAGCTCCCAATTGGTAAACCTCAAACAAACGATAGAACTCACAGGAAAATTGTGTACATTGTTTAGTTGTACCAATTTAATGGATGTGTTGTGTGTGTATTAGAATGCATTGTGTTGTATAAAAGACTGTCCAGATGTAATATATATGAAAATAAAAGGTATTTATCCATTAAAGAAATGGATGATTAAATAAATATTGGCAGATCTTGATAATTTCAAGTTCAATTAATTTATATATAGCTATGCAACTATAATTGGGAAAAGCCAGGATAATTGACAACAAAAAAAAGCAGATGTAAAGGGTGTGTGAATACGGTGGAAATAAGAAGAATAGCAGCTAGAGTATAATGGAAGTTTTATAGGACAGTAGCGAGTCCAGCAGTTGATGTATAGATTAGAGACAGAAAGCACAGTTGGATGTGAAAGAGTTGATACTGAGGGTGAGAATAGGAAGAACAATGGGAGATCAGACATAGTAGAGACACTGGAAATGACAGGCAAAGAATGCTGGCGATAGTCATGTTATTTCACATGCAACTGTACCAGTTCATTTGATATTTACAGAAGAAAAGCATAATAAATAAAGTCGTGTTGATTATCACTGTCCGGAAGGTGTTTTTTTTTTAATATCATATTTCCTATAGTTACTTTTGAAATATGAAAATGTTTGTGTAGGTCAGGTTAACTAAAAGAAATGGCCTGTAAACAGGCACATGAATAAAAAAAAGCCGCGTTTACTCATTTAACTTTTCAAGAACAGATACACTAGATACTCTAGTCTCCGACACGGGTGCAGGGGTCACCATCATTATCTTGGTTTATGTTCACATTACTTCCGATAAAAACTGCAAAAATAAAACAGCATGACTGGAAAACAACAAAATTAAAATCACATCCACCATAATTGGGACTGGTTTGCATTTTCCTCATTTTCATTAGTTTACGGGCTTTATTTTTGCATTAAACCTGATTAAAACTCCATCTTGATGTGTCCAGATTAGTCACAGGTTAATCTTACTTTGGTGAAACATACTTTTCTCAAAAGAAAACACCTTTCAGACAGTAATAATCAATACAAAAGAGAAGAATCGATTCTTTTTTTTATTCCTTTCTGCTCCGTGGTTAGGGACCACATTATTAGCTAATGCAAAAGGATTTTCATAAAACTCACGTAGTTATTCACTTGACGCTGTTCATCCTCGGCGGCAATTTTCTCCTTCAAGATGGCCTGCTGGGCGCTCTCCTGGGCCGAGTCACGCTCGGCAGACAGAAGTTTGGACACTTCACTCTGGATGTGGCTTTTAGCTTCGGCCTGGACCTGCGCTGATGATCGAGCCTTTTCTGCCTCCAGCCTGGAGAGAGAGAACTCGGAGTTACACTTTATTTGAGCTACTGCAAATATACTCTTATATTGTTATGGAATAATAAACATTTTATCTTAGTGAAATTAAAATATGTTCCTTGAAGCAACATTTTATAAACTCACTCTACAGCTACGCTTCTGTTATTTAACTAACTTCTCAACTGCATAAAACAAAAACACAAATCAATTAATATCAAATTGTAAGTGCAAATGATGAGTACCAAAAGCTTCAAGAACATGATTTCCTGGTACTTTCCCAAATGGAGACTTCTCCACTCAATGAGACACAGCCTTGACAAGCTCAAGTCATCCTCCCAGGTTACCTAGCAACACGGTGATGTGAAAACACAGTGACTGATGAGAGTGTCTAACTCCGTCAGGAACCACAAACTAACAGCACCATAGTACACACTGTGAAAAAACAGGAGATTGAGTAAATTGCTTGATAAATGCACAAGGTGAAGGCTAAATAAATGATCTGACTCCAGGACATGGTTGAATTGGTGAGGTTTTAAGTTTAAAATAACAACATAAAAAATTATTTCAAATGAAACCATTAGCACAGAAATAATTGACATATCTTATAGACTTAACTTCAGGGACCTTTGGTGAATAAGGACACTACAAAGATACATTCCCCAGCCTGTTTTTTTATTCATATTATTGTCCCAATATGATTTTAATCATTTTTATAATCATCTATCGGCGGAAAAGGCTCATCTCTTCAATAAAATATGTTGCTTATTTAAGAAAAATAGCCTTGGGGAGTCTAGTGAATCAGAGAAAATGTGTTTTAATTGGTTGTACCAGAGATAATTTGTTGTGTTGGGTTTTCTGTTAAAAAGAAATTAAGGATGACACAGAAATGAATGCAACCGAGTTTACATGCAAGCCTCGAAACAATTTAGATTCATGAGCGAGATATTAAAGCGCAACTAATGTGAAAACCCAACTCCGCCGACTTACTCACAAGTTTCAACAGTTCCAAGATCAATTTAAAAGACACTTAATTATATATCATTATTAATATTGTATTATAGAGATAGGCTGACGCAATAAGTTTCAAAATGATGCGATGTTAAATTGGAACAGTTGTTCAAAACAAAAATAGTGCATAGAATGCCATCTAGTGGACCCTGAAAATAATGACACTGCTTCACGAAGCTTCATCAGACCCATGATGTCCAATAGATCTGATCATGAGGCACTAACAAGGTCAACAGTTAGTTTCCTACCATCTGATGAGGAGCAATGTAAACTCTTTGAGGTTGTGATGATTTGGTGAAACCAGGCTATACATTTAGCATCATATGAAGTACAAATAAAGTAAGTTTCATGCCATTACTTCAATTCCTTAAAGTTAAGTAGCCAGTCAAAACAATCCTTATCCACAGTTTTGAAAAAGTTCCCTTTAATGTGAAGCAATTTATAGCATAAAAATCTTTTTTTTATAAATGAACCATTTCATTTTCACCAGAATCAGACACCTTTTTGCTAGTATTGTAAAAACAAAACACACATTTCATTTGCACCTTACCATTATTAAATAGTAGTAATATTATTAAATATATTAATCTATATAATATCAACTAAAAACTAGTATTTGATAAAGTTGAAACAGTTTAGGAAGAGTCAAGACAGTCAAAAGGGGTAAGTATTGTCTTTCCAAAGATTCCTTAGAAGGCTCTAAGGATCGACTATGAACACGGAGGATGAAAACACACTAGATATATAAAACTATCCTGAAACTTGAGCCTCGGGGGAAGAATCTATACTTTATAAACTACAGTCTCTTGTGCTCTGTTGTTCCAAAACAGGTGATTTATGCTAAGCTTATTTCAACCATTATTCAACAAAAAAAAGATTCATAGTTGGTATGGCAACTTTTTTGCGAGCAGCTTGTAAACAGAGCAGTTATGAAAGCCTTCATGAATAACAATCGACAGATTTTTAAAGTGATCACCATCTGCTGTCACCGCGGCTCCAGGAGGTGACAGGTAGGTCTAATCAAAACAAATGCCCGGTGTCTTTGAGCTGACATTTGCCCTGCGACGCTCACTAAATAAGCGAGCGGCGGATGCGAGTCGACTGGCAGACGGCGGCGTGGATGCGAAGAACGGCGGCGAAGGGGAGAGAGAGGAAGCGGCGGCGTAACATGTTTCGGCCGTGAGGCAGCCGAGCGGAGAGAGAGTGAGACAGACAGCAGGGAGAGGGATGAGGAGAGACCAGCCATGTCCAGTCTCACACTCTGCTGGCCTGCACACACTAGCACGCTCCATCCATCATTGTGTGCACGCAGACAAACCTACAAGTGCACGCACACATGCCTAATGACCTTTTCAACGGTGCCATGCTGCAGCTCTGTTGCGCTGCACCTGACTTACCTTTGCACAGAAACTTTTTGGCATTGACTTTTACAAAAAAAAAGTTTTAGGAGCATGAATGGGATTTATTATCACATAGTTATGTATGGTGTGTATTTAACCTCTTTACTACACTTACATCAGCTGCTCAGTCGCCCTTAAAAAAAAAGTCTAAAAATAACTAGCAAAAGGCTCCAAGAATTTATTAAACGTACTCTCACAGTCATTGTGGAAATACGTCTGCTATCTTGGCTGATAACATAATGGAAACAATTCAGTGCCAACTGGGCACCTTATGCTTTGAATGGCTGTATAACAAGCTTTTCTGTTGCTGCGACATCACAGGTAAAGAACCCACTTCGTATGAAGAAGCATTTCTAATTGTCATTTATCCGGCAAATCTACCCTCAAATAAAAATGTGCATTTAAAGATAATGTTAATTTAGGACATATTGTAACGTCAGTGAGTGCCATCATCAAATGGCACAGAAAAATATAAACAATGTGTATATACAAAGGCAATATTGAAGAGTAAGTTACATTTTTGCAGACTACTGGGTGCGCTTGATGGAGTCTTCTGACTCCTTCAAGAAACAACGTTTTTATTTGTTCAGGCTTTTCCTTGATTTTCTGGAACTCCTGTTGTGTTATCAGTTTTATCTTCACCTTTAAAGTATATCTTTTATTGAATATTGTTTTGATTGTTTAAGTGCTTTGTGACCCTGGTCTGGAAAAGCGCTATACAAATAAAAATTACTTACTTATTAAAAAGCTGTTAAAACAAAAGTTTTGCGACTTTGTCCCACTTTGCAAAAAATACTGCTTTTTAATAGTAAGCTAAGGAGCTCCAGATTAGATAGTGCAACATCTCAAAGCAACATGAAGTTCAGACAGAAACAGAAAATGTAACAAGGTCAAAAAAATTCTACACAAAGCATACAGTCAACAAGGAGTATAAAGCAAGGAAACATTTAGCCGTATCTCTTTCAATTCATAAGTGCCAAATTTATAACATTGTGCATCTATTTTTTTTAATCTGTTTTCAATTCAACAAAAAAATAGTACTAGAGGGGTTGACCAGGTCACAGGCTAAACATCTTTCCTGGCCCTCAGAACATCAGTCTTTTATTTAATTATTGAAGTATTTTCACTTTTCTCAATTCAAATATGTAAGTAATTTGTATTTATATATCGCTTTTCCAGACCAGGGTCACAAAGGGCTTGCCTTAAACAATCAAAACAATACTCAATAAAATGTGTCGCTTGAAGTTTATTATAAAAATATACACACTCTTCTTTCTCGTCTGCATATATATAGTTTATTTTATAGGAAAAAGTCAGAATGAATTGACACCTAACAAAAAACTTAAACAAAACTTAAGACTATGATCTTCATGGGTCACAATATTGAGGAAAATATTCAGTGGTCTACTGTTCTTATGGGCTTATATTTCTATTTCAAGCTCTTTCTTGATCATGGTATGGTATTTTTGGTATTTTGCACCACGCTTGGTGTTTTGGATGGTAATACCGGGTTGTGAAATCGTACGTTGAATAAAGACAATACTGGGATGGTTTACTTAACAGACCATCAGGCTTGGCGTTTTATACCAAACGTTTCTGTTCACTGATTGAGTCGTAGTTGTTCGTTACTTGTACTTGAACGTCTACGATTCTTTTACAACTTTGTGTGGCAGATCCCTCTTCTTGTTACACATCTTTAGAGATGTGTTAAAGGTATTATTATCACTTTTTTGTCATTTGTCTTTATTTTTGTTCAATTTCCTTCTATATTTTTAGATGGATATGAAAATAGATGTTGATATACACTATATATTGTATTTGTTTCCCTCCTCTAATCTATTCGTTTATCAATTCCATTACAGCAAATGCACTTAAAAAGTTTAGTGCAGACACAAACATTCTAGTTTGCTACATTGAGAAAAAAGAGTGTCGTCTCTAAAAGCTAGCCATCAGTCTGCTTCACCTACGTCGCATTCCACTCCCTGGCATGCCGGGCCCATTTTTTATTGGACACTAGGTCACTGACAGAGTTGGTTGAGATGGATGGAGGCTGCTTGAGCTGGAGAATAAGATGTATGGAAGTCATATTGTGAAAGTAGTCTTTGTAGTCCACAAAGATTATAGTGAAGAACATGGTGAAACCATGTCCTGTGGATGGTCAGTCGAACAAGTCGTAAATGGAAAAGGTTCGAGGCAGATTTTTTTACACTTTGATGGACTAGAGTAGAGATCAGTCCGGGTGTTCCCTGGCTCTTTCTTATTTTGGCTCTATTGACTCAACTCCCCTGTGACAGGAAAGTGGGCTGATCCAATGGACCTATGCTAGCTTGGGGTTTTCCCCGGACTGATTTAATTCACTATTAGGTTAAATCAACATCTAATTTACAACAGTAACTATGAAACTATGCTGATATGCTCAATTGAAAGTGATTTAAAAAACGAAACAACAAATTGCGCTATAGATCGGCAATAAAGCTGACATAACGCTACATTTAAATGCCAATAAAATCGAGGTCAATACAAAGAACATTGATAAAAATATTCTTGGGTGGTTTAAATGTCCACCTTTTCTCAGCATCCAGTCACTATTAACTCAAGTAGACCCAGGCAGAGTCATTGAGGCACAAGAACTCCAAAACAACTGCAAACTCTGGCGAAGAACCCCCAGACAAAGCATTTATACGAGCCAATGCAATATTGATGTCAGGAATAATGTAGCTGAATGTTGACCATGAATATTTTATGGAAAGCTGCACGAGCTGTGATACACAGGTCCCAACATCAACACACTCTGTAGTAGCTGTGTGTTGGGCTGCAGTGGAGGGGTTGAAATTAAACGAATAAAAACAAAAAGGAACGCTTAATGAAGAGATTCAATTTGATATTCTACTAGACTAAAATGCTGAAATCCACAATTCTTATCAGCATGTTGTTAAAAAGGAAAATATAATTGGCAGCATTGTCTTGTAAATCAGATTTTCAACTTTGAGTTGGAGGTTTCTGTTTAACCAAAGCTCACTCTTTGATTTGGACACTATTGCACTACAGTGTATATATTTTTAAATTTAGATTTAAACCTTTGTTTAGCCATGAAAGAAAATGGTTCCTCCAAAGTAGAAGTTCCCTTTGGATAGGTGTTCTGCTGGGTTCTGATTCAGAGCAAATTTCTATTAAGAAGATTTCCAATTTATATTTTCTATACCGCCTTTGGTCGGATTTAAATCTGATTTTGAGTGAATTTGATGTGAACGACAGAAATCCTGTATATCCAAGGCACAGCTGCTCATCTATAGCCCATCTGGACGACATCGTTTACCTATTTTCTGACAGAAAACTTATCTTAAGGGTTGGAAATAATGAAATTTAGGCGGGTAAAGACACATTACAGAAGGTAGATGAAGTAAACAAATGTGTTCATAATTACACTGCAATATCTCAGCAATATATATTTCCCTGAAAGAACAGAGGTAATTAATGGGCCAACCCCGTCTGGTGTATGTACAGGATATACTTAAAATGATGTTGAAGCTGGACCTAATCCACGTCTATTAAAAAGGTGAAAAGGTACAGTAGGTGACATGTCAGACATTAGGCATCATTAGGAAGAAGACACCTGAAGAAAAGGGTGTGAAAAATGTACCCCTCATTAAAAGAAGTGGGGTTTCTTCTTTCGGACATTGCTAATGTATGATGGGATGAACACCGAGGAAATTACCCCAGGAGAGCACCTCCTTTAGAATTCATGATTGATTCATTGGAAGAAAAAGGTGAAAAGTAGCAGAGATGGAGGAGAAGAAAAGGTGCTGAAGATGGAAACACAGCGGACGTCGGTAAGACTGATGTTGACCTTAATAACTATTAATGAAGGTGAAAAAATAGTCACTTGCGTCTTTGGTGTCTAATAAAGCGTAGGGAGTCCAAGGTGATTTAAACCCAGATCTGCTATGCAAAGAAGAAAACTCCAGATGCAGAAGTAGAACATTTATCGTGGATGGTTAGCAGAGAAGTAAATGAATCAAAAGTTAAATAGACACATTTATCACTAGGAAGTACCATTTATTGCATTAACAAATAATCCCAACCCAGATAAATGTTGATGCTGTTCATCAGTCTGAAAACAGACTATAGAGAAATACAAAAAATAATTGTTGACAATAGAACAAGGAACAGATTTTTATATTTTTATGGTGACTACTATATGGATCCAATTATCTTTTGAAGAATTTGTTACTCTATTCATGGGATTTTCTTGGGCTTCTTCCCAGAAAGATGCACTTTGAGTGTTATTCTACTTCTTAATATATATATATTTTTAAAACAACTTAACAATTAATTTTAAATATTGCTAGATATAATCGTATTAGCCCTTGAGGTCAAGACTTGTTCATATATTTTGAAAATGTGCTTTTTTCTAACAATTCATAGGAATGTTCCAAATAAATATCATAATAATTCCTCAAACTACTCAAGTAAACATAACCACTCTTGTCACATTGTCCAACTGCTGCTGCCTTTGAGCATTTTTTTTAAAGATGGAGGCTTTTGTCTGAGTTAGTATGAACTCCTCACCATGACAGCAACTCCCGCTCAGCTTTGGCTCGATCCTGCTCCAGGCTCTTTTGCAGTTCATCGGTAATCTTCTTCTTCAGAGCCTCTTCATCAACTGACCCAGACAAAAACAACACAAGACAACAGCTTTTAAGGAACGGCGTCTTCAAAACAAGTCACAGGTGGTAAGATTGACAAAAACATCATTTATGATCAGCTCAAGGACGTGATGAGGATAAGAGCGCGACTAAGGTTAAGATGGAGGATACTGGCTCGCTGTGACGACCCCTGCAGGTAAATGCTGCTGTAGGTAAAGTGCCTGATGTATGGAACGTTTCAGGGCTAATGATGACGTCACATCTTGAAATGACAATTACATATATTTTAAGAGTAAATAAAACCTTAACCAAACAACAAAAAATATTTTCTAAGCTTCTTCTTGTCACTTCCTGTTTAGATGCATCGTGATTGGCTGACATGTGTCTATTTGTTATGGCACATGAATCTGTTTTTACTTCTCCAAAATAATTGTGCGACATTTGATTTAATTCCAAATCTGATTCACTAAAGGTTATTTTCACAGTTACAGTGTACTGTCAATATCAACACAGTCTTTTAAACGGCTGCACTTTCAATTTATTTCACGTTTTTTTGCATTTAAAATCATTACCGATGACGAATCATATCTGAGTATCCCTCAATCTTTGCCATTTAAATGACCGTGGTCGCATGGACCGTGAAATATGGTTGATGAATAGCCGTCAGACCAGAGGGGAGAGAACGAACAGAACCTTAGAAAATGATTCAGTTTAAGGTTTCTTTCGTAACTGATTGCTGTGACGTCATGACAAGACGGCCGTCCCAGACGCTTTGTGCCTGTCAGACACTTTATGTAACTACACCAGATGAACAGCAAGAGAAAGAAGAAAATGTACAACAAGAAAAGGAGCAAAAAGTCAATTTCCTTTGATGGTGCAGAGGATACGTCATATTGAAGATTTAAAGATACCACGGAATTAGAAATGCCAGGTTAACAAGTACGCAGGACAGTATAATTATGCTTTTTCAGACAGAATAATCATTGGTTGAGAATGCATTGTTTTTTGGTGACTCTCTAGACTTTGGTTATAAATATGAAAGTCATTGTTTGGAGGTGATCTGGAAAATAATGGTGCTCCCATTTCAGGCAAGCTACATTATTTAGCTAATGGTATGATGATATTTCTGTGAATATTGGCAGTCTCAGCAGAAGGTATTACCATATCTCAGGTCTCAGCATTACTTTTTATAATAAAACATGGAATTAATAAATAAAAACAATCGGAATTGTATTACCATGTGGGTAAGAATTGACATGGGCAGCCTGCTAGGAGAAAGGAAGTGGCAATAAATGTTTGATAAGCAGATTTGATGTAGCCAAAGGTGCACCAAGGTGACTCATTCACAAAATTAAACTTTGACAGGAATTTGTTCTTCACACTATACCACGGTAATCTCCCAATATTCATGCCAGCGACATAGCACGTGTGCGAGTCCATGTCATCTCAGCTTTACCTCAGCAAGTAATTAAAGTAGAGTAATCCAGCGTAAGGTCCAATCGTGTTCTGAAGACAAGCGTCTGCATTGCAGAGAATTTTGTTGAAGGCAGTGATGACATGGGTGTTGGCTGGAGAATATATTTAGACAAGATATCACTCAGAATATGAAGCATGTCGACCACCTGAAGTGCTAGACTTATAAAAACACAAGACTTGCCGTTATGTTATTCCACTCTACACTCTTTGAAACAATCTAGTCTTGCACCGTTATAACTTTACTTTTCTGTGTCACAGAAAATTTGACATCATTTCCGGGCCAATCATTTTGACAATCTTGTTGAAATATTCTCTGCTTTTCACAGATTGTATAGAAACAGATCAATAATTATTATTTTATGTTTTAATTTTGTTCTCTTTTCATGTCAAGCCATTCCATTCCTCTCCAAAGAGAAGTCATTTTGCATCCTGGAATCACCCAAAGCTGGGCGACGTGCTTTCAATGCAAAAAATAAACTATGATTTGGACGTATCCTGAAGAAAAGATTGGAAATTAAACGTTTTCTTGAGGTGACTTGAAGTGATCTGCAACAACAAAAAGCATAAAATCTTGATCTGGTTCTTTATATTCTGTGAAAATTTGGGGTTATTTCAATAATAATTGCTAAAATGATTGACCTGTGTAAAAATGTCACATTTTTTGGGACCCCTGGTATTTTCTAATTTCATGTCAGCCCAAATACGTGTCATGTTGGACAGTCACAATGAAGGGCGAGTCAGGTGAAGGAAGGCTGGCAATGACAGGAATATTGGGTAAAAATGAGTGACAGATTAAAAAAAAGTGCGTTTCATCCTCAGAGACGGTTCACTGTCAGCCAGCATCCCGACTGTGCCTAAATAATATCAATCATGTCTGACAGCTCTTACAACCGCTGACTCACATTAGTTGAATTCAAACCCAGAACAAATTTTGCAGTTTATAAAATCGAAAGAAACTTGGATATGCTGTTACTGAACCACTATCAAACAAAGTCAAATAGTTTTCAAATATAGCTGTCAATATTTTTTTACAGCAAGAAGAACAAGCGTCACTAGTTTCAAAGCAATAACAAAAATGCCTTTTTATTCACGGACTAATTTTTTAGTTTTGAGACTTTGAATAGTGACTAATGTGAGCCAGTTTTCTAAAGCGTTACATCACAAAGAATTGAGAGCATTGAAAAAAAGGCACAGGAAACCAAGGGAGATGACCAGGGAACTTAAGTTTACTCATTTTGTTGCAGAGAAAATGTGACAAATGAACATTTGTTGGTATGCTAGTCATGTTATCTAATTTTTGCTGTATTTATCACCCACAACTTGAAGGTTGGTCAAGTGAAAATAGAACTACAGGTCCTGCGACCCTCATGTGAAGTATCAACTTTAAAATTCATCTAAAAATGATACTTTAACTGCATCTTAACTAGTATCTATTAAAACAAAACTTAACCTGTAAAAGATTATTTGCAGGAGGGAACATTGCAATCATGAATAGATTTGCATGGGAGGTGAACGTTGGCTTTAAAAATACCCTTACGATTCATTTTCTTATGCCCCCGAGTTCAGACAAACTGAAGCAAAGAATGTTCTGATAGCCAGCCTGGGACAGCTGATATGATAAACCCCTCTCTAGGGTCCTTGAGGGGACGTGGCTGAGGGCCACAGCTACAGAGTCCGTGTCAGGTACGAGTAGGACATGTAAATGTTAAACAGATTAAAAAACTCGTTTCAGACGGTCCCCACTACTGTCCTCTTCCTGCCAATCACCGTGCCCTATGGAAGGAGGAAGGACGGGCGCAGGATCACCGGGCTATTGGTAGTAGAGATAATAGGCCGAGGTAAATGGCTTTTCTCATCAGAACTTTCATTAACCCGAGGACCCGCAGGGAAGGCATAATCTGAAAGATTACCACATCCTCACGCCTCTCACTCTTAGTTGAGTCTTTGTGCACCTTTCATCGGACTCTAATAGAAAAATAGAAGTCAACAGACGAATCCAAAGCTAACACTGCAAATTGTTAATGGTTATATTTATTTTGGCAAAAAAAACAATTTCCAGCGACACGACAACAGTGATGAGAAACGATGCCAGCCATTTTACTTGAAGAACAATCGATCGACATTGTTAAACTGCTGGGAGCTTGAAAAAAACATCAAGAAACAAACTAAGAAGATGCATCTTAAGTTGTGCCATCTAATAATTGTTAATTAACATCGGAATCAAAAAAGCTAATGTTTTACGAAGAACAAACAACGTTGTCGAATATTCTCAAATCATCTTCTAGCGTCTTTGACCCCCCCCCAGTAGTCTCCCACATCTCCTAGCAGACTATTAGTCCAGGGCAGTGTGTGGGCTGTGCCACATGAATATTTATAGAACAATGAGAAGGAGTAGGAGGTTCAACCTTGAATATGGTGTAATCAGCACACACACCGCACTCGGGCTGGGATTCGGAGGCTGCCAACCTGCTGAGAGCTCCACTGCTGAGCCAACTCTGGTGTCCACAGATAATCAATGCCTGTCTCATTAAGGTCACAGTCTTTTCACAAAGGGCCTGAACTTTGAAACTTTTTAACAAGATGCGTGTTTACCATGGCTTGTTCGGGCCGCTCAATCATCGGTGATCACTTGTCACAAACGCCGGACGCATTTGCTTCCGTCTCGTCGTCTATTAATGGCCTCATAAAATCAGACTCTATTGAATTCGGAGCATCTTGACGGCCTCTGGGGGTCAGATGTCCTTTTGCGGCGCCAACATCAAAATAAGGCGATCAGCCGTTATGACGGCCTCATGAAGAGAGTGGAGACTTCAGGCTGGGATAAGTTCCAACTGAATAATGGAGGGATGAGTTCCAGCTCAATATTTACAACTTTTATACAACCTTTTTAATAAATGCTTTCTATTGTTGACATTAAACGTGAAAGTTAAACCTTAAAACAGGATGAACGAAGACTTCCAAGGTTAATTATATTACAGGTAAACATCATGAATCAGGATTTCATTTATTTATTGTTTGACTTTATACTGGTGCCAACCCAGTGCTTTTGAACTGTGCTGAAGCCACAAACTTGGGTTAAAGATAGAAAGACACCAGAACTCCTGGTATAGGAAATCTTTTTTTCAAAGATAACCTTTGTAACAGACTTTGTGTTCCATAAGGATATTTGGGAATTTGTCGGGCAGGAAGAGTTTAAGCACCGAATCATTGATTCTAATTCCATTATTAAATTCATGTTGTCCATTTTAAAAACAATGTATTTCTTCTAGTTTTTGCAGACAACTTTCTGAATTCTAGTGCATCCTACCATGCAAAAGCTCTAATTTTTTTTGAATAAAATGGCCATTAATATATATAAATTAATTGATAATCATATCTCATTCCAATGATATAGGTAAAATAAATGAAGGACATTAATGGAAGTTGAAAATCCCAACAAGGGTGAAAATGTTCTGTTGTCCACTTGTTTAAACCCTGATCTAATAGTTACAGAGGTGTGTAACGAAAAGTGTTTCTAACTTAAACTGAGAGTGAAGTGATTTAGTCTGGTGATTGTCAAACATCGAGCTATACATAACTCAGTGTTGCACATTGCCACTAAAGGTAAAGCAGCATTACTATGAAGCCGATAATAAAACTAATACATTTTGAAAAGCCTGAAATTCAAAAGTTTTCAAGGGCTAAAAGGTGAAGGTGTAGATGTTACTGATGAATATTTTAAATGGTTTGACTCCTGCCGACGTCCTCGTTTCATCATTAGTGGCACTCAGATAAGAAGTAGAAGCGGTGAAGATTTTTTACCAGGGTCACTTTCAGCACATCATGATTCATACAGGAATCCTCCATTTTTAAGTATAAGCAAAGGTTTCCTGTGTATACAAATATATCACAAAACTATTCTATAATGACAACATTTTCACTTCAGTTATCGATTTGAGTAAACAGAAAATTGGGTAATATATGCGTGCAAAAAGTTTTTATCCTCCAAAGTCAATCCCCTACTTTTATTGACTTGAAAAAAGGGGAGGTAAAATACTGCTCTCCCGGCTGTCAGCAAGCACTTAGAAAGGGCTACAAACGAAACACTCAAAAACAGATAATTAAGTGAGCTATTGTCGTAATTATCTTTTCATCTGAAAAGCAATTAGTGCGAACAATGAACTAAAAATGGGGAACAATCAACCTGGGCTCTGTTCGTAGTAACAGATTAGAGAAAAACAGACAACGATAGTTTCTTTAAATATGTGTGGAAAACATTCAATGAATTTCACAAACATCATTATCAGGATAGAAGGCCCGAGCCAAGATGAAAATGGCTTGTAATTAAAGATTGAGCGAATATAAATTCACAACTGTTGGTTTGCTAGTGTGAAAGTGCGGAGGTGTCATTTTTAATCACAAGAGTCAGTGTGGCGTGGCATAAGTTGGCCGTTTTTAATTAGCTGACTGATTGAACACGGTCTAGGACGGCGAGAACGGCCTACATGCTCAGAAGACCCTCCACCCACACCCGCCTCGACGCTGATGGATACAGCCCGGGACCGTGTTGAAAGGAATCATTACTTTAAATCTTTGTGTAGTCTTGAAGATGAGGTTTAAGTTAAAGAAAGTGCTTCTGACCAGGTCAAGTATCAGCCAAAATGTATCATTATAAACAAAAACACAGAGACGCCGTAATTGTGCAATGTTTGCCGCTTAGTCTAATTGCACAAAATAAGTTGTTTTTCTAAAATCCTAAAGGATTGGCGATGAAAAATGTGGCAAATGCTTGTTCTGTAATAAAGATTAATTAAAGTCTGCAAGAAAGGCTTAAGAGAATATATAATGGCTTTAGTTGGATTAAAGTAAGCACAGTAAACACCGTTTAAATTAGCTGAACATAATAAATCCTCAACTCTCTAACAACACTGACTTCTAATTAACTAACCGAAAGAAATCTACAATATTCTACAGAATGTTTTTGTAACAATATATACGTTTTTATTTTTATTTTTTTTAATAATGGAGCGACATTTTGAGACAAAACATAAATTTGCTTGATAAATAATATAAGAAGGAAAACTAAAATACGAGCCAAATAATATAACGGTCTTGTTCTATGATCATCAATATTTAGAATTGGGAACACATATTAAGTATTAATAAGCTAATATTACATACATGTTTTAACAGCAAATTAGCCACCTATTAACGGCTATAAAGTACTAACTCACACCTTGTTCATTGACTATATACTACTCTAATCTAATAATAACATGATGATAAGGAGGTCACCCGGAACAACACCTTAATTACTAAAAACTATTAACAGGAAATTTAATAAGAGAAAGTATTATGAAAAGTGAATTACTTTTCTCATTGTATGTACTAATCATGGGTAGATAGACAGAAGCTAGTCTAAACCAAAGTAAATCTTACATTGCTACTTTTTTTTACTGTTAATAATCAACAATTACGGTATTGTTCAGCGTCAACTCCTTATTATCATGCTATTCTGGGTTATTATTAATATTATATATTATTAATATTATTATATAATAATATTATTATTATTCATCATATTCTGGGTAGAATATACACATCACACATCGCATATTATAAACAAGGTGTGAGTCAGTACTTTATAATGGTTAATAAGTGGCTGATTTACTGTTACACATATAAATATAATATAAAGGTAGTTTATTAAAACGTAATATGTGTAATACTGTTCAAAAGAACGACTCAACACAAGCAAGGAAAAATAACAAGACAAGAAAAAATATTTAGTCACTACAGTCCAATGGAAGTTGATATATTTTAGACATTCAATTGTAGGTTTATTTTAGCTGAAGGAGGAAAGGTAGGTAGAATTGAAAGACGATTCCTTTTAAAACCTTCCCAGATCCAAAAGGAATTCCAAAACACAGCAATTTGTGTACATGTAAATTACATTGAAATACATTCAGAGCGTTGACATCAAACAGACCCAGAGAACCACATAACCTGTATGATGGTCCATGAATGACTTCAATGAGCTGGAATGAAACTCACCAGCTGATGCAGCAGGAGGGACTGAACTTGACTTCGGACCACCAGCTGAATCAGCGGGAACCGTCTCTACCGAGGGCTGAGAGGGGGGGGACACTGGTTCACAAGGAGCATTGGTTTCAAGCAGGGGAGGGTCAGAAGATGGGGCGACATGCTGTTGAGTCGGGGTGGCATTCAGGGGTAGCAATATTGGAGGCTCGGCGGGAGGGCAAGGGAGCACGGCAGCTTCGGGAGAAGCAGGAGAAATGATTGGTTCAATCACGACAGGTAAAATGATTGGAGCAGATGAGGGGGAGTCGTTTGCAGGACTGATGGTGGGATCATTGACAAAAGCAGGAGCTGGGGTAGAAAAAGGAGCAAGGGGTGACGCGAGCGGGATCACTGGGTTATTTGTACTGGGTGCTGCTACCTGTCCCGGCTGAGGAGGAGTGGGGAAAGACAATTTTGGTGGGGATGGTGGAGGTACAGGTTCTATCAAGCGCTTGATGGCTCTTTTCGTAATCTGCAGAGAAGAGAGAGCAGACAGCGTAAGATATTCAAATCGTGAAGTTAAAATGATGAACATGCTCAGGGTTCTCTTGGAGGCGAACAATCAATTCTTGTGTTGAATTACACACCTGCAGTGCGGGAGACCGGCCTTAATGGGAAATGCTTGTTTCTTTAAATCTAAACCTTCCAGCCTGCCGGCGACTACTCTTTCCTTCGAGCCAATAAATCATCCTGAGATGTTTGCCGAGCAATAGGCTGTGAAAAGGCTCAACATCTGTCAGCAACGTTTGAAAAATGGAAATAGTCAAGAATGCATCAGATGAAGGACGCCTCCGCTCGCAGCATTCAAATGAACGATGAGCCATCAGTTCTTATTCACTGCATGCACTTCTGATCAAAGCTGCTTCAGAAGACCAAAACTAACACACGGGTGTGCTGTGGAATCACAACTTTTCAAAAGATGCTGGGCTTTAACTTTCAGGGCTTTTAGATTATGACCAGCCTTACCGAATGTAATGCTAGCATTCAAGTGTAACCAGCATTATTATTCATCTGTCGTTTCATCCACAAAGTTGTTTCTTTACATAACCAAAGCACAAACATCGCTACCCTATAATTTGACAAAACCAGATGGTTGAATGGTTTGAACTAAACTCTAAATGTGTAGAGTTTCTAAACTATCTTCCATCTGAAACATTTGGCCTTACAGTTCATTGTGAAATATGGTCTTTTATTCAACTATCATAACATGCCGAGCCCTAAATGAAATCATTTACCTAAATTACATCAAAAATAACCCTGTAAATAGTGAATCAATGGCTAACTGCTGTAGAAAAGTGCTACTTTATGACCATTTAATGGCACACCCCATCACTCTTAAATATATATAAATAGTTGTACATGGATAGATTATTATACAAGGATAATTCCGGAGAATTCCATTTATAATCTCATCAATGTGGATTGTCCAGAATTAATATAATGCATATGTCAAAAATACAGGATCCTTGGCTTGTCTTATCAACAATACATTTCTGTGTAAGGTCAAATCTTCCTGGCACATCCTTTAAGTGTTGTAAACTTCCACTCACAATTCTTGTTTGATTTAGTCCTCAAAGCAGGACAATTATTATCCAACATCCAGAAATCTCTGCTTGTAACACAATAATGCAAGTACACTAAATTGAAGAATGTGTTTTGTATTGTGATACAAAAAAAATGAATGATGGATCCAATTACACAGCTACATTTTTTCCAAATAAATAAATCACTCTCGAGCTGCAAGCTCGACTCTTTTTGCTGGTCCTCCATTGTGTCAGAGTTTACATAAGCACTCCACCCTCATGATGTAAAAGAAAACATGGCTCATCACAACATTTGTCACTGATCCGGTTCTAAGGCTTACAAGACATTGTTTGATGATTTAATAGTATTGGGAATCTTCAATTAATAATTAAGGTGCAATGAATAATCCTATTTTGTACATTACATAATATTTATGAAAATATCTACCTTATTCATGCTAAAAGTTATCACCAATGATACACTTATTTTTTTCCCCACAATGGGGAAAAAAAAGCACAAAAATATTAAACATTTAAACACATTAGGTGCCACACATGGCTGCCCTGGTGCTTGGTTCTGTTTTTCATTTTCTTTGTTTCTATTTTTTGCTTATTTTGTGTGTCATCTTATTTCATTCTTTTATCATGTACTTGCAACACACAAAAGAATCCTACGTTGTGTTCACAACACTGGCAATACATTTCTGATTCTGATTATATTAACACATGTTCATGACAAAAACGGTAAAATAAAAAGAACAATAATTATAATAAAAATATAAAAACATAATAAAACAACAATAAACAATGATGAAGTTATAATCATACCATTAATTTCACAACATAAAGACAAAATGATTAAAATAATGATAACTATATAGACAACAATAAACACTAGTATATGTGCACACATCAAAGAAGTGGAAAGGTGGGTGTAGGGGGTTAATTTTTTAATAATCCGAGTAAGTATAATTTAAGTATAAAGTAATTTACGCAATAGGTGATTGTGCGCTTATGATAGTTTACTTTACCAAAGCTTAAGTTTCTAGTGTTTGACAATATTTTTGAACTAAAGTTATATTGAAGATTACTTTTCCATGTCCATGTACTGTGTATGATGCATATACATCTACTGTACTGCTGTACTTGGAGAGGTCATCTAAGACCTTCTTGTGACGTCATGGAGACACTTTAGCTCATCTTAAAAGCCTGAATGTTGTGAATGTGCCAAACGTAAACCACTTAAATGTAATCTCCAGAGCACTTGTTGATGGAGGAGAGGTTCAATTGAAGAGTAACAAGTTTAAAACCACTTTCATTAAGCAAAATCCAGACACTTGATCTTGACCAGAGACATAAGTATTTTTAAAATGTGACCCATCAGTCATCGTGAAGAATGACAGAAACGCATGCGTGTGCTGACGTCATATAGAGTTTTCTATCTGAATATTACGTCACAATAAAGCATAAAAGTCGGCTGACAATAAAAGCTGTGTCTGACTTTATTGTGCAGCCATAAGTTTGACAGCTAGTGTGCTGGACTCACTCACCTGGATGCCTGGTATCACCGTATAGTTGTCGTTCTCGTCTGGCTCAAAGGGAACAACCCGCTCGCTGCTATTGTTAGCCCCCATTATCACTTTGTAAAATATTATTTTGTATTAACTCGTTGATGTAGTACACGAGTCACTAATGTTATTCTCTGTTAGCTACCACACAAGGTCACCGCTTCCGTAGCATGACGTAGTGGAGAAAACTCTGCCACGTGATTGGACGTCTTCTTCTTCTTCTCCTTCTTTACGGCGGTTGGCATTCAGCTCGTGGAGCATTACCGCCTCCCATGCACTAGAGGGTGGATCAGGCACTCGGCTTACAATCTGATACGTTCTATTACATTTATAAATCTACAGTTTCTTACTCATCGTATCTGGTAAAACGCTCATGATGTATAAATAAATAAAATAAAATTATTATGACAGTTTTGTTTTCTTTCAATATATTCTACAATGTTATTTTTTGTAACCCTCCTATTTGTACCCTTCAAAACTTCCCACCGCCTTACATATCTTTTAAAATATCATAAAAACATGTTCAACTGATTCCCAATCCTTATATTTTTCAAATTACCTCTAACAAGTTTAAAACTGTTTGGACCTTAATTATTTGTAAAGCCCCTTTCTCACACCAGGGTCACAAAGCACTAAGGTGTCTCCCTTTCTCCATTTTTCCTCAAATAGAATTTACTCTTTTCAAAAGTTTTTCACCCAATGATCTGCTTTCTTATTTCCTTTAACACCCGCATATGCTGGAACCCACATAAAATTAATGTCACTTTAACTCCTCTATTTATTAGTCCTGCTGTAATTCTTACACCTTGTTAAATACGTCTTAAATACCTTTTGTTTGAAACGTTTTTTTAACCAAAGAGAAATAAGAGTATAATAGGAATTTATTTTGATAATTAAAATCAAATGTTTTAACCTGGAATTTAACCCAGTGTTAGCTATTTCACTAGAGAGAACGTGCATCCCCGTTTAGTTCCCTAATTTGGATGATGTTTCTGATTGTATGTTTACTATTTCTTCCTCTTAACCGTATGGATCTGTCTTCCTCAAATAATGAATTGTTAATTTTTTTGGTTAAATTTGTGAAAATGTGATATGAAAAACAATAAAGTACTCATAACACTTTGCTGGTGGGCCTTTGTAACAGTAATTTAACTTGATATATCTAATACTATTCTCATTTGAATTAACACTGATTTCATCTAAAAAAATTTTTTTTTATAGATTTAAAAAAACATTTGCTTCTACAGTAAACACTGTAATCACCGCTTTCCTATTTGCCTGGGAAAAGTGTTTTGCCTTATTTCTCTACGTAGTTTTATCTTGACGATGAAGAATATTTTTTAGTATATTAGTTTGGAGTATTGTTTTGATTCTTTAAGCACTTTTGTGACCCTGGTCTGCAAAAGCGCTTTATAAATACAAATTACTTACTTACTTACTTACTTACATTCAAAGTTATCAACATTGTTTCACTGTTTTTTCTCCACAACCCTCTTTTGTGGTTTTCACATGCATTCTTCAAAATTCACTTCTGTTGCTACTATTTTATCCACAGCCATTGGGCGATCCCTTGCTTACTGTGCTTTCAACTTTTCTTTAGTTGGTAGTAATAACAGTACTTTTGCTAATTGTATTACTCCAAATGTATGAGCAAGCACAGTGTAGTCGTCAGTGTTAATGGGTTGATCATTTCTCGAGATTATTTATGGAATCATATATATATTTGTATTATTATTATTTTTCATTCATTTTCTACTGCTGATTCCCTTCTTCTTCCCTTTCCTCTTCATTATCCAAGCTGCCTATGTCTATCTAACCCATTCACAAAACAATTATGCTTAACCAAGGACTTAACTTGTTTTTTTTCTGGAGATAAACTTTTCTTTTGATTGTTTAATCTCCATCTTCCATCACCATCATGGAATTGACAGCAGTTGTCAGTGTCACTCTCAGTTTACCATTCACTCAGAACTTCTTATCTGATAGTTTCATAAATCGCAATTTACTGTTTTTTACCCAGCTCATGACAGTAATGAAGACCTCTGAAATTGCTTGTCTTCTCAACCAACCAACCTCATGCTATGTGATTGGACGATACAGTTTATTGCCCTACTTTATATTGGTCAAAATAAGAAAATATAGCAGGTATTTTCTTTTTATTTGAGCCATACCTTTCATTCATCCCATTTCAAACATTAGCTATTTATAATTGGCAGACTCCATGGATAAATCATTGCAAGGTACCAATGACATCTAATTACACCAACAAACAATAGCATTTTGGAACACTATCCCTGACCTTAACTATACAATGATATGAATTTGTCAACCCATTGGCAAGTGAACGCCTCTAAATATGCATTGAATCAAGCTGCCAAGTCCCAAGCCGCCCTCGATCACCTGTTCAATGCACAATAAAGATTTTGCACGGAGATCTATAAGTAAACAGATCAAAAAGTCATGTCCTACCTTTTTGCCCTTGTCTATAATCCACACCCTGGACACTTGGTCACATCAATCACGCTGAAAGACCTTGGTCCTCTTGGGTGGAGGAAAATCTATTAGATTGGGTGGAGTGATGGGAGATAGACAGTGAGGAAAAGGTGAAACATTCAAAAAATAAACTTGGACCTTAGAAGCGATGCACTTTTCTTTTCTGTTGAAAAGACAACAGCTGCCAGAATGATACCATTATTGCTGATCTTTTTTCAATGTATTCGCCCGGACACCAAGATCACCCACAATGTTATCTCGTCATTGCACCAGCACATCAATCAGGGCCAAGGCTACTGGGAATCGACCTCTTTTCTACACAATCAATTCCATCACCTTTTTCCATTGCAGCAGCAGAGATTGGTGGAGATACAACACAGCAGAGCCCTTCCGAATCTTAACACTGTGTGTTTTAAATGGTCAAAGCTATTAACTCTATGACCCTGATGCACAATAGAAGATACACAGACAGCTTAACAACCTCTTTTTACTATCCTTATAGTGTCAGATTTAGTTTTAGTAAACAAATAATTCAAAATATGTTAAAACAAAAGTAACATAATACCTCTTATCCCTGGGAAAAAAGAAGGAATTATCTTGCACATATAAACCCAATTTCTGACTAGTCAAAGTTTCTTATTCTTTATATCATCATGGTTTCCATGAATTTTATTCTCATGAATTTAAAGTTGTAAAATTCTTTACATTCATGAATCTGAATAAAAGTCTTCAATCATTTAAAGTCAATGAAAAGTGTTTAGAATTTAAACACATGATGAATAGATGTTATGATAGTCTTAAGAAATCTGGTAAAATGTATTTATTTATTTAAAAATGGTAACATTATTTAAAGATTGACGTACAAACTCAGTAGCAGAACTAACAAAACAACATATGCATGTTGACTTCGGTGTACTTTTTCACATTCTTCAAAATCAGTACAATCAGAGTCAAGGAAAGTTTTTTAGTAGACTAAATATGTAATTAATGGAGTATTTTTTCAGCTTGGGTATTTGGGTCTTAAAATAAATGTTTTAAAAGTTTTGAATAAGTATTTAAAAGTCTTAAATATAACTGGCTTTAAGATATAAGAGCCCGGATAATCTAAATTATGAAATAATGTGGGAGTAAGCAGCAGTCAACAAAGAAAAATAGATAGAATCACTTCATAAAGTACGAAAAACATTCGCAAAGATTGAACGATTATTACAGTATGAAATCTTGTGTGAATGTCAAGCGGTCACCGTTTGAACTACATCTCCCACAATCCCCTTCGGCTGGTCTTCCTGTTTGGGTGCTGCAGCTGGAAAAATGGCAGCTGACACAGGAAGATACAGAAGTGCGGTGAGCAAGAATAAAGACCCCTCTGGTCTCCTCATCTCTGTCATAAGGTGAGTCTTACGGTGTGTTATTATTGTAGGGAGAGATTTTGTTTCGTTGACTCGCAGATTTTATTTGTCGATGACATGTTGACAGCTTCATGCTAAAGCTAACTTAGCATATCCTTTCCGGTTTGCTCTTTAAAGATGATCTACGATCGATTTAGATTTTTTTGGTGATTGTCCAGCTATTCCAGTACTTGTAATTGTTCATTTATTTTCAAGATGTTTTGTTTTTGGCAAATGTTTTGTCTGCAATACCATTACAGCGAGAACATTTGTACATCTCAAGGCATAAAGCAATTGAATCGTTTTAAAAATGTACATATTAATAATGGAATGTTATCTTTGTTGTGCTGTCGATGATTTTCACAAATTATCCTTTGATTTATAATAAAATGTTTTGCCTTTTCACCTGCTTGGACTTGCAGCGCGTTGATCACAATATTCATTTCCAATTACATATATATTAGTACGTGAATTTTATTTATTTACGCCAAGCATTTCATTGGAAAAACAATCCAATAGTTCCCAGCATGCATTTGCCTGACCGTATCTGTGTTTTGCATGCAGGACTCTCTCCAGCAGTGATGATGTACAGGACAGAGAGACCGAGAAAGGCCGTCTGGAAGAAGCGTTTGAGAAATGTGACCATGACTTGGATGAGTTGATAGTTCAGCATTATGCAGAACTCACCACCGCGATCAAAACTTACCAGAGCATCACAGAACGCATCACCAGCTCCAGGAACAAGATCAAACAGGTAGATGAAGCAAACGATCCACATTAAAACTCATTTTCTCTTGAAAGTCCTGATTTAGGGCTAAAGTTGTTGGCAAACGTGTTTATTGTTTTTTTGCAGGAAAGAAAAAAATAGTGCTTCAGATTTTGAAGGAATTTATTCTTTAAAGGGAAACTGATGTAATAACCCAACTCTCCTGACTCACTCACATGTTTCAAATATTGAAGTCTTCCTCTCCAAGATGCAGTAATGTTTTGAAGTTATAACTTTATAACTGTATAAAATCTCAGTGAACGAGAGGTTAACGCCCTGCTTCTTTCATTATACACGTGGAGGTGGAGACTTCTTGGATTCATGACGCTGCGTGACAAACATCTGTGTTTGACCAATCACAGCATAGTGGACGTGGTTATGGTATAACTATAGTTAATAATTAATCTTAACAATTAAGACACACTTAAATCAACACATAAGTTTCAAGGACATTTCTTTTACAAATACTTTTTTGTTGTGAATACAGTAGATATGTATTTAACAAAAAACTTTTAATTAGTTAACTACTCAATTTAAAACCATGTTGTTGGAACAAATGTTCACTTGAACGGCATCGTACAGAACAGCTCCAGAGAATGTTATAAATCATTTTTGAAATTCTACTTTAAATATCTTCTTCTTGATCAATAATCAACCCCTTTTTTTCATTTACTTTTGATTATGCAACATTTATTTCTGAAGAGCTTTAAAGCGAATTATTCTATTCTATCCTTATCCTATCTATGTTTTAATTTTATTATATAATCTTAAAAAACTTAAATCAAGGTGCCTCTTGTTATACTGTTAAGTCAAATGTGGGTTATGTAGAAGCAAGTTAATCTTCACTAATGTACCATTATGTATTTATCATTGGAGGAGCTTACCATCTGAAATTTGATCAAGGACTGATAGATTTCTTAAGACACATTTATTTTCACTGTTGATTGTCAAAAAGGAGAGGATGACTCATGTTGCACAGTGACTGGAAGCACAAGAACATGTTTTTGAGGTCACTTCGTTCATCCCTTTTAGCTGCAGCCTTTTTGCATGACATTAGTCTGAGCTATAAATAAGTGTATTATGAAAATAAAAAGAAGTGAACAAGCAGAAGGGTCAATGGCAACCTTGGCTCATTCATGAAAAAAGAGAAGTTTTTTTTTAAGTCTTTGTGAGATATCTCACTTGACAAGTGGATGTCTGATTCTGAATGTGCTTTCTGTGCAGGTCAAGGAAAACCTTCTGTCATGTAAAATGCTGCTTCACTGCAAAAGAGACGAGCTGAGAAAGTTGTGGATAGAAGGCATCGAACACAAGCATGTGCTCCAGCTGCTGGATGAAATAGAAAGCATCAAACAAGTTCCTCAGAAACTGGTGACGTATATGGCCAGCAAGCATTACCTCCATGCAACAGATATGCTGGTAAGTAGATGATTTATAATACTCAGGCTAACTAACTCTCCTGACTCACTCGCATGTTTCAAATGTTGAAGTCTTCCTCTCCAACATGCAGTAAGTTCTTCATCATGACCATGTTTTGAACTTATTACTTTATAAAGTTCTCTTCCGTCTGAAATCTCAGCGAACGAGAGGTTGCGAGAGCAGAGTCCATTATGACATAATAATGGCTTCACCCTTCCTCCAGCCAGCTGTAATCACACCCGCTTTGTTTTTACAATGAGTCCCTTGAAGGTGGAGCCTTTTTCGGGATTGATGATATGTGGTGATACACCCTGATGCTTGACCAATCACAGCATAGTGGGCGTGGTTATAGTAAACAAGATTTAGTGGGCAGGCTTAAGCATATTTCTAAAGTAAATATTTCAATAAAAAAAGTTTTTGTACAAACCGACACATACTGATGAGAACAATAGAGGTCCAAGATATATTTTAAAACACACTTACATCAACACATTAGTTGCCTTTTAACAATTGTGAAGAATGCACCTCGCATTTAGACAATTCAGAAATTGTATTTTGTGTACAATACAGTAGAAAATCACTACTATTTTATTTGTCTTCTTTTCATTCTATGTGTTATCCCTTTATTTATACAATAGATTCTCAAATTAGTAGAAGTTTTTAAGTAAAATATCATATTATTTAGTTATTTAGATATTAAATATCTGCAGCCTTTATACTTTTTTGTTGAAGTAAACAGTTAAACATGGCTACAGAAGCTATTTTTTCTGTTAAGATGTTTGATTGTTTTACTTCTTAAAATGTCATGAAAACATAAAAAATGTGTTTTTATCATATTCCTTGTAGTCGTGAAACTGACCCTGCAAGACTTTCTCAGACCCTTCACTTGCACTGGGAATTGTGTTGAAATCATAATTTGAATGTTTGTCTTTGTGAGTAAATGAAAATTGTTACTCATTTTCATCAGCCATGTGAAGAGAGGTTTGTGAAGAAAAGAATGTGAGAAAACTAAACTGTTGGTATCTGTGTTGGTGGCCCTTCTTCCTGTATATAACACGGTTGGAATCCAGTGCAAGTTGTGTTTTGAGTCTGGTTTTATTTTCAGATTGTAAAGGAATTTATTTTTTAAAGGGAAACTAATGTAATAACCCAACTCTCCTGACTCACTCAGATGTCTCAAATATTGAAGTCTTCCTCTCCATGATGCAGTAATGTTCTGAAGTTATAACTTTATAAAGTTCTCCCCCCGTATAAAATCTCGGCGAACGAGAGGTTATGAGAGTGGAGTCCGTTATTACGTAAAAATAGGCTTTGCTCTTCCTGCAGCAGCGAAGAACGCCCAGCTTCTTTCATTATACATGTGGTGGT
Organism: Callionymus lyra; assembly: GCF_982586985.1. Taxonomy (NCBI): domain Eukaryota; kingdom Metazoa; phylum Chordata; class Actinopteri; order Syngnathiformes; family Callionymidae; genus Callionymus; species Callionymus lyra. The sequence continues at coordinate 25,083,051 of NC_141820.1, forward strand.
GGAGACTTCTTGGATTCATGACGCTGCGTGACAAACATCTGTGTTTGACCAATCACAGCTTAGTGGGCGTGGTTATGGTAAACAATAGTTCATAATTAATCTTAACAATTAAGACACACTTAAATCAACACATAAGTTGCACTTTACCAATTCTGTACAGATAGCAAAAGAGATAATAGCACTAGTTTTTTTTTTCTGAATACAGTAGATGTGTATTTAACAAAAAAAGGTATTTAGTCAACTACTCAATTTAAAACTATGTTGTTGGAGCAAATGTTCACTTGAACGTCATCGTTCAGAACAGCTCCAGAGAATGGTATAAATCATGTTTGAACTTCTACTTCAAATATCTTCTTCTTGATCAATAATCAACCCCTTTTTTTTCATTTACTTTTGATTATGCAACATTTATTTCTGAAGAGCTTTAAAGCGATTTATTCTAATCCATCCTTTATTTTCGTTTTATTATTTTTTGTGTTTTGAGTCTGGTTTTATTTTCAAAAGTTAAAGCAGATAATCAGAGGGTTTCACTCAAAGCTATATTTTACTATTCCTTCTCTGAGCTTGTGGGGTTTCTTAATCCCTGATTTTCATTCTGGTCACCATTGCATTTGTGGTTTGTGGTGTGATGGATGTGTTGCATCTTTTGACAAAACATACGAGACTTCTCTGCCATTTCAAGTTCATTTCCCAACCTTTGAAGAGTCGTTTCCACATCAGCAGGTTCAACACATCGCAGTAGTTGAACAGACGTGTCTCCTGAAACGGCGAGAGTGCAAATGTTGACTGGACAATAGTACAGAGGGGTGTTGTGGATCCCTGCTGTGACAAAAAATGCTGAATAAAACGGTATCTATTTGGTTGTCCGGTGCCTCTCATCCTCTCAAAAAGGAAAATCCATTTATGGAATTTTCCAGTCCAGTGGCTGCTACTATTTACCTTCAAACATGCCATCAAGTGCATTGTGGGAGTTGCAGGTGTGGAGCTGTGTTTGCACTCCTGTTCTTTTGATGTGCAATTTTTTTTTTTCTCCCCATTTGCTCAGCAGGAGACGAGAGGAGAGGAACGCCACAGAGGACTAAACGACCTGGTTCTCTGATCTCTGTGTTCCTTTCCTCACTGATCTCCGGCGCTCTCTGTCACTCCTACACATATTCCTCCAGACGCTGCTAATAATTAGTTTGCTGGAATTGGGTTATCTGAAGAGGATGATAGTGTGCCCAAAGGACCGTTAAGAATCCTTTTCACGGCGGTGGAAAGAAAAGGGATGAATAGAACCTGCGCTCAGTCACTCACTTCAGACAGTGGATGATTCAAAGTCAGGTGGACGCGCGGATGCTTTTTGCTAAACTTCAAACGCACTTAAGTAGATCAGGACAGAGTCGTTTTTGTGATAATGTCAAGATGCACTTGAAAGGACGTTTTTGCATGTGTTGAACTGCTTGTTGCGCCGCTTTTGATCGCAGGATTCTCTGCACTGTTTTCGGATAATAAAAAAAAAAGCAAGAATCATCTACTTTAGATAAACGAATGAGGTCACGAGCCAATGTTGGTTTCTTTACTGTCTATTTTTCATTGAAGCGACTCTTTTCTGCTAGCCTCTCTCTCTCTCTCTCTTAATATATATATATATATATATATATATATATATACTTTTTTTTTAAAAGTGTGTAAAGTTTTGGTTAGGGATAGGATAAATAAGGATGCACATGACATAAATCACACCAGGGAAAATTTTGCTTGCGGGGACACATGGACTGTATTTTTGTGGCCCTCATGAGGTCAAAAATTTTATATAAACTACATTTGCACATGTATTTAATTCTATTCTTCATCACTGGTCTCTTAATACGACTTTAGGGTTTTTGCTTGACGACTTTTGTCATATGTGCAAGTATTTATTGCCCCTCAAAAAGATTTTAATAATTTGGAAAGTAGTGCTTTTCCATCAAATTTACGTTAAAGAAACACAATGAAGCCATATTTTTTATATATTTAGCTTGGTTTTATTGCTTGGTTTTCTTTTTCAATCCTATTTCTCACGACAGCCACTGTATAAAATGTGGCCCCTGTGAGGAAATGTAATTGCTCACCACTGAGTTGGATGAAACGAGACTAAATGATGAAGGAAAATGCACATGTCATCCGTAGGAAGAGTAAAGCAAGCGATTGATAAAAGGATCGGTGAACATAAAATGACAGATTGGTTGAGAGAAAGGAGGAGAGAAAAATGGGTTGCAGAATAGAAGCTGCAGCTGAGAAAAGAAAGGGGTACAGAGTAGACGGATTGCAATAATGATTGAGAGACGGGGGAAAAGAGGAAGTGTGAAAAAGGAGAGATGTAACCTCTCCTCTCCTCCTTCTTCCTCACCCTTTACTCCCAATCAAATCACTTTATATCCCTCGTTACACTGACAGTCGTGGCCCCTAATGATGTTAAGCCGCCTCTGTGTGTCATCCCAGCCCAGTGGTAATGAGACCCCCATCTCTACAGACACATGAGCGCTAAATGATTTACAGTCATATCATCATATACACACACACATACAGCACAGGAAGCCTCACAGGGATGCCCGGTTAAACACAAGTGGCCTTATCATGCACCACATTAGCTCATCGTGGCACTAATGTGCCTCTCATTTGCATCAACACACACTTGACCTCTGTCCTCACTGCCCAGGGTCCCCAATTCTCTGTCCCAACCATTAGCTGCCGGTCTCCCCTTGGCCATGCAAATAAGCGTGCCAGCGACATCATCTGTTCTTCACACACACATGAACACTCACACAGACACAATTATTCTCATTAATTATAATGTCCTGCAACAAATTCTCTCTGTAGAAAGGAATTTGAGGAAAAAAAAGGAATCGCCGTTTAGTCATTTATTGATAACGAGGAGCAAAGCCTTCATAAAATCATTATTTTAAATGAAACGATTTTAATTTTAACAGCCTACATGATTGACATCTTTTTTTGTGACCGTAACTTTCATACGGAGACTTTTTTTTCTTTATAGACTTGTAACAGAGATGACATAAGATGATTTGAGGAACAAATGAATGTTTTCCTTTCATTAAACATGTATTAATTCAATATGAGGAATAATAGGTTTGTTATTTAATTGAGAATTAAGACAAATGTAGATCCCAATATTCATAATATACAGGGATACAAAGAGGTTTGAGTTGGCCTTAAGTTAATAAGACAGTTGATAGTGATACAAATGTTGGAAAAAATAGAATTATTTGTAACAGTTAAAGGTTAGTAAGAGCAAAAAGAGCAAATGAATCGCATCATATGGGAACATCATCTGCTTGAGACATAAAAAGGTATTTGTAAAAGCTAGAAATTGCCGCACAGGATTTGCATAACTCGTTCTTTAATGCAATTATAACTATTTATTTAATTAATTTACAGCAAAGTTGGGATAATGTCGACCTCGTCTTTTCAGCATTGAAATGTATGAAGACGAAATGAGATGATTTATTAATGAGATAATTTTAAATAATATATAAGATACATTTTGTTTTTCAATGATCTTGATAAAACCCGTAGAATTATATTTAAAATGACATTGAAACTCACATTGTCTTATGAACAACACTTAAAATAATTGTTTTGGAAACTTATAAAATAAAAACATTTTGACTCATTTTTCCAATTTCAAAGCTCATGAAATGAACTCGACACAAAAGGCACCGGTTTTGTAGAATTTTCTTTTTATTGAATGGTCGGCTGTCAGATGATCATAAAAGAAGTGATCAAGCAGACAAGTGAGTGACAAGTGGTTTCAAGGTTGTCTTCAAAGTACTGCTGTTTGCTGTAGAACTCGACAGTGAGTACTTACAATCCCTCAATCGGTAATTACACTTTATTGTACGTTATTGTCCGTAGGTGTCAGCGGTCCAGTCTTTGGAGGGCCCCTTGTACCAGGTGGAGGGACTCGGGGATCTGCGTTTGGAGCTGAAAACCAAGAAACTCAACATCCATCTGGTCCTCATCGACGAGCTTCATCGCCACCTTTACATCAAGTCCACCAGTCGCCTGGGACTCAAGAAGGACAAGAATGCCTCGCGCTTCCCTGGGTGAGGACAGTGGAGACACTCGTTGATTCTGTAACTAACATGTAATGTCAGGAAGGTAAACAAACAATGGAATGAATGGCTACTAACCTACAACACGGTGTAGGCCTCATGAATGAATGAAGAAAACTCACAAATTTAACAAGTTTCTATTCACAAAGATGTCTCTAGAATGACTAAGCTCTAATTTGTTCGTACCCAGTAGGATTCCAAATTAAAATTCAAAGCTTTCCAGTGAAATTGCTCTGCCTTAGTGTAAGCCTTTATTTTCTTTTGATGGACAATCATCACCAGCTATTATTATTTGGTAGATCAGGAGATTATTTGTGAGAATCCTCAGTAACCCAAACACTATCCTATTGGTTGCGCAATATTTCCTTCTAACCCTGGGAGGCTGGTCATGCTTCTCTGTTGTGTTAGGAAATATATGAGGCTTGTTTCTAAGTCTTAAGTGTGTGTGTTTGTTTGTGTGTGAGGTGCAGTAATTATTAAGGCAGTGGGTTGGTGAGGTACAGTGATTTATTACTGGGGGTCAGCGGCTGACAAGTCGGCCCCCCCTCATACTGGTTTGCCTCTCACAACAAGCCTTCCTCCATACACCCCACTCACTTAGCAGGCATGCTGTGTTTATTGTTCCCAACCTAAAGCCTCTGGAAAGATTCCACCTCCGGCTTAAAGCTTGATAAATGGCTCATTGGAAAGCAGCAGCAACTCTGTACGGAGATGAACCACTTTTTTTGTTTAAAAAACGGATTGATTTTGTTCGAGAAGGGCCAGTTAGATTTTCTTTTCTTTTTAGTGAGGAAGGATGCAACTGCCATGAAATGTTTGATGGCAGGTTTTTCATTTCTGTCTGTGTGACTCAATATGATGGGGTTCTTTTTTTTGTTTTTTACGAGACATATAGTGGAATATTTCATATGCTTGGTTTGTTCTTCCATCACAGCTCCTCGATCAAAGACACGTCTCCAGCTCCTGTGTTGGATGTCGGCAGCCTGTCCACCCCACGCAAGCTTTTAGATTCATCACAGTTCGGCATACGTGGATCCGGCGCCGGTATGCTTTTCAGCTTGTATAACACAGTGGTGGAAAAAAGGAGATAAATCTAAGCGAATCTTGATGGTGAAGAAGGATGGTTTATTATCGGGATTGTCAAAATCAGATTTATATTTTCCTTGTTTTTGAAACAGAAGGCGTCTCTAGTGATGCATCATGATGCCAAAACAAAACCTCCTGGATAGATGTGCGGTTCATAATTACCAGAAATACATTGATTATTTTAATAGTTTTAGAAGAAATAATAGAATAGTCTTGCCTTAATCATATCAACCATCAAAGTAAGAGTTTGGGGAAAAAAAAGAAGATTAGATTAGATTAGATTAGATGGACTTTAATTAATCCCTCTGGAGATCTCCTTCGGGAAATTAGATTTCCAGTACAGAGCAGATGATAGAAGGTACCGAAGTTTCATGAAAGCAAGAACAAAAACAAAGTGCAATTTTTTTTGTTTTATATATATATATATATATATATATATATATATAAAAATATGCTACACATGCTTTTCTTAAATACACAAGAAAAAAAGTGCAATTTATTGTTTTTTATGCTATTTCTTTTATATTATTATTATTTTTTTAATCATTTTCTTGTTTTATATATAGCAAATATCAGATAACAATACATTAGGAATTTATCCACTATACGCGGATGTTTGAAAACCTAAAGACAATGCCTCTAAGATTTATATTCATAATATACAAATTACCTTTTTTTTTTAAATGCTGTTGACCCCAAGAGATCAGCAAGTGTGTTCAAAAAAATCAATATATTATTTTTTTGCTTTCAAATCATATTATATGTATGAGTTTTTTTTATGGTTTATAGTTATAAGCAGTCATTACATCCTCCGCAGCTCAATAAACATTGAAATCCCGTGGTGATGACTGAGGACGAGAGGATACAGTCGAGTCCAGCAGCTGTAAAAGCTGATGTTTGGAAATATTTTGTTTTCAAAACAAATTAAAGCAGTTATGACTTCATCATTCAGTCTTCATTCAGTCAAAATTATTTAACACCAGAGGAAAGTACTCAGGCAATACTAATTTATCGTTGCTTCTACAGTAAAAAAGTAGAAATATCGTATAGTTTCCCGTGTGTTGTGATGCATATCATATCGCCAGATTCTTGTATACAACCCTACTACAAATCACTGCGGAAATGCTTAATAAGCTCAAGTGTATTAACATTTTGCTTCAAAAAGCAACACTGAAAAAGACTAAAAGGGGGGTAACAAAGAAAAAACACCTGTTTGGTCCTCAAGCAAATAATGTATTCACACATGTATCACAAATTCAAATGATGATATTTCAGATGAAACCTATGTATTCATGTTTAAATGTTTTAGGTATGTACCATGCTGAGCATAGGGATACAAATGGGATTAAGCCCTTAATTATTTTTACAATTGTTTTAAATATAATTTCAACAATAATATTTGACTGACTACCATTAAGTAGAGCCCTACTTCATGTCAGGAGACGTCTGATTCCATCTCAGAATGCGGCTGCCTGGGACCAAATTTGGCTCTAGCATTGTTCTGATGGAGATGTTTGTGGTGATGAAGCCATTAGCAGGACTCCGGCCTCCACCATTTGCATATCATTATGTCTGTGCTCTGACATTCTCTTGCTGTATGCAGTAGCTGAACACCAACTCTAACGAATGACATTCACTTCACACAAATGTCTATAAATGTAATGTGCATTTCATGCGCTAACTTTATAATCACCTTGCACCCCTGCGCATCTCCACCATTAGTCACCCTGCAACGCTACCATCACAGCAGGGGAGCTGCATTCATTACTCCAACTGGAAAAAATGCTGTTTGAACACAGGCGGCTAATGTGCCGAGAAAACTTCTGAATCCTCCGGTGGTTGTAGGGGCGTACAGTCAGCACTAGACTCCTTTCAGGCGGAGACTACCGGAGCTCAAACAAGAAGATAATGAAAAAAGTTAATCCCGCAGTAACTCCACGTCCCACTGGTGTTTCTCACTTTCCTGCTTTTTCCACCACCCACACCTTTTTAGTTTGTCTTTCATTTTCTTTTCATCCACACTTGCTGACGTTTACGTATAAAGTATCACAGGTGTGATCGCTGACGTGTTAGTGTTGTTTGGTGATCAACTTTAGTTGTGCACTTACTGTAGCCAACGCACCTCGATCATCTCTGGTCAAAGTCGCTTGTTTTTGGAAATATTTGGCAAATCTCTGAAAACAATTATGTTTGAGGTATCCCTTGTGTTGTCTATGGGTCAAGGTGAACGACCTCCCTGGCTTCCGTAAATAGAAATGCAGAAGTGGAGGTTGTTCACCTTGACCCAGAGATAACACAAGGGATACTACAAACCCATTTGTTTCCGAGCCTCCGGGTCACTTCGACCAAAAGATAACACAAGGGTTACTAAGAACATTTTGAGATCATGTAGCTATAATGACAACAAGACTCATTATAAATGCCGTACATTTGTAGTTAGTGATTTGTTTAGTTTCTTATCATCACATTACCAATCGAAAAATGTAGATGGTCTCGGATTTATAAGCCTCTGGTCATAAGCGCCGCAGATCCCACATTATGTAGATTACATTCTTCATAATCGACCACCAGAAGGCGATGTCAAAAAAACGTGATCAGAAGGGCCTCAGAAGCAAACTCCCAGGTTCCATCTTGTTTGCCATTTTCTCTAATGGCGTTCGCACACCTCATTTGCATCAAGTAATTGTGATAATTATCGCAGCTCCTGCAGTCGGAAAACAAAAAAAAACGTGAAAGCATCCAAAGTCCATTAATTCGCCATAAAGATTCTGGTTATTGTGCGTTTGTTGGCGACATTGGCGGATAGAATTTAGAGCGTAGCTGACTGGAGCCACTCCATTTAGTTGATAATGATCATAAGACAAATCTCGAGAGGCAGATAAGAGGGAAAGTGCAGGTGTGCACAGAAAAATACATTAGAACAGTTTTGTTTGGATGAGCTGAAACTTTGTTCTTTTTTATCTTTTTTTATTTTTTATTGAATATTTCTGGAGCTGCGCATCATGATCATTTTACTTAAATAGCTTATGTCCCATTTACCATCAATACAAATCAGATAAAAAGTAGATAAATAGATAGATGGGTAGATAAATGCCTGCCAAAATTTAAAAAAAGTACTGTTTTTGTTTTCAGTGGGCGATGAGGTCCGGGATTTGAGCCAATCCGACCTGCCGGAGGTGGATCCTGAGGAGAACAGTGCAGAGTTCATGGGAATTCTTATCAAGGTTTCTGCACAACACACACACTCTTTTGACTCCGTATTTATTACATCTGGTGCTAAACTTGGTTTATTTCCTGTCTTGTTTTCCATTAGGCTCTTGCTAAATTGAAGAAAATCCCAGAAACAATAAACGCTATAATGGACCGACTGGAACCCGAGCTGAAGCAGATTGTTAAACGGTCCACAACTCAGATAGCGGACCATGCTTACCAGAGGGGAGAGAGTCTGGCTCAGGAGAGTCAGCCCAGGTACAGCTCACACACCGGGAAGATAAGAGAGGCCCCCATGTTCACATTTCATTCCATACAGAGTAGAAAACAATTTACCGAGGAGGCACATTTTGTTTCTCTTCACTGTCCTGGAGAAAAAAAGTGCAGTGATGATAGAAAAGAATGAAGATGGAGAACAGATAAGGTGGACTGACATGGTTTATGAGACTATAAACTTGGAAGATAAAAAAACAGGAACATTTAAAAGACATGAGTACATTTTAAACGAAAACAAAAAATGCCACAAGATAAGTTGCTTGTCAGCGAACTCTCGACAACATTGAAAAATGCATTTTTAATACATATTTCAAATAACGGTGATCCACATTTTTCCAGTGCAAGGTTGTACCTGGATGGATATTGTTAAATAATATATTTCAAAGACAGTTGAAGTAGTCAGTCAACTCCTTGCTTGTTTTTTCTTGTGACCAAGACCATAAAATATATAAATTGTCTATTTCAATTCCTAAAGTTGTAATCTGCTTTGTATGATAATGTGAATTTACAACAATCATATCATCCATCTTTAAAGAATCAATACGTACAACTGAAAATATGTTTTCTGGCTCCCTCTAGGATCAGTAGAGTGTAACTGCAATGTCTTGGAACTTGGCAGTTGTATACATAAAGGGTCTTGTTAGTTTCTCGTTTGATCTTTTATCGTTTTATATTTCTTACAAAAACACTCTCTGTAAAGCAGTTTTGTGTCCATGTGAACACTCACACCCCAAGTCCAAGTAAAGTTTTGGAGTGAAGAGCATCGTTAAAATAACATTTAGAGAGTTCAAAACCAACCATTATAGAAAAAAGTGAAGAATAAATGCATAATATCATTATTGCATTGTAAATTGTTATAATCCTCACTAAAATGTACATTTATTATGTTCAATATTCTTACCAGAAAATGCAAATAAATGATTAAACCCATGTTTTCTCTGCAACCAGGTTTCTGCGTGGAAAATAAGTTGATTTATCTTTTTAGTCCCGTGAGAGATAAGTCAAATATTGCCTTATAGCATTGTTGAATTATTTATTCCCATCTTGCTAATCTGATCGGGACCAGTAGTGTAGAACACACACACACATATATGGGATCTATATGTGGCTTTATGCAAAAGACTGAGGTAAGCACATGCAGCAGCACAAGTGGTCATCGGCTTTACAGACAGTCTTTTTTTGTACTCCACACGAGCAGGAATGATGCTGGATTTCAACACTATAATTGATTGATGCCTAAAAATCCAGTTTAATTAACCAGGTGTTTTTAATATCTGACCAAACTTCCTGATTGAGTTTGTAAGTAGTTGCAGAATCATATTTGCACAGCAGCCCTGCAGGGTCCAGACATCCAGTCAGGTGTGAAACGCCGTAATAATAAAGCATAGTCAAACAAACAGAAACAATCCCGCACCTACAGTAGAGCCCTGCTCAATTTTCACAGCAGTCACGTCGGCTCCTGCAAACACACAGCGAGCAAACTGGAGAAGCGCAGGTCTCAGTCCACTGGTCCTGAACTATTTAAGAGCAACGTCTACTCTGTCAGGGAGGTTTTCTCTGGCCTGCTCTGCCTCGATAAGTCTTCTCTGGCCAGCGTGTAGCTCAATCTATTTTTCCCCGAGCCTTGATTGTTTTAAGCCTGTTTGTGTTCCACTGAAGTGTTTCACTGAAGGGAAACAGTAATTGAGCAAACAAAGCTCATGTGTCCCTGTGTTTTCAATAGTATGTGCTTGGACGCCCAGTTATTGATATGAAACCCCGTGTTATTGTGAGAAATGTTCGTTATATTGCACATAAAACGGTAAAAAAAAAACAGTGGATTCCGATCACAGATGCCTTTTGTAGTCATTTCTTATGTTGCAACGCTCCTGTCAGCAAGCAAGGAAAGGAAAAGGCAATAGCGTACCCTTCGAGTGGATATTTGATTTTAACTGCTTGACTTCACACTTCACCCTGTGACATAAGCCCGCTGATGTGTGGAACAGAACCTTTCAGCTACTGGACCATCAGAGATGTGGTAGTTGATGATTACAAAAGTAAATGGTCTGTTGAAGATTTAGCTTGGAATTGATGGTTATTCTTCCCAGACTAACGATCTATTTTTTTGTTTGTTTATGATCCATCCTCCTCCTCTAACCTTCTGGGTTCTTCTATGAAACTAGTGCCGTTTATTGTTTGGTACATTTCTAAAGAATCACAACTATTAAAGTGATAGTTCACCCAAAATTCAAACTTCACTCGTGTTCTACTCACCCTCATGTCGACCAAGTATTGAGATTATTTTCAGAGTAATCTGTTCCTTTTTCTGTCTTCGTCTTCATATTCGTCCAAAAAGACACTTTAAAAACATCCAAACACCTCCATACTGCTCGTCTGTAACGTCCATCTTGTATTGAAGCATCGACATGAAGAAATGTTCCGTAAAAAAAAATAAAGCAGTTGATATTTACACTTGTTTGTGACAGGTGTCTAAAGCATACTTTTATTAGGAAAACGCATTTAATGACACGCACTAAGGGATGTTTTTCTGCTTATAGTTACAGAAACATTTATGTACAAATACAACACTAACTTGGTTTAACTATGCCAGGTTTTAACCCCCTCTGAACCTGTTACACCCTTTTTTGACAGGTGTTAAAAGAATAACAAGCGATATAAACTGGAAGTACTCCAAAAGTAATCTGGGTAAATATCGCCAGCACTTTCAGTGTGGACAGTAGACTTCGTGCACTCTAGATTATTTTTGTTTATTTATTATTATCAGTATTGTTTTATTAATGTATTGATTATTATGTTATTTATTATTGTTTTTGTTATAATTGTCTGTAATATGTGTATTGTATGTCCTAATATGTGTATGCACTGCTTAGAAAACTTTTCGCAACGAATATCAATCAATCATTAACATTATAATATGTTTCACACATTTCCTTTAATACCTACAACTTATTAATACAAAAACAATGTTGTTTTTTTCATGAAGAGTCAGAAGGAGTAGTCCGGTAGTACGTTTCTCAAACGTCTATAATTGTTAAATAAAAGTTATTTAATAATTCAAGGACATTTTATGAAAGGAGAGAAAATGATCTCCTGAATTACATGTATGGATGTTGAAAAGACAAATCTGTTCTATAAAAAAATAACATTCAAGTAAGAAGGACAATTTTAATTGGATTTATGCCGATTACAAATTAGATGAGAAGCTACATGTCTTGTTAGTTAGTATCTGTCTGCTTTAATTGATCTGTACCACATGGTTTTTCACAGTGAGCTGCTGATGTCCACTTGGCCGGGGACTGTTACTTCCACACGTTTACTCCCAGTCGTCTGTTCAGACTGCTCATCAGCTGTACATGTCGGCTTCCATTCCCGAGGGGGAAGTGAGAACATATAGAACAGACTATAGATTAGAAATGACCTCCGCTGGGAGATAATAAGGCTGCCTTTGCTATGTGTGAACACTTTCTGTAATTGTGTCCATGTGGGAGAAGGTTGAATATTTACTCGGAAATGAACACAGAAAAGGCATATAATGACACACGCACCAAGAGATGTTTTTTTTGCTTGAAGTTGCAGAAAACTTTTATGTACAAATACCATCATCCATCACCCTCCTCCGCTTTACTAACATACAGTAGCCATGTTCTTCACCGTGTTTTGGGTCATTTATAACATTTATAACCACCATCATTGCGGTGGGTTATGCTTCTTCTGATCACATTCATGACACAATACCTATACATGGAACAGAATACCACATGAAAACTTGCCAGGACTTTGATCGCAGATGATGAAGTGTTCTATCCATCGTCTTTTTCCTCCGGGCAGTCGAGAGCCGGTCTACCCTTTTGAGTGCACTTGTAGTTTGCACTATGTATCTTCTCTATTGTCAGCTCAGTTGTGGGGCGATATCACTTTGCTCTTGGTGAACATCTTCCATTCACTAAGGTGTAACTCACGGTGATTTGTTCCTGCTTCGCTGCTCATGAATAACATTTGCTCACACCTGCTGCCAGACTCTCGCTGACACCCGGCCCACGGAAATGCCCTTCAGTGATATACATTTCTACTTTCTCGACGGCACCACTTCCACTTCACACCACACTCAATATTTCCTTAGCACTAATCATCTGGAATCTGATAAGAGTTGGGAAACATTTGTCAGTATATGTTCAATTGAATTCATAAGAGTTAAATGTTTACAGAGCGACACTACAATGATGCTGTAGACCAGGGGTGTCAAACTCAATCCAGAAATACTTTACCAGTCTTAGTCCGGTGCTGAACGAAATGTATATTTACTATGTAGTCCATAGCATTAAAGTGATATTCATCCAAAACTTATTTTCTACTGACCATGTCGACTAAGGATAATTTTAACAGTAATCCGTAACTTTTTAAAGTTATAGACAAAAATGCTCTGTGGTCTTCGTCTTCGTCCAAATACCTCCATACTGCTCGTCTGTAACGTCCATCTTGTATTGAAGCATCAACAAGAAGAATTGTTCTGAAAAAAATAAACAAGTCTATATTTGACACTCGATTGTGGCAGACATTTAAAGAATAACAAGCGATATAAACCAGAAGTGTATGGCGAGCACTTCCAGTGTAGACAGTAGATTGTATGCGCTCATGAGGTTGAGTAAAAATATTTGTATTTTATTTTAAGTATACGTCTGATTGCAATTTTAATCTTCCTCTTGGAGGTGTTTGTCCGCCTTCACCAATACTTTCCAAGCAAATATCTTTCCTTCAACCTAAGTTTTACTGTCATCGTAAGTCTATATACAATTGTTGACATCAACAATGTATATTGTTTATCTTGTGTTAGTACCTGGCATCATAATAGGTCACTATATGAACGGGAATATTTATCTACTCCATTTTTAGCAAGACATCCCGTGGGCCACATGAAGTGACTTGGCAAGTCAGATTTTGCCACCGGGCCATGAGTTTGTGCTTTAGACCAAGGGTGCTATAAAATACTTCTTCAGCATGTGAGATAATTATATAACGTCCATGATCTACCTAGTACAAAAATGCCAAAAAACATACACTATACATCTATAGATATATTAAGAATTCTTTATATGGACAATGAGCCAATATTGCACAACACAACAAATGACCCTTTTTGTCATTACCTGCGTTTATTTTGGTAATGACAAGAGAGACATATTTCTCTGTTTGAATCCAGCGATCGTCAAAACACCATCTCATCTGTTTTAATTTGTTACCTGCTGATCCAATGGACAACTTTACGACAATAAAGGCAACCCATTGTTTAATTTTCCACCTTGTAGAGGGCTGTTCCAATCAGTTACACCTTCACAAACATCATTTCCCGGGTCGCTAAGTGTCAATAAAATTGCAATTCAAAATAAGTGAGTACTTTGAACAAGGGTTCCTGAAATTCTCTGGTGAAACTTTAAATTAATCAACTTGAGAAATGTTCTTATGAGGGCAGCATCATTAATTAAGTCAAATTTATGTATTAATCTTATTTCTAGATTATATTCAACAGTTTTATGTAGTTTAGATCAAATTTATAAGACAGATTCGCTAAATTAATATATAATATGTATTTATTAAAGGCTTTTGACCTATACTTAAGTAAGTAAGTAAGTAAGTAAAGGTTATTTGTAAAGCGCCTTTCTAGACCGGGGTCACAAAGCGCTTTAACAATCAAAAACAATAAACAGTTAAAATATATAAATAAAAAGATCAAGACACATAAGACAAACACAGGAGTCCCAGAAAATCAGGGCAAGCCTGAACAAATAACATTTTCCTTGTTTTTTCAGTCTTAAAACAGTCTACCTTTACTAGAATAAGTTGTTTATTATTGCTTGACCTTGTTACTGGATAAATGAAGCTTGAAATAAAATGCTTTACAAGATGCTAAATTCTATTTTAAATGCTAATGAAATAAAGCCGATAAAAAAGTGTGTTAAAATAATTAGTTATCGTGTCTTCTGTAGCCAGTTATGTAGTCGTTTCTTTAAAATCGTCAACATCATTTTCAAATATGAGCTTAAGGACCAAGTTTGAAAATAGATTCACCTTTTTATGAGACTATAAAGTTTGATTTAGACAAACATAAAGACCAGATCATCTAAACACAATTATTTTCCTACAATAATGTTTTCCTCTCAGGTGTTTCACTCTGTGTGCTCTCTGGTTCTCTCTACAGGTTGCTGCTGGAACTGCTGGAGCTTTTGTTTGACAAGTTCAAGGCCGTAGCTCAGGCCCACAGCGTGGTCCTGGCTCACCTGCAGCAGATTGCGGGTCAGTGTCCGGGCAGTGCCCACGAGGAGGGCATCAAGTTGTACGAGCAGGCCGACGTCTCTGCCAAGATCCAGACTGTGCTGCAGGTCAGTCCTCCACACGCTTACACGGTCAAATCATGTGGGAGAACAAACCAAATAATGTTCTTCTGCAAATATTCCTATCTATATATGCACCTGAAATAATATTTTTATTTTATTTTAAAATGCTCTACCAATGTGGGATCAAGGCCAACTGGTAGGAAAAAAAATGTTTGCCCACAAAGTGTCAAACCAACAAAAGAAACGCATTGGAAAATATTAAAATATCTGTAACTATTGGGTTTTAATGAGTTATAATGTCATTTTTCTTCATTGTAATTGGCAACATTTTCATCTTATTACGGTCTCTCTTTTTCCCCTCAATATCCATTTCATTTTAATCATCATTTACCCTCGGTAACCCGGAGACATAATTAACTTGAGGAAGGAATTTCCCTTGATCAAACATGTGACCGCTGCCAAAGAGCTTTTTGCCTTGGGTTCCTGTGGTCTCGCTGCCAGAGATAACATAATGTGACGATTAATAAACACATGAAATATGCTTTTCCTGTTCACCATTTACCGCTATATCCGGGGATATTGGTTCGGCGATGACCTCTGTTGTCTGCTCAATAACTGCAATAGTCAATTAGACTTCCTACACAATTTACTGAAAAAATAAAAATGGCAAAAAAAAACAAATATCTTTAAGCAAATAGAAAGAAAACCATTTTTCTCCTTGATTATTACACTTAATTTTTCATTTAAGATGTAAAATATTTATTGATATCATTTTAGATACACTGCTATTTGGTTGGAGTTGACGTTTTCTGTAGTTTTATCCGATGTTTTCAAGCTTGGGTGAGTCGTCCATGAGCGAGCAGAGATGGATGCTTCCTGTGAAATGATCCATGCCCATCTGCGGTCTCTCGCTTATTACCGGTCCAATCTTTGACATGTTCAGAAACCTCTTGGTAGGTGTTACCCCCCCACCCCCTCCCTTCCGTCCCCCCCTTTTTACTTTGAGAAGGGAGAGAAACCGCGTTGACCTTTCCACATGACATAGCAGCCGACAGATGCTGGAGCTGACAGAAACATCGGCCGCAGCCTGTTCCGTGTCCTCGGTTCGGGGAACGTCCATACATCAACGCACGCCCGCGGGTTGGGAAGTGCTGCACGACGCACTTCTGGAATTGAAGATGTATTTTCTGCGTAGATTCTGTTGCCTTATTGAATTTTTAATAATTGATGAATGGCAATCTGTAGGTGTTAAAATATTTGTAATAAGAGCAAAATATGTTCTCTTCTCCTGGGAATAAGCTCTGTTGAGAAAATAAGAGATTTGTATCTATTTATTATTACTATTTTTAAATATTGAATCATCTCATTATCACAACACTTATTTAAGTAAGTAAGTAAGTAATTTTTATTTGTATAGCGCTTTTCTAGACCAGGGTCACAAAGCGCTTAAATAATCAAAACAATATTCAATAAAGTATATACTTTAAAGGTCAAGATAAAACTGATAACACAACAGGAGTTCCAGAAAATCAAGTAATTGTAAATACTTCCTGTGTCAGTATCACCAGAACAATCTGCGAAGGTTTTGAATGCTCATGATGAAAAACTCCCTCAGGTCCAGGAGCCTTTTAATCTCTAAGTAAAACTGTGCGCTGGAGAGTCATCGGAAGTCTTACCGTCCTCGGGAGCGATCGTTTCCTCGCAAGGAAACGGAATCCTAATTGTCCCCTCCGAGCGATTCTTTGATTTTGGTCACGTGATGGAGAATTATTTACCATTTAATTTGTACCCGATTTCCTCCTGATTTCCTCCCGACTCGGGACGCGCATCACCTCTTGACCTTGTCAGCCCGGTGTGTGGAGGTGAAGTTTGATAATTAGCAGCTCCTGCAGGGATTGGTGGCCTGATGATTGGGGTTCATGTCCGCCGTCTGCTGCGGGTGTGAGCGGAGTGTAAATCACACCTTTAATCAGTGTCGTCCACTTTTTAATACCGTTTCATCCGTGAATAGACAGACCTCGGCTTCATCTGCGAAAAAAAAAATACATCCAGCAGCTCTGGTTAGTGTTTTATTCAGTCATTGCCATTTACTTGTGCTAACTGGCAGAAATTGTGTTTACTCGACGTTTAAATCCAAAACAAAAGAGGCTTGTCATGAGTTTTTCAGGAATCTATAAATCCATATGCTGTTAAAAATAAACACTGACTTTCTCCCGTCACCCGTGAACGGAAGACAAATGCACATGCCCGAGAGCTTTCTGGAGACAATGATCTCTTTTAATTAGATGTGAAGCGACCCCCGCTCCCCCGTTCCCCTCTTTTTTAATCAAAGTGTCACATTTATTCAGTTCTGCAGCTCCGTCAGCGTCACCCTGGTCTGTTTACTGAAATGATTTCTGTTTCTCGCCGGGATGTAATGGAAAGTCAGCCTGGTAAACAACCTTCTGCCCATCGATTCGCTTGTTACTGTATTTCCGCAGCCGTTTGATCCAAAGATGTGCCACGCTTGAAATGCAAACTTTGATTTTTGGTTCTTGATCTTTATTTTAACTATTTGATCATTTCATTTTATTATTTAGGTCTTCTGTGTGAAATGTGTAGAAGTAAATTGGTGTATTTTTATTTCCATAACTTACCAGACATGTTATTATAAGTCAATTGCTGCTTCAGGGTATCACAAACTCCATAAATTCAATTTAAGAAAAATATATATACCTTCACTTTTTGCCCCCAATTACATGAAAGACCCCACTCAAAGTTGTTCCAACAAATAAATATATGTTCACATTTGTTAAATTAATTGTTACTCCTCGTAATTGAACAATGTATAGTGGATATTCCTTTTATTATGTTTAACTTAAGTATCATTTATTACTCCATAATATTGCAAGATACTTGTCAATCCAACCAAACCTGGCTCAAACCTTCATCAAACACCATTGATAATGATATTTTACAATTCATATCGCTCGCTTTAGGATCACTAAGACATCACATACCTCAACCTCGAAGCTTCAAATTCAGTCAAATAAAATTGATCGAACAATTTTGTTGCTAGTGAATTCAAAGGTTTAAAAAATCCCTAACTTTACTGCCATTTTTCCTTAACCGCTTGACAAAAAGTTGATCATTTTTAGTTCCGGGTAAGTGAGCAGAAGCGTTTAGAAGTCGTATAAGTGGTTGATGGGTTGATGACGCCTCATGAGCAGTTGATGAGGCGTCACGATACAGTGTCTTCATTTTTTGAAAGGTAGATGCATTCTAAGTCTGAAAACGATGCCAGGGTTCATTGAATTTTAAGTTAAAGATAATAAAGCAGAGAGTATCATGATACCCCATCAGCTGTTTCATGAGGCCTCATCAACCCATCACTACATACAAGTGAAGAATGAAAACTTCAAATCCTTCCTAAATTCAGATTTAACTATAAAACAGCCATTTCCTTGTTCCATTTCCAACGTGTTTTACTTAAACATGTTCATTTATTTTTGCTGATTTTTTTCGACCACATAACCTCAGAGAAAGAGGTCGTTGAAATTACTTCAATAGTTAATTGAAGCAAACCAAAAGGATTGATACATTAAATGGTTAAAACTTCTGCCAGGGTGTATTTTTATCTTTTTAACGTCTCTTCTTTCGCAACCTTCTTCCACCACTTCTCCTAATCATCTTGTTACTTTTTCCCTTAAGTTCACTCTGGGCTAATGCAATTAAAGTAGGGCTGGAGTCCATCATCAGGCCGACGCTGGCGTTTCATTAAGTCCACTCGTGTGAAATAAGTGGGAGTTAACTCTGTCAGCTCATCATTAGTAATTAATGCACTGATGGGCTTTACGGCAGCGAGGGGGCTCATGAAAGCAGGGAGACCCTAGTTACTGGTGGGATGATGGTTATGACGGTGGCTCTCTGCTGGATGTGGAGGGAAAGTAATGAGGAGTGTCTGACATTTTTAGTATTTTTATTTCATCATAGACCATTTACAGCTTTGAATCACCCAATGTGATTTTTTTTTTAATTGGTTAAAAGAATAATTAATGAATTGGTATTAAAAATAAAGAATTAATATATTTTATAGCAATGGAGCCTTGAAATGACCTCATGATTTTTCATTGAATTGTCTGGGAAGTGTAAACCTGGTTTGTTTGAAAGAGTAAAAATGACAACAATTCTCACACACTCTCCAAATAAATCAATTTCAATCTTAATGGCTTGGTTTCCCAGGGAAACTGTTCACTATATAATTGAAATCTGTTGACTCCTCTATTCCTGACAAAATGATAAATAATCCTTAAATTTAATTAAAAACAAATTTGGTTTTCTTTGTATCTCTTTTTTTTCTTTTTTTGTCGATGACCACATGTTCTATAAAGGCTCTTTTCACAGTATGAATCCTCTTTCAATTATTTCTGCTTCCCACCTTTCCTCAAAGGGAGCAAAACAAACTACAAAAAGGAAACGAATTACCACAGTATCTACTAGTGATATTGCACGTTTTTCAGTCCTATTTGTTTACCAACACATATATAAGTGTGAGATTTGAAACAGGAGGTTATTGTTTGAACAGTTCTTCGGTATACTTTGAGTTCTCTACTGCAGTTGGATCAAATGTTTAACCCTTGAAGGTCAGAAAACAAATGTGTTTGTGGTATCCCTTGTGTTGTCTCTGAGCCAAGATGAACGACCTCCACCACTGTATATGTATTTATGGAAGCCAGGGAACACAAGGGATACCACAAACACATTTGTTTTCGGGCCTGTGGGTCACCTTGAACCAGAGATAACACAAGGGTTTATGAAATTGATTTTCATTATCAATGTTTTCTTTAACATTGTTGTGGCTGTACTGCCCAACTTCATTATTTCGGGGTAAATATGTCAACAAACTTTTATCCAAGTAATTATATAGAAGCTTTAACTTCTGTGTTCAAATATGTCCTTAACCTTGTTAAAAGATAAGGTTTGAGCAACGTGCCCATCATTGGTTATTCAAAGTAATTTATATACTATTGCAATTTTGCATCTTAAAACAAGGGTAGGTGTTTTCAGCAGGAAGTAGTTTGCTTAATTCAGTGAGAGTCTGACTCTGAAGTAAAATAGTTTCAGCAGTAATAGTGAGTTTATTGAGCTGCAACTTGTTGTCAAGAGGAAGCTCAGCCAGGAGGCAAAGCTCTTCATATTCCGATCAAGCGTTACCTGTGACTCTGATCCTTCTGCCGACGACAGAAAGAACAACAACGCAGATACAAACCAGGGAAATGGGTTTCTTAGATGGCTGGCTCTCATGCTGTGATAATTATATCATTACGGTCGTGATGGATATCCATCTGCTCCACCATTACTCCTGGCCCGTTTTAGGCTGACCCACATAGGCTGTCCCATTCAGATACTAAATAGCTGTGCTGAATAATGAAACTATGGGATGAGGAAGGTACATTTTTAGAACATGTGCATCGCAGGGAGCCTTAAATACAGCTGATGGTGAAAAAACGCAACGGTGAGTTGAGATGAACGAAGAGGAAGAGTGAAATATAAAATGAACAGAATAGAAATGAGGGTTGATGAACGGGGGGGGGAATATGAAAAATGAGGTCTAATGAAGGAAACGGGAGAATGTGCAGATCTAATGACGTAGAAGAGGAAGTTAACTTTCTCTGTCGGACCACATCCTCGACGGGATCTTCCTATTGTTAGAAGATGATAAGATTTTCATGAAGCTTGATGTGGCGTTGATGGATGTGACCATGGATCATGCAGACAGAATGATGAAAAGGAGGAGCGTAGCTTTTATTGAAGACCGCGGTGCTTAATGTATACATTCATGTACAGTGTGGGTGCTTGTGTTATACTGGCAAATATTCCCAGTAGAGTCTCCATTGTTCCCAAGAAAAATGGTTTTGAAAGGTCAATGTGAATCGTCACAAAAGGTTGTTCAAGTTTCCAATGCTTTGCTCTTGGCTGAGTCTACTAAGATAAGACAGTATTGTTGTGCTGTCAAATACCTCCTCTTTCTTCAACATCTTTTGGAAACTCCTGTTAAGTTAGCCTCTTCTACTTTGACCCGTTTTCTATCTCGTCGCCCATAACCTCCTCATGTCCACTTTTTTTGGACTTTTTTTTGTTTGTTCTACAAGCTGACTTTGCTTTGTCCTGTAATATAATTAGGTTGTAGCTCTCATAAAAAAACCCAACATTTTTTTGTAGATATCCCTGTTGCTTGAGTTGTCTTAATGTTATAACTTTCTTGAATAAGAACATGTGTTTTCGTTCCACCAGGTTCTACTCATGGAGTACCTGGATGTGAAGAACAGCCGCAGCAACACGGAACAGTCGGCCCAGCTGTCGTATGCTAGCACTGGCAGTGAGTTTGCTGCCTTCTTCGCCAAGAAAAGACCGCAGCGTGCAAAACAGTCTCTTTTCAAGTAAGGATCTCTTTGGATCACACATCCATCCATCCTTGCATCCTGCCCTCTGCCAGTCCTTCTGTCATTTCTTCTTCTTTTTCTAACTTTCCCTTTTCCTGTTATTGCAAGTCAGTACAAACAATTGCCCAGACTGTTGTCTGAGAAATGTGGCGATGGCAGTTGACTGGAAAATATCTATGACTTTCCAGTGAATAAACCAATTTCAAATAGTCTAATAATAACAGCAAAACTGAAGGGGAATTGGGAATTGGTAAATATAATATCTGTTCGACCAATGACTAAGAGGGTATAATCATTATGACCCCTTGTGTGAATGAGTTTGACACCGCTGTGTAGAGACACATTTTCTAAATCATAGATCTGTAAATGATGGTTCTAGAACAACATGTTGCCCCTCTCCTCTCCCATTATTTAGAGAGGACACATTTGTAGAAAAAACATAATAAATGTGAACAAATAATACCCATTTCATATATATTTATTTCACTATTTGAATAAGTAGTTGATTTATAATGAGTACACTTAGTTCCTCCACTGACATTTTAGTAAAAACTTTTTTTTCTCACTTTTGTGTAGATTTGTTTTTTCCAAACGCTGTTATATGTTGAAGTTTTATGAACATTTTAAAGTGTTTTTTTCTCTACATTGATTGATTTTTTGATCAGTTTTGATCTGTCTAAATAAAAAACATATTTTCCATTTCTGTGTAATAGATTTTGAAGGGACTATTGATTGTTATTGTCAGTTTATCAGTCAGTCTTTTTTTGTGGCACTGAGTTAGTTTTAATATAATAACTACAAGCATTTATTTTCATTATCTCCATCACTTGCTAATTTATTCCCTTCGTTTATTTGTCGCAGGTTTGAGTCGTCGTCTCACGCCATCAGCATGAGCGCTTACCTCAGAGAGCAGAGACGAGAACTCTACAGCAAGAGCGGTGAACTGCAAGGTAAGGAGTGGCAATCTTGGAGACCTCTGGAAAAATGTTTGGGGGGGTAAAGAAGTAAAAGTCTGTGCGGAGATGAAGGGACTGAAAAATGAGGAAATCTGCACCATAATAAAACATCGATGTTCAAAATGTATGGTTTTTTAAGAAATATGTGCCTGTGTTACGGAAGAAAAACGAGCGTTGAAAAAGAAAAGGAAGCACAAACAAACCCAATAACCATTTGACACCACCATTATTTGTAGAAACGACTTTCCTTGAAACTCCTGCTGGCGCTGGAGAGAGGCCGATTTCTAAGGGCAAGGGTGAAGATGGGAGAAATGAGAGTGTGTGGGCGGTCCAAAGTGTCCGCTGAACCACAGGCGAGACACAAGTGGACCGCAGTAAAGTCGGCAAAGAGCGGGCAGACGCGGTCAGACAGGTGCTGGACCTGTTGTGTGTCTTTGGTGGAACACAAGGTCATGACTCAAGTGGAGTCGGGAAGGTGGTCCGCCCCAGCCGAAGACTGATGGAAAATGTGAAATTGAGAGGATAATGGAGTGGTGACTGAGGGTGGTGAGGATATGGGAAGGGCATGCACCAGGTTGAGAAGAAGCATTTTGTAAAGAAAACATGGTGATGCCTTGGCTCAATACGCCTACAGGGAGAATCCTTGAAAAGCTTTCTCTAACACACACACACACAGACACACACACACACACAGACACAGACACACACACACAGACCCTGGCTCAGTCAGACTCTGGAGGGTGTGAGCTCTTTTATTGCTCCGGTGTCTCTCGCTGCTTCAGTCCTTCTGACCTTGTGCTTTCAATCAGCAATGCCATTTGTCTGCTTCTTTGTTGGTTTTCCAATCCAAAATAGGACAAAGGTGAAG
The DNA here is from genome assembly GCF_982586985.1 of Callionymus lyra. Classification (NCBI taxonomy): domain Eukaryota; kingdom Metazoa; phylum Chordata; class Actinopteri; order Syngnathiformes; family Callionymidae; genus Callionymus; species Callionymus lyra. The sequence continues at coordinate 25,106,292 of NC_141820.1, forward strand.
TTCAATAACATCAGAATGTGAAGGTGTGTGTGTTCTGTTTACCCTCATGAACCTGATAAAATGATAAACGCTGTCGTAGTATCTTCTTATTAGTTCAGCGATAGCTCTTTTTGCTGCTGACAAATGATAAGATAAATCAATCATGTTGCTCTGCTGTTTTTTATGGGGAATTAATTAGTAAAGCTATAATGTTTTAGTGGAAAATAAACTCTCTAAATCAACAACAATTTTCTCCTCATGCATAAAGCAAGTAATCCATGTTTTATATTTCCTTAGTAAGATACCACTCAATAAAATAAAATGACTACTTTGCTCCGTACCGGCCATTATATATAACATTTTTCTGTCCTACCACACTGAACATTTTATTTAAAAATGGAAAGAAAGAAGAAAACTACAACAACAAAAAAATAAAATTTAATAAATTAAAAATATGTCCACAATCTTTCACTCATATTGTCAATGGACAAGTCCAGTTAACAGTCAATTGTTTTTTTTAGTATCTCCATTGTTGTTTAAACAAAATACTGATTGGTAGGAATTTTGAAGGGAAATTTCCAGGAATATTTGGTTTACATATATAACAAAAAAACAAATAAACCAAAGGTATTTATAATCATTTGTCTATTGATACAGCAAAGCTGTCACAAAACCAGTAACATGAAAGCATCACTAAAACAAGATCAACATGTTGTTCAGTTTTAGTTTACCAAATCCCAGCATACAGTCCCTACTTCGTATAGATTAATCAAAAGTCTTTTGAAGGTATATTTTCTTCATGCATTTCATCGTAACACAATTCCTCCTTTTGTTTAATTACCAGGCGGCAAAGCCCTTGTACAATACGTTTTGTAAAATTGAACATGCCTTTTTCTTGGCTTCAGTGTTTTCCTTTCAGAACAAGAGGGGAATACAATCTATATTTTTTGACTGACTGAATGCCCCGGAGCGTTTATAAAAAGATGAGATTTCTCTGGGCTTTCATTTCACCTGTCACAATGCGCGGCGGCGGCGGCGGCCACAGGCCTCGGCCAAAGCCGGAATGTCTGCACAGGGATTGAAGTGGTAAGAAATCATTTAGAGAGTGAAATAAGTTCAGCGTCGTGAAGGGTGGGGAGAAATGGCGGGAGCAAAGGAGGGATGTAGGAAGGTTAAAAGTCATTGTTTTCATCAGGGTCTGGCGAGGAAGGCTTGTAAGAGTTCTGGAGGAAGAAATTAGAAAATTGTGTTTTGAAATGCTGTGGAAAGAAATGCTTCCAATCTAAAACTAACCGTATGTTGGAGGAGAGTTAAAAAAAAGGGAGATTTAGACGACGAGTTGTACTTGAAGCTTACTCATGTGTGTCTCTTACTTCAGCCATTCTCTCTCCGTCTTTTTGTTATTAACTCAGACGCTGCACAGCCAGGAACTCTTTGATTGCTTTTCTAAAACCCGGTGTTGAGCTGCTATGAATTTAAAAAATACACTTCATAAAGTCAATCTGTGTTCCCCTTTTTTCTAACATGTTTGTCTGTATTCGTTTTTATTTTGTTTAGAAACATCCCTTTTTCTATTTATTGGATTTTTTTGTCCAAATTTCCACCCTACACATGGTTTACACACAGATTAGGTCATGGGTGAATAGGAAAGGAAGTGATGAAACAATTTCTTTTACACCAAACATCCATTCGATATTCTAATTGGTTGACCAATATTGCCAAGATTAACGCGTAAAGTTCAGAGACGTAAAGCTCAAAGCCACATAAATAGAGTTTTATATCGAATATGTTGCAACAATGTTAGTGAGAGTTAGTTGTCGGGTATAATGCGCAGGTTCTTTCCAATCTGGGAAGCACAGAGAAGTGGAGGGTGATACAAAACAACTAAACTCTAGAAAGAATAATACATCAGGCTTGACCAGGATTTGAGAAGCTGTCAGACATCCCATGTGAAATCACTCGGCCCAAGATTCAAATCTCACCATTTACTTCATGCTGTGGAAACGCAGCTGTTCAAGGTGAATAAATCAAGGCTCATAACTTTACTTTTGCTCGTATTTTTTAAGAGTTATCTGCAGGATTCTGGTTGAAACTGATGTTTGATTTCTATCTATTTGATGATATATGATATTTTCACTTTTAATCAGCATATATTTCCAAATATTGCCAAAAATGATCATTTATTTAAACGGTGTCAATGCTGCTTTTGTGTTAAAGAACAGTAGTGTTGCATACAGTGAGAGCCCTTGGGAAATTCGCCAGGAAAAATAGAACCTTGTTGAGATAAAGATCCTAACAGGGTAACACAGTACATATGGAAAGTTAATAAAAGCAAAGTTGCTGTTGATACTAAAATCGCACTCACTTTCTCCACCTACAGTTACTGGTATTGCATTAGCTTCGTATAACCATATGGTCCTGTTTCCTTGGACAACTCTTAAATAGAACTGATTGGTCTAAATTCATTGAAAGAGGATTATGATACACAAGTAGTCATTTATTTGCATGGGGCCTTATGTAATATTCCACCAGGATCTAGAGTATGGAATTGAAAAAAGCTTTGGCAGTTTTTAAGCGCCTCTTGAATTGCAACGCTCTGAATATTCCATCGGTTGTCACAGTTGAAAGAACCAGTTGAAGTTCCTGCCAAGTCACAAACTATAAAGCAATGGCAAGCTAGTTTCTGTTCAACTCATACTCTGCCAACTCGTGCCTTTATATTAATCGCCAATAATGTTTTTTTCAGTATTTGTTTAAAACTTGGATTTCCTATTTCACTCACTTGTTTTAAGTAAGATATTGTCTTCAAATTTGCTGCGTATATGATATGATACTTTTTATATTGCTGTGTGTCTGATATAATAAATGTTTGTATAGAAGTAGTGGCTACTTACACCCAAATACTATAAATTCTGTAAATAATACATGTCTTCTGAAATATTGACATTGAATTCAGCTGTTTGTAAAGAAACTATGCTACAATAGAAAGACACTCGTTGATCATCTCCTACGATGGCCTGATTCAAACCTTACAAACCTTAATAATCAATGAGTATTCTGCTTTTGAAAGTATCCTAATGTTGTGCTTTATTTACTCTTCTAACTAGCCTGTGTTTCTCCTAAAGCTCCATCTTTCACATGTTGTTACATTCATGTTGTAAAATAGAGCAAATCCACGTTATTTGTTGACTAAAGCAGCCAAGGAGCTGTAGCCATCTCTTTATCTTCTGGTGCCTCCTTGAAACTATACATTTTGATTTAAAAGGTTTTATCTTGTCTTATTATTTCCATGTTTGCATCTGACATGCCAATTGTTTATTCTGGCCACTTTGTGGATTGCACGTGAGTTCATAAAGTGCAACACCTCAATGCTGGATTGGGTCTCTGTGAACGCACTGTGAAGTTATTGGAATTGATTTTCTCTTTATCCCTACCAATGGCTCAAGAATCAGAGGACCACATCCAGACTCAATCATATTGTCTATGAATAGATTATAACATTCAATTTTGTTCCTTTAGATGTGTTACCCTGCAACTTGTTTCTTCTCTCCCTGGTATTGGAATATTCCTCAGTTGTATTAGTAAGAAATATATTGCATTATTTTCATAGGTGAACGGTATCATGCACTCTTATATGTCAGACTATTACAACCATTTGTTCAATATCGCCTTGTCATTATGCATGCTGCACATATACATGTATGCCTATTCCTTAATTTCAACTCTCTCATAAGCCTGACTTTGACCTTCCCAATATTTATATTGGATATAGACCTAAGGAATTAGGCCAAATCTAATTGCTAATTTAATGTCAACTGCAAACCACAGATAAGAATTGTTCCTTAAGCTTTAAGGACGTATTTGTTCTGCGATGTGTACCGTAAGCAGAACGAGTGCCTGATGAAATAATATTCTAATGTTGTTGTGCACATGTCGGGAGTAAATTCTGTCCGATTTAAACTAATGTGTAGCTAAAACTAGACAAGTGGGGGTCATTAAGACTCTGACACATGTAGATGTTTGACTGGAGTCCATTGAAATATATTTCTTGCAGGCTTGTGTGTCGATTAAAATTTTATATTCAGTGTCAACTAACAAATCTGTTAAATTTAGGGTCTTCTGGTCCACTTAACTTTCATTAGGATCACACAAAAAGGGTGAACACTGTGTGTTTCAGCAGAGCACTCAGGACTCTCAGAAACAGCCTCATCCTGGTCCACCAAAGACTCTTAGCACACGTACACTATGGCAATTGTCTTCAGCAATGTGCTGCCATCATGAGTTTGATATAAAATACAGGAAATAGATGCATGAGCCGGAAGAATGGTTTGCACTGTCAAACACGAACATGCAGTCACACACACTTCCCAACCGGAGGCTAATTTTAATCGGTTCTGGCCTTGTCATTATTGGCGGCTTTGACTGCCACCTCTGTGTTTACTTTTAATCTCAGACCTGCCGATTGGATAATATGGAGGGATGAACAAATGGGAAAGTGAAAAGGGAGGTGGAGGGGTTCATATGGGACTTGAGGCGACAGAAAGATAGGCACCTGCTCTGAAGCTTCTGCAGTGCACCACCGCAGATGAACACGGGTCACCATGTACACATTGTGTTTTTAAGAAATAACGACAACACCATGTCATGATGGATAAATGGATGGTTATATTTCCCACACTTACTTTGCTTTGATTGATGGCAGGATTCTGCATAATGGATTTAACTATTGAATGGTGTATTTAAGTACTTGCTGTGTAATGATTCTGCTGACATGAGTTGGTAAAAATACTATCAGCTAATGCCCAAATCATTTTAAAATTGACATGCACTCTGAGAAGATCTGGTGTAGTACAGACTAGGCAAGGGCAAAGTGGGGTCCATACACGGACCCTTGACAGTATTAATATAGCCCTTATGAGGTAAGAGTAAAACTATAGTGGGGGATTTCACACCTGACATGAATTATGATGCATTGATGCCCCGCCCCTTTATTTTCCTTGGTGTTATTTTGATTTCTTGTTTCCTCCTGGTATTAAAGATGGGGGGGCTACATAACTTAATCTGCTTGGGGTTATTTCTTGATCTGTCTCCTTGTCTGCTTTAAATGGATCCCTAATGGCTTGAGTATGGATGCCAGTGTGGAAGTGAGTATAGACACGATTATGGACGTGAGTATAGGAGCGGTTATGGACGTTATTATAGGCGCCAGTATGGGCACAGGTATGGACGCAAGTATATAAGCAAGTATCGAAACGAGTATAGACGGCAGTATGGTTACAGGTATGGACGCAAATATATAAGCGAGTATGGTCACGATTATGGATGTGGGTATACAAGCGGTTATCGACCCGAATATAGGTGCCAGTATGGGCACAGGTATGGACACAAGTATATAAGCGTGTATGGACGCGAGTATAGACGCCAGTATCGTTACAGGTATGGACGCAAGTATATAAGCGAGTATGGTCACGATTATGGACGTGAGTATAAGAGCGGGTATGGATGCAAGTATGGGCGCAGGTATGGACGCAAGTACATATACAGTATAAGCGAGTATGGTCACGATTGTGGATATGGGTATAGGCGCAACTGTATTAGCTAGTATGGGCGAGGGTATGGACATGATTATGGACTCGAGTATAGGAGCGGGTATGGACTCGAGTATGGACGCGAGTATATCCTCCATGTCTTATATTCCCGTCCATGTGTAGTCTGGGTTCTGATTAGCTAATACTTTCGAATTGACACTTAACTTAACACTTAAATTGGGTTCTTCAAATTGAGCATCAGGTGATGCTGCCTTTCACACCCCCACATTTCGATGCCTGTCTCACTTTTCACGTCACCACACCTCTTCATTGACTACATGTAATGCTTCTTTTTTTTATTACAAATCATATTACAAAAACATTTTATGTATTTAAATATAACATTAAAATAACAACTCCAACATGCACAACTTTTTTGGCTGTACCCCTTTTTTGCAAAGCAATAAGTAATATATTGCTTGACACTTACATTTAATGATTACTGAGATAGTCTTCTTAGGTAGTAAAGAAAAGAAAACTAAAGAAAATGATCCCCTTAATGGGCCAGAGCCGAATATAAAAGGAAGATGGAGAAGATATTGTGGTGACACCGGGAGGGTGAAGGTGGAAGATTAAGATGCCATGTAGTCCATTTAATTCCTTTTATGTCATCAATTATAATGTCATTACTTCAGTTAAAGCACAAAAAGCTATCGGGCTTGATTGAGTTCGTATTTCCAACACTTTAAGCGTCATATTAAAGGCAATAAATATTCATCCGCAGGAGTGATTGTTCTATGCGATCATTGGCAGATGTGCGTTTGAAGTAAATCCACCTTGGAGACACATTGTATGCCACGTTGCTTTGAATAATTAATCCGGGCTCAATTTATTTATACAATCAAATATTTATACCAATCATTCTCAGCTGAAGGCTGGGTTCACTCTCCTGGTTGGAGGAGTCTCAGTGTCCCATCAAATTAATTTTAATAATTAAACGCTGTCATTATGACCCAATCAGACATGCAGACAGTCTGACTTGAATAGAATGCCAGAAGTCAACCAGAGAGTCGTGCATTATTAACAAGGACCCCATCTCCACATATCAGCTGACTCTGCAACAGGTTCTGTTACTGTTTAACCCTTTCTGTGGGAAACACTGGATGGCTTAATAATGAAAAATTCATTTTTACAACATGCGTTCAATAGTTGAGCCAGAAATTAATATTATCATTGCATTTATATTTATTTTCTTTGTTATATGTTGCTTTTTATGACATATACTAAGTCGTCAGCCAAAGGGGTTATGTGATTTATATATTTATATTTATATGCACTTTATTTGTATTAATAAAGTGTATTTATTATTCATTTTATCGGCACACACTTACAAATGGTGGTATTCTACATGTTTCTCATATTAAAATTGAGAGAATGCTCCAGTTACTATTTATTGTATTGTTGGATTTTACTGTATTGTGTTAATTTTATTGTATTGTGTGGTTTAATTGTATTGTGTTATTGTATTGTGAAGTGACCTGGAGTTTCTCACATGGCCTTTTTCTGCAGAGATACATGATATAGTCATGACACCGGCATGTTCTAATTGGTGTTAATTCTATTTTAAATGCTTAAAAGGGCATCAAAGATATATTAAAGTATGAAAATTGACAATATGAGTGTTTTATATTGCACTCTTTGTACTATATTAGCATTGGCACCAACTTTGCTGGTTACCCTACTGGGATTCGAACCAACAACCTTTTCTTATTACTTATTACTTTACTTATACTTACTTTATTGTTGCTCTTAAATACGCTAACCAGCTGCCTCAATGTTGCACATTGATCTAATATTGTTCGGAGACATAATTAACTTCCATCTTAATAATTAATTACCGTGTAGTTCATTTAATAGTTGGGTTACTCGCCTTCAGAAAAAATATATTTTCCCTAAATCAGAGCTTCTTAGGACCCAAAGACATTCCTGAAACGATATACATTACAACCTTTTGGTAAATTGAATATGTGATTACCTGTTATTTTTGTGACTGATGAAGAAAAGCTGTCTCCAACCACTATATATTTTCATTATTATTCATGAAGTTTATTTGTTTCTTTTCCAATGTGCAAAAATCTACGGAATATGACCGCCGCCTCCGTAATAAAGTGGAGCGACACCTGCTGAATAAGGATGTTGACATTGTTTATAGAGGTCCAATGTCAACATATACTCTCTTGTAAAACAAGCCTAATATCAGTCTCATGACACAAGATTTACATAATTTGTTTCTGAATAATCCAGTCAGACAATTACGTCCTAACACCTGGAGGCAGTGACAGGTCCCTAGAGGAATCTGGTGTTAAAAAAAAACCCAACATCACACGTACTATTGCTTATTACCCAAATCTGGATCAGTCTGAACGTCTTTGTCATATCAAACCCCCCCTTTCTCATCAAACCCAGGAAAGTGTAGCTAATGCAATTTCACTAAGTCACTGCCTGACTTGATTACTTGTGAGCCAAAGGGGCGGGTAGTGGGGGCAGTAGATTGGGGGGTACAGATGCTGTAGTAGAGGCTACCTTTAGGAGGATTATTGTTGACTTTTGCAACACAGTGCTACTTTATCGGGCTCAAAATCAACCATCAAATTTTAAGAATACAAATATATAATAGCCGGTTATGACCGTCTTGTTTTTTCTCTCTCCTTGCGTTTTGATTATTGTTATTATTAGTACTAAATAGATACATCTTTCAAAAATAAATTAGGGTAAATTATATAAATCTGGTATTAAATGTGACATTTTATATGTTTTTTTTAAATAAATGTTCTTTATAATGTTTTATGAAATCATTTTATATCATAGGTTTCTAAATTAATTTGCAATCAAAACATTGATTTGGTGTTTTTAGATAATTCCAGTCTAATTAAATGTAAAATATTATCATAATTATATATAAGTATACCGGGTATATATTATAATCATATCTTTATTCTTTTGATACTTTAGATCTCTGTGAATTTGTTTGCTGTGCGGTTGTTTTTCTTTTTTTCTTTTTTAAATTGTTCTCTGTTAAGATTCAATCCATCTTTTCCTTTACACCAGTTTCACTAAATGTGTTTTATACTGTCATACACTTTGAATCATACATCTTTTTTGCCTGTTTTTGTGATTTTGTAGTTTTGTATACTGTCAATCATTCATGTACAATTGTAGAATTTACAACTTTAATCAAACATTTTCAAGCTGAGGGAACAACTTAAGTAATCTGTGAAGCCTCACAAAACCTTCCTTCTCAGTTTTATTCTTGCAGTTAAAGAATAATACTGGGCTTTATTTATTATAGTTATTGAAGTGTAATTACTATAGGGCAGAGACTGGAACCCTGTCTGCTCTCAAACTTCTTTATAAAGCTTGAGCAGTAAAACACAGTTTTGCTATTAGAGCTCTGTCATGTGACATTTGGCAAGTAAATTAATTGGCTAGATGTTTGCTTTAGATCACAGATAACTGTTTATAAAAAGAAGGAAGAATAGATCGTTTTCAAGATTTGGATGAGAGATTTTCTAACATACCTAAAGATATTCTTCTTCTTCTAACTTATTTGTAACCTTCATTGGTCACCAATTATTTTTAAATAAAAAATAAAATTATTTCAGTGTTGAATATTTAAGGTTATCTAGATTTGCTATACATCTGTTGAGCACCTGGATGAAATAAAGACACACCACTCCTCACATAATCCTGGAATCCCCAAGATAAAAATACACGATTATACTATGACATGTCTACACAAGCGAGCTTTGTAAAGTATGACGGTGGTGGAGTTTTCTAGCCTGCGAGTTAAGCCACACTGTTGTATACTTGGAAGAACCTCATGTTTATTAATGACGGCCTGTTTAATATTCATTAGTGCTATGCCCTGTTGACGACCGCTCCCAGACCCCGAGATTTCTTCCCTGCTCCTTTGTCTGACACTGATGCAGATGTTTAGAGCATGAAATTAAGTTGGTCACTATCACTGAGGCATCATGGTTTGTGTGTCTACCTGTGCAGGTGTGGAGGACAATGATTAGGAGCCATAAAAGTACCACTAGGAAGGAAATGTGGTCTTTGAAACTAAAGTAAGGCTGAACTAAGCAAAACTTTGATTGGAAAGGTATTACAGACTTTCCCCCGGTCGACGCCGGCTTCATATGCATTTGAATGGGTTGCTCGACAGGCTTCTCAGGTAATCCGGAACTTGGTTTTCGCACAACGGAAAGATGTCTTTGTGTTCCATCACACATACTTTGCAAGGCCATGTTTGACATGGAAATGAAAGAAGAAAACATCATGACAAGGCTTTGTGCTGCAGAGAGAACTTTAATTCCAAGAGACACACATCCATGCACACGCGCCGCCTCACACACACAAACACATTCACCATTGTGTCTTTCTTGTAACCAAGATCAGAACTCAATGTAACCCAAAATGTAATTACAAAGTTCCCGATCCTATTCAGTCAAAGAGGAAGCTGAATGTTTTCTTGTACTTTCAGGTGAAGATTTGTGTGCTTTGTGTCACTCTTGATACTCCCCAACTTTAATAAACATAATCCTCTTTGTTGAGATGTTTCCTGTGCGAACGCATCTCAATTTACATAGTCAATTTACGGACCATAATGTAAACATCATCAGTTGCTCTCCAGACGAACGTTGCAATTCTGCAGTTTTGTATTAGTCGAAGAGAAAGCGCTATTTTGTCTCGGCGAATTACATTGATTACTTCAGCATGATTGGAGATAATGAGCTTTTGTGTTTTCCTCTTCCTCCAAGACATTTCTTGTCGTCTTTGCCCTCGGTCACCCGGCGCCCTCTGTCACACTGACGCTCCTTCCACTTCTCAGTTAGCGTATTGTTTGGCAATGGTTTTTGTATTAACCTATGTTCATTTTGGGGGCCCAAGCACCAGGATTTTTTGATGGTAAATATGACAACAGCAAGATTCAACTTCTATTAGAAAACAATATCTGTTATTATGATGGCAAGCAAATCAGCCTAATGGCCAGTTACCAGCTAAATAAAACAACTTTACTGCCAAATTGTTCAATGTTTTAAAGAGTATGGAAGTCCAAAATAATTTCTTTGTTTAAGTTTATGTGAACTGGGTAACTTTTCTTTGTCAGTGACAAATTTGCAGTCGATTCAATTGGATTGTTGTCACTTGAATATCTCCCAAGGTTCCCCTTTGTCTCGCTCTCTCTCATTAAAACTATTCACTGCAGGTGCATGTGTGTGCAAAAGTTTACTGTCAATATTCATGCACAAGTCATACACCTTTCAGGAATAGTTCAGTTTTTTTTAAATCGTACTGTTCGTTCAAGAGTTATTTTCCTGAGAATCCAACATAATCCTTGAACCATTTGAAAGGCTGGTGAAGCTGTTCTGGGATTTTGCAACTGCAGAAGAGCTGCGGGCTAACGTAAGGATTGTTATACGAGTTCAAAGACCTGGTTTCATGCTTTCAAATATGTTCAAATCATGTGGCAATATATATTTGCAGGGGGATATTACTTCTTATATGGAGTTATATTAAATCATAGTTTTCTCACTGCATCTATGAGGAAAATATTCAAAGAAGACACTTGGCATTGTCTTAGTTTCAGATATTTGAGTCCAATTTATAGCATCTCACCAACAGCTCGAGTGCTACTAGGATTGTTAATGCATCCATACATACAGTTAAAGTCAAAATGATTAGCCTCCCAGGAATTATGCAACATTTCCCGAAGATTCTTCCCAATGTTTGCATCATTGATAAAAACTTGATATAATCACACATTTACAAGTGCTATTTAGTTGCTTTTGGTACATTTTCGATATTAAATGCATTTTAAGGCTTGCTTTATACCAAATTTAGTGAAATATGGGGTGGTCAAAAATATTAGCCCTCATGTGAATTTTTGTTTTTAAAACACACCTAATAAACCTATAAGGTTTAAAACCACGCCTGTGCAGTCGACAACCTCTGAGCTCAAAACTAAGAAAGTAAGTAAGTAAAATAATCCAAGGAACAGGGCACCTGTGCACATTGAGAGGGATTACTTTTTCTCATCAAACCAAAGACAAAGGAAATCAGTCTTAAGCTCAGAAACAAGATAGTGGAGGCTCAAGAGAATGGGGGGATGCTATACAACCAGCCGTGTGTCCCAGTGTCTAGAACCGCTGTACGTTGCATCATTGCCAAGTACAAGGAGACCAATTTAGTAAGAAACAAGGCGTGGTCGTAACTGAAGATTTCAAGAACTCTGGAGAGGAAGATCATCGGAGATGTCAGCAAGAAACCCGGGCACCTGCCAAGATGATTGTTGCTGACCTGGCCTCTTCCTGAGTTGATGTTTCAAGGAACACAGTTGTGAGTGCTCTTCATTGTGGTGGGCTTCACAACCATTATCTTAGAAGAACCACTTACCGAAAGAGCATCACATCAAAGCAAAACTGAAGTTTGCCAGTGAACATTTGAAAGGTAAAGATTAGTTTTGGAAGTCTGTGCTTTAGTCTGATGAGACTAAACTGGAACCGTTTGGGAACATGGGTATGTTTGGCGAAGAAAGGGAGAGGCCTTAAACCCAAAGAACACAGTTCTTCCTACAGTTAAACATGGTGGTGGGAGCATCATTATGGGGTTGTTTTGCAGCCTTGGGCACAGGGAGCCTTGTTCGAGTGCATGGCATCTTGAAAAAGATGAATAATATGCAGTTATCTGTTCGTAGTCTATCCTTTGGTCATCGCTTGTTCTTCCAACAAGACAAAGACAAGATCCAAAGCACACATGGAAATAGGTCCAATAATTCCTGAAGGATACCAAAACCAAAGTCCTGGAGTGGCCCGCACAGAGCCCAGACCTCAATCCTATTAAGAATATGTGGCAGGTGCTAAAGATGAATGTCCATGCTCATTAACCACACAATTTGTACCGGCTGGAACAATTTGCAATGGAAGAATGGGCCAACATCCCGCAGGAGACTTATACGAACCTAGCAAAGATCTACTCTAAGAAGTTGTTGTCAGTTGTTGCTCAAATAGGCTTGAATAGAGACTAATAATGTCCAGGAGGCTAATCATTTTAGACGTCTCATTTTTGCCCTTTCTCGTTTCAATTTAGTCTATCAAAAAAAATATTCTAATCAAAGTTAGTGGAGATTTGGTCTTTGGTATTTTGGAAACAAATGTAATATGAACACTTGTTGTTAATGGTAAGGTAAGGTAAGGTAAAACTTTATTGATCCCTCAGTAATTTCTAAAAGAAATCAAGTGTTATGTCTTATTTCACAAGGGGGGCTAATAATTGTGGCCTCAACTGTAACCAACATATTTGCACTTTAAACTCCTATTTATTCTGACTGAAGCTCTTTGTTTTCAGGCGGTGCTGACGACAACCTGATGGAAGGAGGAGAAATGAAGTTTTTGTGTAAACCAGGAGCGAGGAACATCACGGTTATCTTTCAGCCTCTTCTCAGGTACGTCCAACCGGTAGACACTAGAAAGTGTATCATGTTATTTAGTAAGCCATGTCAAAAACATGCTATTATTTTGTCAAGCTATATATTTGACATCCTAACTTAGAAAAAAGGACACATAAAAGGCTCGGACAAAACCAAATTGCACTAATCAAATGAATGAAATTGGTGGGCATACGTCCATCACAGTTCTATGTCTCAGCCTTTTCTAAACCTAATATTGAGTCTCTAACTGAATTGAGACGTGCTGATAGATGACCTTCTCAGAAGCATTAAACAGAAACGTTTCCTCCTACCCCGATGCAAAGTTGGCACTCGTCTCCACACCTGCTGTATATTGTTAATACTTTCCGGCAGATTTCTTTTTTTGGCAGGCATCATGCCTAAAATTCATATTTAAGTGAGACCAGCAGATGTTGGAGAAGGGTCCTGGCTTCAATTGCACACACATACCATCTGGGTAGTGAAAATATTGAGAGGTAACTAACTTATTCCTTTTTGGCTCATAGTTGTGTGTGATGTTTAAATGTAGGCACATCTGTGTTTTTTTTGTTGTCAATACAACACAACGCTGAATGCTCTCGATATTAGGAAGTGGCTTCTTGATGTTTTTTGTTTGGTTGAACTGTACTCATCCTTTGAATAGTTGAAGCTTGGATTCGACTGGTACTTTTAAAGGCATCATACTTTCATCTCATCAACCAGAGAATGTGTTAATCGTGTCATTGTGGTGTTAATGCCCTCAAATGTTACATAACCGTTTCCCCTAATGGAGAAACAGCTTTGTTTCTGGATAATGTGTCCTTTCATGAGAAGATGTGAGTGCAGTATAAATCAGTATCACTTATAGGGTATTCATAGCATTAGTGCTTCACTGTTTTGTTTTCTTGTTGATCTGTTTGCATATCAGGCTTAATGCAGGCAGCGTCTCCAAGATAATCATCTCATTGTGGAATTCATTATTATTGGAAGAATTAATTTGTAGGTCTAACATTTATTCAGGTAAATGGTATCATGAGATTCATTAAAATAGTCAAATTGTTTTAGTTGTTTTGAGAAATTAAAAAAAAAACACAGACATTGAAGAAAGTTGGATGAAAGAATTGGATAGTAATTAACCAAATTGTGGAGTAAATATATATAATTAATGTAAAGAACTTGTTTTTAATTCACTTGACTTCATACAATGTATTTATCCACATTTACTGTTCCACAGGTTAAGTTTCATTTTTCATGTTTTGGTTACAACTGACTACCATATCAATATTGAGATAATGCTTTCACCTTCAGGAAAAACAAGATTTTACATTTAAATCCAGGTGGACTTTTTGTTTTACTTTTAATTGTAACTCAGCTTGCATGACCTGATCTACAGTATTTTTTCCCCCGCTGTTTTCTTATGAGATAATTAATTAGAAACAGATATAAGGTTCCAAATGATGCGACAAATGAGGATTTATTTTACCGTCATTATGAGTGGCTAAAGTGCAGAGAAAATATCTCTCTAAATGAACAGTTAAACATTAAAACACTGTAGTGAAGGTAGAACTTTAAGCAGCAGGTGTATTGAGGTGAATAAATATGACAATATATATATATATATTTTAAATGGTTTTCAAGCTCCATTTAAGCATCTGCTGCAGTGAGGCTTCACCAATCACTGCAGGGGAAGGTTCAGGAGAGGATACTGTCTTCTTAAGAGGAACCGAGAGAAATAATTACTTCAAAATGTACTTGAAAGTATAGTAGAAGTTAAAGTTAAACTCACTATAGTGCCCTACTGGGATTGTATATCAAATTTAAAGATAAAGACAAGAGGTCGTCTGGCATGTCTGACTCTTTCCTTCTTCATCTTGTTCAGCCGAGCCCATGTCTTAGTTTGTTTCCCTTCAACCCCCTCTCTCGCTCTCTTTCAGTTGTTTGTGTCCTTCAGTCCTCTTTATCTTTCTCTCCCTGTGACCTTTCCAGTGTAAATCCGTTCTCCTCTGATTCCTGGCTATGCTGCGGGTTTTTAATGGGAGTTGGTTAGAAACCGAGAGAGAGCGGCTTCTATTGCTGAGAAAAATCTTCTTGAAGGGGAGAAAAGATTAGAAAAGTGAGCGAGGACCAGCCGAGCAAAGCATGTATGTGTGGGGAAGTCTAAAGAACGAGGTGTTGGTGCTGCATTTCAACTGTCTGCTTGCTGAGGTGCAGAGGCTGTTGTCGGGGAAGGGTGGCAATAATGAAGCTCTGCAGTATGACTAAGTCAATATGCCGGTTCAAGTCTGGACCGCTTTCCATCATTGTGTTGTATTTTCTTGCCATATTGTGGCATATGTAACATCTAAAGGTGTGTATCTCATTTCATTACCCAAATAAGTGCACTGAATAGGTCATCTGACGTTTCTAACCTTGAACTGCCTTTTTTATGTTGTGTTTTATACAACTTCATCATTTGTGGATATCTATGTGTGTTTACTAAGAACTTTTATAATGTCTATATGTTAAGTCTGACTTAACTATTCTGTCATACTCGTGGACAATGAATAAATTCAAAATCATTGAATAATGACTGTAATTTCTTCACTATATTATGCTCCTTTACCAATAATAATAAAAAAACATGATTTTTACATACCTGTGTAGAAGTCTGCAAACATTATATATTTACATAAAGGGAATTGGTTTACAGAAAGATTACTTTAATCCTTAGTTAAATAATAGCTGTTTTCCTGTTTCCTGTCTTACGTCAGTAAGACAGAAGTAGTTTCCAGGCTAGATAAACAAGAACCATCCTATCAGTTTTTATCTCCAGAAAGATTGTGTTGTCTTGTTGCATTTACTCAATACTTTGCACTTACGTGTACAACTTATCGCCATCTATTCGTTGCTGCCAAGTTGATCACCAGATAATTTAAAAGCTACATAACAGGCATTGTGTGTTTTCCATCATGGGCGTTGTGCCACTCGGTTGTCTATTGGTGCCGAAGTTACTTTGTCCATTTGCTGTGATGCATTTACCAAAGATTGCCGTCATTGTTAAAGCAGCTCTATGCATTTTTTTTAATTTTAGTCGAGCGACACCAGTGGACTAAAGTGGTAGTTTTTAGCCCGACGGGAGACCACATTTCCCATGAGCACTTGCTAAATTTTAACATAACTTTAACTTTGTTTTTGTACTGTAATACCATGATATATAGCATGTTCACACCATCTCCAAGAACGTTTACAGTGAAAATAAAAATCACACAAAACACTTAAAGTCAGGGTATATGAGTCATTCAACTAGTTTTAAGTTGATGTGTCAACATGAGTTATTTTACAAAAATGTTAAGGTAGCAAAACTACCCAGAGCTGATTTAAAGCAGTTTTTTTTATATATATAAAAAAACTATATTGAGCCCTGGAAAGTTACAAAACATTCCCTTGAGCAATCAGTATGCATTCTACTAGTTAGCAAGGCTTTTCTTTTGGGGCAGGGGGAATCTAACAATTTTTTACATAACTTAAAAGCAATGAACTCATTGACATGTGAAACGCGTACATCAGAATGCCTTTACAACTAGAAGTTGTTCAAATTCAATTTTGAGAAAATCTGTTCTCTACAATGAGTTTTCCCATTCGTGTATGTTTCTCCAGAGTTATCCTTCCTTAAAGAAAAGGTTAAAATATCATTATAAGTTGTCCATTAGTATAATTGTGTTACATTGTGTATGTAAATAAATGCAAAGTTGTTTGTATATATTTGCAATAGACTGGTGACCAGGAACTGGGATAAGCTCCAGACCTGCGGCATCACCTCAGGAATAGGCGGAAGAAAATTAATGAATAGTGCTAAATGCTGAGCCTGAGGTTGCTGACTGTGAATCATTTTTTTTGTCTCTGTGTTCCTTTGCAAACAGCTGGCAACCTGCTCAGGACATCCCCAGACTCTCACTTATGAAGCTGGCTTTGGGCCCAGAAAACTTTGACTTTCCTTGCCACCACTAAACAGAACATATTAATAATACTTTCCCAAGCAGAGGGAATCACCAATCATGGACTAAAAGGTGTGGTTCCCTGTCTTGCATCGAGGCAAAGGAGCTTTCTGAACTAGAGAGAAACAAAGTGGTAATATATCTTTGGAAAAGGAGGAGGGTATGTACATATTATCAATACAATAATAGTTTTTCTCAAATACAATTTGTCAACGTTGTTTCCTTTTTAAATCTGACATCACCTGACACTCGGCTCACATCACCACAGCAAACTAAGGGCCTCACATTTGTATCGTTTTCACGGTCTCTCCAAATTACAAGCCAACATGACAACGCATATGTAAACACTTGAAACCCTGCGGTGCTTGTTCACCTTGCTGCTCCACACTGTTATGACACCGGCGCTGGCGTCTGCGTCACGGCTGCCCGTAGTCATCCATCAGCCATGGCCAAGAGCTCTGCCACCATATCTGCAAACTGTAACGCTGGATGCGAAAGGACCGGAGGAAAAAAAAAAAAAAAGGTGTTGGTGACTTTGATAGATAAACACGATTACATACAACTTGAAAGACATAGCCTGAGAACAGTTGTCAGCTGACACATGTATAGACCAACTCTCTTGCTGCAGATACATATGTGGACGGAGAGGGTAGATAAGAGCAACATATATGTTCACTACAGACCATCAGAGGTTAGCTTATTTCTACGACTCCCGCACATGCTCAGGAACTCTCCGGGTATACACACAGATCGCTATAAATAGACTGATAGCTTTCCCCTGCAAATGTGCTTTTTCTCTGTCAGAGCTTATTGCGGTGCGTGCGGTAAACTGGTTTTCCAAGATCCCTGAAGTCTCTGCTGTGCGGCAAATTCACAGGCATACTGGGGAAAAACCTCTGAAGGCTCTGCAGATGACCAGGTCACAATCACACAGATGTTCACCCCCTGTTGACGCTACGCCCCCCGTCGTGGCTGATTGCCTATGATTGGCCACATTAGAAGAGATTAGATCCCCTGCCCTCGTGAGATTTGCTTTGTGCGAGCAGTGTTGTGTACCAGACGGTAATTGACTCGTCCGTCGAAAAAAACACATCCATGTTTTCTTTTCTCATGTGTTTTCTGTCTTTCTTAGCCACCCCCAAAAAAGAAAGTAGCAGATCAAATCACGAGATTGTATTTTATACTTGCAGCTTTTCTTGAGGATATTTCATCATCCTGCTCGAGTCTCTCACCAAAAGCTACATTTGGAAAATACTACATTAAAACATGAATGTCTTTTGGATTCAAGCCTTTTTTTTTTTTTATGAGAGAAATGATTCGTTCTGTTCCCAACGTTCTATCGCCTATTCCCTCTTTAAAGTTGGTCTCGGTTGTCTCTTTTTTCCCCCCCCAGTTTGCATCCCTCTATCAACAGACAACATGAGCTGCCACACTGCGTTACTGTCACATGAGCGAGCGTTCGCCCTGACATCATAGCCGCCTTTGATTGGCCGGGCCTTTCCAGGTCGCCGAGCGGCTGCCTGATAATAACCTTGTTTGATTGCTGAAGCAGAGATGTAATTGATTGATCTGCTCGGGCCGTCTGGGTATGGCTTGTGAAGTCACCAGCACAAACCTGCGTCTTTGTGTTAGTGTGTGTGTGTGCAAGTGTGTCTATTTGAACATGTGTATAAGGCATATTTATCAAAGGTGAACATATGCCAGCTGTCTATGGAATTGTTCACACTTTCCCCCCTGCACAGATTGTGTAATAATTGTATATAAGCGAGGATGGGTTTTTGTTTAAACCATCCTTCCGCCTTCCTTTGTACGGCTCTAAACAACCCAACTAATCTAAGGGTTGTCTATAAATCACTTTTACCCTCATTGAAATTCTGCTTTCTCCTCTCCATGGATTGTTTGTGATTTCCTAATTGCTCAGTACTTAAGTTACTCCATCTTGGTGGATGGGTAATTATTCTTGGGGGATAGATGGTGTCAACCTGGTTTTTGCTTTCAGTCCTTGTTAGGGAATCAGACTTCAGATAATAAATGAGAGACCGGCTTATGTGGTTCTCAATATATGGAGCTTAAGTTTACCATTATATGACTTCTAAATGCAGGCTTAGAATTTAATCTTTTTAAGGTCAAGGCAAGTGTTGCCTTAAAGAAGAGCATACATTTTAGGGCACCAAGATATCATGCTTTCGTTAACACCTATTGAAAACACAAGATAGTAAAATGACAACTTCCATATATATTTTCAGTCATTTATTTGACTTGAATAAATAATGCAATAACATTTTTCAATAATGCACACGGGTTTGACATAATGTCAGTGTAGAATATTTGCTATGCATTAACATCTTGTGCTCTCACTGCTAGTTATTATTCATTTATATCAAAAATGTATTATAACAATTATTCACAAACTTAAATTAAAGGCTGTGGAGTTTCAAGGGCAAACAAACCACGAAATACTTTTAGCACTGCATTTAAACAATGTAATAAACTTACCTAAATAAATATTTTGCAATTTTTTTTTCCCAACAGCCTGTAATTCCTCGTCTTTCCTTTTTTTCCACCCTTTCCATGCTGCACCCATGTTGTTAACCTTTTACATATTGAACAGTTGAAAATGTTAAATAACAGTCAAGTCGGGACGATTTTATTATGTTCATTCGACGAAACAATTACACTACCAGTATTTATTAAAAAATGAAAAGCCAAGGGTGGTCATGGGAAATTTTTGCCGTAAACACTGGTGCATTTTTCAGAGCATTACGGCAAGTGTGGAGGACGGTCACGGCAAGTGTCGCGGTTGCCGCGGTGAAATTCGAACCCTGTAAATGTATTGTGTGTCAATTTAACTTAACTTAAATTTAATTCCTGTAAAGGTGGAAAGTGAATACATAGATACTTTACATTCCTTTCAAAGCAAAGCACGGCAGACTATAAGTTGTGTAAAAATATGTTTAATATTAGGTAAATATTTAAACTAAAAGAATCTATGATGTTGACTGACCTTAGGCATTGGTTTTATGAATCGTTTTGGACATTTTAGGGATCAGTGATTAATCTTTATGAGCCATCAAGATCAGGAAACCAGGTTTTAAAACCAAGGTTAAAACGTCTGGGAATAAACTTTTACATCCCGGAAATGGTGACCTTGTTCGTAATGTAGCTGTAATACACTTTAACTCGCAAACTTGGCGATACACAGAAAATTTGGGAGGAAAAGCTGTGTCTACAGCGAGCATGACAGCAGGAAATTAATAATAATAGATAAGAGTATGTGACTGTGAAGTAACGTTTTTGTGAAGACTGAGACATTTTTATTCGTATCAGAAAAAAGTCAACAACACATGTTAAAGTGCAGAGATTAAGCTCACAGTTTGTTACATTTTATAGTTAAGTATTGTTCAGAACGCAACAGAGTTTTTCCTTAGATAAATAGTTCAGTTTGATTTCCCCTGGATGTCCTCTGTGATCAACTCTTTTAGAATCTATAAGATTTAACTCACAACTCCTAAACTGTTTGCCTATTTGACAGATTGAAAGTTAAATTGGTTTTGCTCAGTGGATTTTCATCCGAACTGCATGTGAGGCGATATGAATAGTTCTGCACCGACCACTGTTTCTCACAATTCTCACATCTCCCCTCACTCTGCAAGCTCTAAATCTATTCAATTTATTGCATCCCCAAAAATAGAACTTTGATCTATGAGAATAGGAACGCAAGTGGGAATTACAACCCGGACAGGACAGAAACAGACTGTCAGTGGGGACGGAACAACAGACGGAAGGTGGGAAGAGATGCGGGGAAAGTAAAAATCCATTATGTTTGATGTTAGCGTCTCGCCCTGGCAGCTAATGCTGTGGGAAAAACCCTGTGAAATAACATTAGGAGTGTCTTGTAATGCGATTTCAGCTTTGTGTGAATATGAGATTTTTAATGGATTTCAGCACATTAGAGCCTCTTAAGCTGTAGTATTTATTCCCCCCTGGTTTCTAATGCAATTTACTAAGTATGATGTTCCTCCGTTGTTCGTGCTGCCTAGGAGGAATGTTTAGGAAGATTGTTTTTTCTTTTTTTTTAAATGGTTTCCATCTCTGTGAGTAGTCTAATACATGTTGAACATTTTTTCCTGTCATACCAACGCTTTATGGCATTGTTTTCTTGCTGTTTAAGCATCAACCACATCTTTATAAAGTGTTTTTCCTATCTTGCATCTTGGTGTGGATGGAGATTAAAGTTTTTACATTTCTATACTAATGCCATGATGCCCACTCGCCTTTATCTTTAATACCTCCATACTGCCCGTCACGAATGTTGCATCTTTTATTGTAGCCTAAACAACAGGAGTTTCCCCCTCAAAACGAACCTTGTCTTAATTTTTTAATCTTGTTTTTAGCAGAAGATCTTACAGCATCAGCGTAAATCTTGTGCACTGACACTTGCGATGTGTTTCATTAAGAGAGCGTGAGTTTCCGCTACAAACATGCTTAAAATATACATAACTACTACATGTTTTTCATGCCGAGGCTTCAATATAAGATGGACGTTACAGATGAGCAGCATGTAGATATTTGGATGTTTTTTTAAGTGAGTCTTTTTTTGATAAAGATGGAGATAAGTAAGCGCCGGTTGCTACGTTAACATGGACATTAATTTTTGCCCATAACTTGAAAGAGGAACGGATATCTCTGATAATACCTCAACTGTTTGTCGACATGAGGTTTAGTAGAAAATGAGTGAAATTTTAATTTTGGGTGAAATATCACTTTGAGGGAATTATTGACCATATTTTACTGCAAACCATGAAATATACAGGGAAGAAAACTGTACTCGACCAATCGATTGGACAGTAATTTCTCCTTCATCTTTCAGATGCTTACTCTCTTTGTGTGGGTTATATGGATATAGGACCAATGTGACGTCAGAATTTCATAAAATGTAGTTTTCAATTCATGCACAGACAACTAGTTTGACCTTTTTTTGTTCTTCCCTCTGTATTCCGAGTTGATATCTAAAGGGAGCAGGATTCAAGAGTCAGACTGACTAATACCCCTCATAAGCCCTTGAGTGTACAGTAGGATAAGAAAGATACTTGAGTGTCATATTCTAGGGTCACGGTCATATTCAGAAAACCAGAGATCAAAAATAGAACCCACACAGCTAATTCAACTGGTGTGAATGGACCACACACTGGACATACCGTACCGGATGGCAGAATGTGTTGAGCCCTGATAATAATAGTCTGGATCATGAGTCAGAGGTCGATTTAGACGTCTTCTCTCTCTCTCTATAATCACCCGATGACCCCCCGATACTATCTGTAACTTATTAGGGTTCAGGTAATCTCCAGTGCGCCCAGTAACGTCTTCCTGTTAGCATTACAATTAATCGCCTCAGATCAGCAGATCCGGTTCCCCCTGGACTCTCTGCCGACTTAATTAAGCAGATTAGAAAGCAAATAGTTTAAACTTCACCTGTAATAGACGTGCTCACAAACACACATAAATCCAAGCTGGGGCAAATCAGATGAAGCTCAACCTCCACCCTGGTTGAGCAGATAGGAGATGGAGTGAGGCCATTATGCAAATGTCAGGTGTCAAGTGTAAATGAGATTGGAAGGATGGAAAACACAAGTATTGAATATCCCACTGGCTCCCTTGGCAACTGCGGCACGGTAATGAGAGCATTCCAGGATGCAGGCTGGCAAGACCTTCCATTATAATGAAAGACAGGACAGTCAAGAAGCAGTGAGGTATATTTTAACATTCTTTCGCTGGGCCCAAGTTTGTCGAATTCAATTTCAAACTTTGCCGTGTATTATACGACATAAAGGAAGGAATCTTGAAATCCACTATCGTTTTAAACAACTTCACAGTTGTAGAGTCAAACATGGTAAATGACTAGAAAAGCACTGAGGGACTACAGACCTCTGCCAAGCTTCTCCATCCCACCAATATTGTGTTTGTCCTTTTCTAAATCCTATAACATAGCCCTCCATTGACTTTGTCTATGTAATTCAATATCCTTTTATCATTTTAAAATCATTCATAGCAGCAAGATAAGTGAGATAAGTGCTGGTAATAGTCACGTCATCGTCAAGGGGCACCAATAAACCTTTGTGTTCCGTTATCAACATCTAATGTACATTTCTTCTGAATTGATTTTCAGTTATAGAGGAAAACTCTTTGGCATAGTTGATAAAATACATGTAATGTGTTTTAATGGAGGAAATCATTTGCACTCTCCTTAAAGTGGTTGCTTTACCCTCATAAACTCTTGATAATTCAACATATACTGTATTTAATTCAAGCTGAAGAGAGTATGGAACAATGAATTTCAAAATGACACTGTTTTTTCTTATGTAAACATATCCACATTTAATCTCCATCAGCGTATTCCACTTGAATCATGTTAAAACCTTTTATTTCCCCAAGTCAATACAAATACCAAGGACATGCCATGACTAATCGTGATGCTAACTGTATGTATGCTAGTTTTTAAGGCACACAGTAAAGTTCAGCAATGAAAAGTGCTACTTAACGTCGTCAAACCGAAGGTGTCGTAAGCGCTTGTGCGTCAGGTTTTTCCTAACGTACCTGCTCATTCTCTTTTCTCCTCTTCTTCTTACCAACTCTTTCCAACCTCAGACCTTCTTCTGCTTTATTGAGACATAAACATGGAAATGGAAGCACACCGGCGAAGCGATGAAAGGTCAGCGTCAGCTCAGTGCTAGCCTCCAAAGAAAACCTTTCAAGTGGACACACACCTTCAAGCCTACAACGAGACACGAGACTTCAACATTCGGACATGCACTGGCTAGGAAAAGATCGATGAATAATTTAACCCCTGACATCAAATGTTCTCTGCCGCTTAGACAGGTGTGTGTTTGCGTGGCCGTCTTCACATGTGTACCGTCTATACGCGGAGTGGCAGCTGGGATTTAGTCTGGGCTGGAGGTATGACGGACATAACGTCCCCGAGCTTACTTCCTGAAATTGCGTTCATACGGCCAATATAGAACTTGTCACCGAGCAGTGGAAACTGTGATGGAGACGTTTCTAAGCGATGTCACGATCACTGTTCCCAGTGATTTCTCTACAGGAGCTAAGACTGCTAACCATTGGATTTTTTTAAAAACATTTATCTTACCTTTTCCATTTTCACATTAGCTCTTCTGCCCCCCCGTTACTCTTCTGTTGTCTTCTTAACCCTGCATCACCCCTTGATACCTCCTGTGTATCTGGAGAGGCTTTCAGTCGTCTGAGGAACCCTCTCGCCACTTGCTCACTTTATGGTACTGTCTCTCTGTAAATTCAATATTGCTTCGGTAAAGCCCCTAGAAGCATTAACATCGTCGCCCAGGACACCATAGGAGAGGTATTTCAGGTCTCCCTCAAAGGTCTTAATGGGATGGGAGGCCAAGCGAGCAATAAATGATGGAGGAGCGCTAGCGTCAGATGGCTGCTTTGAACAAGATAACGGCAATAAAAAGAGAGAGGCTGGGGAAATAAGGGTTTTAGGTTGAGAATGGAAGAATTATATTAAATCAGATGCCACATATGGAAAGGCAGAACTTAAACAAGTTAAATGAAACAATGGCAAAGGAAACCGTTTTATTGACCTTCTTATAAAAGTTTTTTTGCCCAAATATATTTGAAGACACAAGAGGCAAGGCTTAAATCATCTTTAATATTTGAGGCATTACCGACCATTTGCTGCCACTCTTTGTACAGAGTTCTTTTCTACTTTATAGTTCCTTCCAATTCCCACTTTTACTACTGCTGAGTCGGTGAATGTGTTTCTTCTGATGAGACTCCGATGACAGCGAGTGCCTGCAAGGATCATATTCACTGCTCCTCTTTTCTGCTACCATGTTAAAATGCTTTTTATTCTGGTCTTTTCTACTCAAAAATGGTACGTGAGTTCTAGTGTAATCCCTGAAACTGTTTAACCATTATTTACTTTATTATGTTAACCACCAGCACATCCGTATGGTCCTGTCAGGACAACCATAACAGCTGAAGTAGACTTTATGTATTGGTTCTGACATGAATAACTATTGACAAACCTTCTTAGGCCAGAGAAGACTAATATATACTACATATAATTTTTCACAAGCAACTTCTAAATTCTTGACAGTGTGGATTGAGTTAGAGAGATGTTGGGGTTAAAACTGTTTTGCTGTGATTGAACTAGGATTCTCGGTCGTGCATGTTAACATGGGTGAGATGCATCAAGATTTAAACAGTTTAAGTGGAAGTTCATTCATTCTCCTGATGATACCCTAAAGTAGGAGTCGAAGAAATTGGTCCCCAAAAGTCTTTTGAGAAGATCAAATTTAGTCTAAACTAGTTGGTATTTAGTCAACACAAGGGGTTTAATCTTAATTTATTAGCATATTTATAATTGTATTTTTTGGCTCCCAACAATAATAAACGCTCAACTATCAACACTTCTCAGTATTGTATCCGTCAATCTTTATTGGAAGGAATCAATCTGAATTCTAAGGCGGCATCTGACCGCATCAAACACACCATCTGCACCACGTCCTAGAAAAGACAGTATCTAACAAAAGCATGAGGGAGACGAACAGCAACACGCAGTAAGTGAGATGATGTTTTTGTTTTTTTTCTTCAAGACTGTCATCAAAGCAAGGCCATCTCATTTCCTGTTCACTGCAGGAAGCATTTGTGTGGTGGAGATACTGCTGCTGTACTTTATTCTTCTGTCAACACGGTCACCTTTAATAAACTCCTGCATTTCTGACCCACAGTTTTAAAAGATGAATAGTGGTCTCAATTTTTTTAATTCAATCTTAAACCACAGATTCTCTTGTGCCAAGAATCCTTCGGGCAGCATTATGAATTTCTATTTCAACTGTCAGATAGCTCTTTGTCTGCATTTATTAAGCCTTGTTTGTTTACTTCCTGCTGGATCATCTTATTTGCAGCAAATTAAATGAAGTTTTAAGCAAAAAAAGGTAATATCTGTTTTGTTTTAACCAGGTTGTAATTGATCAAGCCTGTATCTCATTGAAGGGCAACTCATTTAAAAACTCAACTCTTGGTAGATACTTGTAGGATTGATGACGCACGGTGACAAACCTTGATGCTTGACCAATCCCAGCAAAGTGGCCGGTGTGGTTATGGTAAACAAGATTTCAGTTCCAGAAAAGTGTTTTCTAATGTAAATATTTCAGTGAAAAGACAGTTTTGTACAAAAAGAGACATACTGATGAGTACAATAGAGGTCCAACACCTATTTAATACACACTTAAATCAACACAGTAGTTGCCCTTTAAGAATCCTCTTAAGTATTGCTAATGTTTGGTACTAAAGTGAACCCAGCTAGCTTGTTTTTTTTTGTTGATCATCCATCTCAAAACATGACTAGGAATAAGGTGACTTACTGAATGGCTTAACAAACTGGTAATGATGGAATATAATACAACAATGTACAGTTTACTAGTTTATGGAAGCAAAACATCTTCGGGTCATAGAGGTATACAAACAGCACAAGCTCCTCCCCGGTACGTTGAAAGCTCAAACACAGTAATACCTATCTTTATAGAAACGCTTGCAGACGGGCTCGCAAAAGAACAATTAAAGCATTCTGTGCATGTGGTGTAGCATCAGGGGCAAGAGCGGTGTACAAACAGTGGGGAGTCTGGCATGGCGTGGGCGGTGAGTGGGAAGAGCATATGCAATTCACCAGGCACTGATGAAAACACACATCCACACACCTAATCACACACTACTACCACATATCTCTCTCTCTCGTCGTTTTTTCTTATACACATGCACACACTCGCACACACACACGGAGAGAGAGGAAAAAAACCTGTAGGGGGTACAGATGCCAACTGGAATCTTAATTCTTCCTCAAAACAATTTGAGAGGGAAAAAAAGTGTTTTTAGTCATCCACTGCTGCAGTCAGAGCCGTCTGAAGCTGACACACTGCCATCCAGTGGCCGAGGAGAGTAGTGTTCAGCTCTAGACGGGGATATTTCAACGTAGTGGTGTTATTAGATTTTAAAATAATCATCAATGATGATGGCATCGTACAAGTGTTAAGATGCCATCATCGCTCTACATATTTTGACCCATTTCTACTATACCTCTGTTGAAATATATTGAAGCTAGTCTAGCTTGTTTTGAATCTATACTACAGAACTATAAAATCATTGATATTAAAGTTGATTGTTTGATTTTCATATTCCCTTTAAACCAACAACACCCATATCTTACTTAGACCACTTTATTGCTTCTGTTTTTCTATTGCTTATTTTTTGTGATATCTTTTTTCACTCATTTATTCTGTACTGACACCAAAACAAATGTGTGTTTATGTTGTGTTTACAACACTGGCAATAAAAGTTTCTGATTGTGATAAAGGGGTGATAAAAGTTAAACCTAAAAGATAAAAGTGCTAAAGTTCTATTCGAGCAGCATCTGAAACATCTTATCTTTTTTCTAATGACAAATCAAGATATGTATTTCATAAGAGCCTATGTTTTACCATGACTTGTGCAAAGAGGGAAAATCAAACAGAAAAATCCACCAAGAAATTTAATTAAATGGAGCTAATGGTTAAGATTGTGAATTGTCTTGGTGGAAATAGAGCAAAAACGAGCATCATAACGATCCACCATTTTGAATTTCAACTGACATTGGACCAACCCCCAGACCGACTTCATGAGCTGCGACTTTGGAGACGGCAGGAAGTTTTTTTTTGTCGGCAGAAACCACCGACCAGTTGATTCCTTGTGGCTATGAATTCTAAAATACAAAAACAAATAGAAAAAATATTAAAATTGCGAATTAAACGTTCAATCTTCTCCAGTATGTTTTAATGATAATCCACATTGAAGACAGTATTAAATCTTTTTTCCTTTCTAGAGACTGTTACCAAGTGAGCAAATATTTTAAACTTTAATAATGGATGAAGATGATGCACCTCCTTTTTCTCACTCATGGTACTGCAAGCTCCTGAGTAAGGGAACCCTTCACATTCTTTCTTTTACAATATAAGTCTAATAATTTGTCAATTTGGCGTTCTTGGTGCAACAAGAAATATTTCTAAATGTGATTAATTTTTGCCGAAGATGCTCCTGCTGACTCTGCCACCTCTGCCTTAACTCTTAAATCCTTTAATGCCATGCAGTGTACCCTCCCGTCCATCACTCTGTTGAAAGGCAAAATCGACTTTCAACTGAGATGAACACTCTGTGCCTATGGAAAGTCCTTGGATGTTTAAAAAAAAAAAAAGCTGAGTCTCTAATCAATCTCGGCACGCTCTCATTCTGCTGTCTTTCTTAAATCTCCGTCTTTATCCCATTTTTCTTTCTCCATCATTACGCCGCAACTGCAGTTATGGATTGAGGATGGCATGTTAATCCCCTGATTTAAAGAAGCATTTGTAACCTTAAGTTTACTTAGCAGACGGGAATCAATCCTGAGGTGACACACCTATGTGCTCGTTTATTTTAAGTAAAAGAAAGAGTTTGACTCTCATTCTTTTTGTCTGACGGATCCTTGTTGTTTCAAATGGATAATACCATCCTGGAACAGCATTTCTCTGGGAGTGTACACATAGGGCAAGGCATCTATAATTATCCATGTCCAGACCCAGAGCATCTGACATCTGTTAGCTAATGACTGATAATTACACGCTGTCAGCCTGATCATCAGACGCCACTATAGAGAGCCGGGGATGAAGAGTGATGCTGCCATCTTTGTTCCATAAGCGCCACGCTACCTTGAGGGCCACTCTAAGAGGCGTCACCAGAAACACCGTGTGAATTTAAATTTCAAGCTGCAGGTTTTGATGGAAGATGATTGTGTCTGTGTATTTGAGTCTGGTAGAGAAAACGTACTGTCAACGGCAACATTTTTAAATTTCGATAGCCATTGTGGATGACCATGATTTTGCCCTCCTTTCTTTGTTTATTTAGCTCTTATATCATGATCAGTTTTCAGGACGGATGATTATAAAGCAATTTCCCTGAGTCCATCCGAAGATATTAAGGCAACAATACATTCCACTTTGTCATTACTTCTTCATAATATTTCTAAAGATTAGATTAGTTATGAATTTGTGCAGTAAAACGCTTTTATTTTTAACTCTGTTATTCGCTGTGAAAACCTGCAGGAGTCCAAGAGTTATCGTCTGGTAAACAGATGTTGTATTTGGCAATGGTTGGCAGTGATTTCATGGGATTGCAGTTACACTTTTAGGCACACTAAGAAAAACAAAAAAAATACAGAATACAATACAATAAATATTCTGCACCAAGACCTCATTATATATTTCTGGTGTTGTCTTCCCTTCAAATATTATGGTCTGCTGTTACCACCTATCTTCATACGGTTTGTGTCTTTGAACTACAGTCACTTTTCCATCTCATTTCATCAGTTTGATGTCTATTGTAGTTTTTCAGAAATGACTGAAATGGATGGATGGATGGATACTGTAGATAGATAGATGGATACTGTAGATAGATAGATGGATACTTTAGATAGATGGATGTATACTGTAGATAGATAGATGGATGGATGTATACTGTAGATGGATGGATGGATACTGTAGATAGATGGATGGATGTATACTGTAGATAGATGGATGGATGTATACTGTAGATAGATGGATGGATCTATACTGTAGATGGATGGATGGATGTATACTGTAGATAGATGGATGGATGGATACTGTAGATGGATGATAGATGGATACTATAGATAGAAAGATGATACTATAGATAGATGGATACTATAGCTGGATAGATGGATACTATAGATAGATGGATACTATAGATAGATGGATACTATAGATGGATACTATAGATAGATCGATAGATGGATACTATAAATAGATAAATAGATACTATAGATGGATGGATAGATAGATGGATGGATTCTATAGATGGATGGATAGATGGATACTATAAATAGATAAATAGATACTATAGATGGATGGATAGATAGATAATGAACATCTTCTCTTAAGTCAAGTACATGTTAACTTTCTTTCCACCTTAACAGATTAATGAAAAACTGTCATTAAAGTCCCATCGGTTGTTACATGTTATTCAAGCATATATATCTGTTTAGTTGACGCTTCATGTCATAATGCATAATTACTCTCTGAAAACGGATGATCCCATTGATTTCCCATGTTTCTCTGTTGATGTTATTAAAGTCACAGACAAATGATAGTGTCTGCACATCCTTCTACCAGACAACATTGTCAACAGGCCGCCGAATAAAGTGTCAACGCATTACCAGATAATTAGTTATTGTTGTTATGATCACTGGTAATTACACTAATCAGAAGATCAGCATCACGATGCAAGACATTGTTCTCTTAGACGCAGAGCAGCATGTCAGTCTTTGTGTAAACGTGTGTATATGTGGCGATAAGCAGATTATTTAAGGTCATTAAAATTTCACACGCAGGCATGAGTCCGCGCAGCGTGTTGCTAGCTGTCTCTCTGCTGCTTCCCAGGCATCTCCTTAGCAACCCAACTGACACCAGGGATCACGTTGTCAATTTGTTCTCCATATAGTGTTCATTATACATATTTTGTGTTCCCTTTTAAGGCATCTCTTCTGGCTACACATTTCACTCTCAATAAATGGGTGACGGTAGAGATCCACAGCATTGGCATCAGCTTGATTTTACTAGAATACAATTTGAAAGGATATTATTGTATGTTTTTTCACATTAGCATTTGTAGCATTGTTAAATGTAAGTGTGTCTTAAATAGATGTTGGACTCTATTGTATCATCAGTTTGTGTCTGTTTGTACAAAACTCTCTTTCATTGAACTATTTACATTAGAAAATGATCTTAAGCCCCGCCCACAGGAAACTTTGTTTTTCTGGACTTGAAATCATGTTCACCATAACCACACCCACTCTGCTGTGATTGGTCAAGCATCAAAGTTTGCCATCGTATATCATCAATCCAGGAAGTTTCCACTTCCAAGGGACTTGTTGTATAAACAAAGCGGGTTTGATTACAGCTGGCTGGAGGAGGAGTGAAGCCATTGTTATGTCATAATGGACTCTGACCTTGTAACCTCTCGTTTGCCAAGATTGAAAATGAGGGAGAACTTTATAAAGTAATAACTTCAAAACATAGTCATGACGAGGGACTTACTTCATCTTGTCAACTGTAGCATCAAGTGTTGTTTTATACAAAAAACAACCATAAAACGTTTTTTTTCGGTGGCAGGTTAATTGGTTGATTTAAAACATTTTTTTCTACATTCTTGATGTTTTTAGTTGTATATAATGAAGTTAACAAGTGATTATAGTGATATAAACAACTTTGTCAATTAAGATTTTTTTTGTAATATAACCGATAATGATAGAATATTAAAATATGAATTTATTTCTCTTATAAAGTCGACAGATTATTAACTGTCGATTAAGTATCAGGAACATTTAATTATATCAATATTAACATTTTTCTAGAATCATTATTTCATATCAAAAAGCAAAGAACAAACCTAGGATGTTATTTACATATTTGTTTTTTACCCTTAGAATTGTAAATAAAATTCATTTGATATTGGACACAGAAAGCTTTAAGTGTAAGGAAAGAACATTTATGGATTTTATTCGTATTTCACTTTACATTTGGTCAACAAATCTCAAAGTGCTACAGATTTAAAGCAGGATAGAGACATTAAAACACGATAAAAACATTGAAAACAAGACAAAAAACTTTACAATATTAAAAGTTACAATATTGAGTTGGGTGTATGCTTGTTTTTTTGTATTGCTTCAATTTGAAATAGAAATATAAAATAAGGGATCTAATAAATAGAGATTTATTTGAAGGGAACGGTGAAATCCAGTTTTGGAAGAAGTTTTTTTTTCCTTGGATCTTTCAGACACACCCTCTACACAAGCATATTAAACCATCTTCAACATGGCAGGTTCACTTTTACCTGTGGAAATGTCAGTTCCAGCGGTTGTAAAGTCAAAGGTGTAGCAGTGTGCGGTCGAATGAGTCAGCCTGTCACTCTGAAGCCAGAGCAGAGAGTTGAAGCAGGCTGTTAAATCTACGATCTGGATTCTGCAGCAGTCAAGCTGAGTTGATGCGAGCTGACATATTTGTGTGTGTAATGATGTTATTAACTTCTGTATATCACAGCCGTATCCACCAGAGGCTGTTATGTTGAATTCATGATGTTGTGCAGTGAGGCTGCTTCATCGAAAGATGTGACAATAATTATAAAAGAGCACGGCAAATTAAGTTCAGGATTCATCTCTGTGATCCCTCTGCTCTTGCACATTACTTTCAATTTAATGAACTTCTTTACTTTTTAAATTGAGTTCTTTCTTCTGATTTTCCCCACTTATGAGCAGCCGCTTAGTCGACCAAACATATATATTTGGGTTATACTCGGTGATATTATTCCAGTTGTAAACGACAAAGATTCGTCATCTTTTACACAGAAAATAACTTGTTTTTTGATGATTCCTACATGTTTATACTGTTCACAAGTGCTTCATTGATGGTATAAACCTTCAAGCGTTTAATTAGGCCACAAATACTTTCCCCCAACAAACTTTCCGCTGTGAGAGAATTCCCTCAAAAAATCAATGAAGGCTTTAAAGCAGTGCACTTCAGCTCTTTCTAATTTAGGAAAGTTGCTGAGTCGGGCGATCCCGCAGCCTCCCCGTGTGTTTGACTGCATGTTATGGCAGTCCTCCAGTCCTGGCCTGAGCGAATCTGACCTGAACCTTTATCCTGCTGTCGACATGCTCCCGCATTGATGCAGCTCCCGCTCGCCGCCTCTCTCAAAGCACAGACACCGTTTCCCAGCACCTCTCTCACCCCGACCGCCTGTAATAAATGGATTTGTCCGATCCAATCACCGTCACTTTATTTTATTTTTTCACCACCGTAAATGCTTTTGTCCCGATTCTTCAATTTAATACTGTTCTGCTTTATTTCACGCTTCCTTTTATACAGTAATAATATATCAAGTCATACTGAGCAGATTTCGGTGTTTTGATTTATTTTTTGCATTTGTATGTGCGGAGCGCTCGAGACGGCGTCTGCTGATGTGTGTTGTGCCCAATAACGCTTGTGAAAAACTAGTGATCCAGACCAGTGATATCATCCATTACTGGATGACAGTTTGCTGACCAGCAGCAGAGGGAAAACCCTCCAGATTCCAATTGCATTTACTTTGACGTTCATGAAAACATTTGGTAATATTGTAAAATCAAATATTACTGAAGAATAAGCACTGTGGCAGTGCATGCCTCTGACAAGGACTTAGTTTCACATGACTTGTACTTTTTAACATCTCATGTAAAATCAAATATTACTGAAGAATAAGCACTGTGGCAGTGTATGCCTCTGACAAGGACTTAGTTTCACATGACTTGTACTTTTTAACATCTCATGTGTCATGTGGGAAAAAAAAAGGAATGTGGCCCCTCGGATAGTTGATTCAAATTAAAGTAAATTAATATTCATCATGATATGGTGACTTGAAAGTATTATTATGATGATAATATTATAGATTATCGGTGTCAACGATTATACTTATAATTCCAATAAGAGTAAACCTGCTGTTGAAAGAACGGAACTTACGGATGATTCAAATAAATCCTTCCGATTGACGGTATCCGACTCACAATTCCTCTCAAACATTTCTGTAAATAAACACATTTTTCATACTGTTCAAAGATTTTCGCCCCTTGCATTATTGAGCTTGAAACGTCTGATCTAAAAGAAATCTAAGATCATGTATAATCAATATACAGTATACGACAACTATGAAACCACAAATTTCATACTCAAAATCCACAGCACTCTAGTGATAATAATAAAATACAAGATATAATAAAATAATCTGTATCCACTGCAATGATGTATCCCGCCAGTTCATTTTATTATTGGATTTCTCGAGGAAAAAAGGGCATTTTTTTGTACTTTAAAATAATTACTTACTGCATCTGTAGCTGTTTGAAAGTCTGAACACTCTCAAGTGCACAAAGTACCATGAAATTAGATTTTTCTTTCCCCTGACATTGTTACTATGAACTTTTATGTTATCTTTATGTTAATAAAAACGGGTATTGAACTCTCTAAACTTAATGTTTGGTGGGCATTACATTTCAATTATCTATTCCATCTGAGATAAGAAGTACTTACGATGTATAATAACTTAACTTTGTGCAGGAGGTAGTTTTTCTGAGAAAAAATGATTCTTTGTACTTTAAAAATCTGGAAATGGATACTTTAATCTATCTATTATAATCTTTTTCTTTGGTAGGTACTGAACTCTTTTACTGACATTCCTGACATTTTGGTTTCTCTGAAATTGTTTTATGCTGTAATATTGCTAATGCTACACAAAAACAAATAATTTACCCTGGTTCTGAGAGGCATCTTTAACTTGAAGAAGAATCTGGTCGTGATGTCTGGAGTTTAATTTTGGTTTTGTCGTTCTGCACAGTTTCATTCAGGGGATAGAGATGAATATGGGTCCTGGGCCAGCCAAGCAGTGCCAGCTCAGAACATTCCTCACCTACTACATCAACGATCTCTTCCTCAACCAGGTGAGTAATAGTGCAAATGTAAAGCCGGTAAAGCTTCAAGCACGGCTGGAGGCGACTGGATGGATCCATGGAGAGATACTTTTTATAATGAATAAAAAAGTACGGAGGTGAATTGTGTGAACAGAAAATGTTGCATTTCATCGCTGAGAGGTGCTAATACCTAAGCCATAGCAGTGTTTTTCCATGTTAAATGGTTTGTGCCATATATCTACATACATTTTTGGATTTGGACATGGAATTTTCTTTTTTTTAAGAACATGTGTCCTTTCCTTAGGGCAGAATATATACCTTTTTTGTAGCAAAAAGAGGTGAATGCATTTGAACATAATGATAAGGTGATGATATAATGACATTTTAATGATTTATTTGGGACTTAAACCTCTGTCATGGTTGTTTGCAGGTTCGCACAGAAATCAACAAGGAAATGGAGTTGGTGAGCAAGACGGCCGACCCGCTGAAGACTCTAGCCAGTGCCGATACCATGAAGGTGCTGGGTGTTCAGAGACCCCTACTACAGGTCAGGATCACTCCTGAGTATTTTAAAATAACCATCATGTGTGTAATCACTAGTACTTTGAATGGATTGTCATGGAACCGAAACACAATTGTGTAACATCCTGCTGTCTATGACCGACCGGCTTGCCTTGAGATCGCATTGATTTTCTTCCTTGGGAAGTAAGCAACACTTGGTTAGTGAGAAAAAGGCAGTGGGCGTTTGAACTTCAGTCAGGGTTTGTTTACAAGTCTGGTCCCTCCTTAATGAAGAGTGCAGCATCTTGCTAATTATGCTGCTGTGGATAATGAGCCTCCACTGATGGTGAGGGTGAAGTAAGCCGCTCCTTTGTTTGGTTATTTGCTGCTTTTAATTGGGCAAAATGAAGGATCCTTTCAAACTTAAATCCCTTTCAATGGCCATTCTCAGGTCAAAGTCAGCCCTTTGGTTGTATGTGTGCTTACGTCCCTCTGCGATTTATTTATTTATTTTAAACATCGGCAACTGTGATCAAATGTTCCTACACTTTGTTTTTAATTGGAGTCAATTTTGTACGAGGGATGGAGTCTGGACTAAGACTGACAGAGGGGTGCATTGCAGTGTTCGAAATAACTGTTCGTCTGCAGTCTGCGATTAAGAGATCGATTTTCAAGATTGCAGAAGAAAAATTAAACAACCTGCAATTTTGCAGAAGTTTAAAAGTCGGATCGGGTACAGTATGAAAGCTGGTGAAAGGTTTTTGTATTTGCAGAAATCATTTTCCAATTGCACATTTTTTAACATTCTTCAAACTTTCACCACTGAAAAAAAAGGCTCTCGTTGAGATTTCAGATGAGGAAAAACTGAATTCAAGTATGAAAATACTGCATCTTGGAGAGGAGGACTTGAACATTTGAAACATGTCTCACATCAGTTGAACTTTACCAAAAAACAATGGAGGCTCCAGTGAGGTTCATTGTAAAGGAGAGGTTAGGATGACTAGAGGAGGTAAAAGTCCTACTAGAAAATTCTGAAGATGCCTTGGAATTGAAAGTGAAGTAGGTTTTGCATCAGTCGTTCGGTCGGACCAGGTGTTGAGGCAGTGGCTCAGATCCTGCACTGGATGATTAAATTACTATGAAATTGCTGGCAAATTTTCTTATCATGGACCAGATGTGCATTGATGTCATTTTTGTCACATAGGAACATGGGGCGGCTTTTGTGAAGTTATTACGCATTGTGACGCTCTATGTGCCAGGTGTTGTGAAGAACACGCACACACGTGCACGCACACACAAACACACAAACACACACTTGGAAGAGAGTCAGGCCACAGTATTGCTACAGCACATTAAACACACAGTCACACTGAGATTGGCCACGACCCACATGCGGGAATCCATAGGGGATCCCGTTTTATAGATGCATCTGCTTTCCGTCGTCCATTGCTGCCTTTTATGTGTTCAATGATACCGATTTGGAAGAAAATATCGGCGTTTACCGTGGGGGTTGTTTTTGTGTCCTGGAGGATGACTCTATATCCCATCCTGTCTCCCATGTACTATAACAGTACAACTCTTCTGCTGCCACACACACGAAAAATATGAATTAATCTACTGTTTTAAGTTTGTTTAAAGTGTTTCTTTAGGTAAATGTGTCAAACCCAACAACATAAGGGGCTGAAATCTTTTAGCAGACTTAGTCAGAGGCTGAGCAAAATGTATATTTACCAAAAGGAAGTGTGACTCTTATTAGAAAATTATCTTTTCATTCTTTCAGGATCAATCCATCATAATTGTCTCCATGTTTACCACACATCATAAACATCATTCTTTCAATACACATATATATATACTGTATATAAGTCTCCGTATCATTGTTGACATCCATAATCTCTGTTCCTTATATCAAGAGTAACTGTACTTCAATCTGGATCCAACAGTCCGACGCGCCACATATAAAGACTTGGCGGGCCAGATTTGACAGCTGTGATTTAGTTCAAGTTTAATCAACATTAGACACTTTGTTAACCACTGCTTCTGCTTTTTGCTTTCAGAAAAAAAAACTATGTAATAAATCCTGTATAACATGCTTAAAATTAATTAGTCTTGCAGCACAAGTCAAACTCCACATAAGAGGCCCTCAACTCCTACTAATCTTCGCCTCATAGGTTCTGATGGCCGAACATGAAGGCTGCTGGCGCCTCATCCCTTCAAGCTCTAGTTCCCAGCAGCACTTTCCTTTTTGATCAGCGCGAGAGGAAGATATTAACTTGATTTAAATGCGCCAAAATACATAATCAAAGTATTTCACCTGCTTCAATATAAACGTGGAGCTCCAGGTAACTGTGGGCGACACTCCAGGAATGTTTCTGGACGATTTCTAGAAGGACCATTACCTATCTTCTTATTGGCCAGAGGGACCTATTAGAGGCCACCGACCTTCTGTGGTCTTCGTAACATTGACTGAAAAATATCATGAAATCATTTCTATTAGTGAATCTTTATTTCATAAACCATTAAGACCAAGACAAAACAAAATACACCAGCCTCTTTAGTTCTGGTCCTTTTTATTAATTTCAATCACCTCTATTCTCTTTTTGGTTCAGTCCATTTTCGATTCACTAAATGTCTGAACATTTATATGTATATTTACCAAACAGGAACATCTTATTAGAAAATTGTCTTTTCATTCTTTGAGGATCAATCCATTCTAATTGTCTCCATGTTTGCCACACATCATAAACAACATTCATTTTCCTTCAATATATATATATATACAGTATATATATATATATTTAGTTCAGTCTCTTTTTAGTTCAGTCCTTTTTCTAATGAATAAATGTCTGAACATTTATCCATGGCCATGTTAGTGTTTACTCGTTGTGAGTAATGTCTACAAAGTAATGTCTATGTCTCAATTTCATGTCTGTTAATATAAAAAGATATCGAACATTATTTTCCTTTTTTAATGTGATCCTTTAGTCCGTTTCTTCTATTTGTTTCTGATGACAGAAAAGTTTATTCCAACAAAGTGTTCTTCTTTCAGTCAATTAAAGTAAATAGTTACCTTGTCCTAGTTTATATTTTGTTAACGTCATCGTTTTTGCATTATATATTCAATATTTATGTTGCTTTATGTTTTATTTTCGTCACAGGATCAAGGGTCGTTGACAACAATAATTTGTTATTGTTGTTTTTTTTTAATGAAAGCAATATTACACACAGAAGATACAGCATGATTTGCTCGAGTGAGGTGTAAAGAGTGGTGTCGTAAGTTTGTGTTAAAGGTCCGGAAAAAATTACCATAGACATTATGATTTGAGAAAACGATTAAACCTGAGACTGGATAAGAATTGAGAGATCCCAAGACTATAACCATAGACTTGTCGAGAACATAACGGGTCTCAAGAAATAATAATATTCTATTTTAAAATGGGTTTTCCCTCCAAGGACTTGACCTTTAATTGGGTTAACTGTCTGCACTTACCAATTATTTGAGTTTATTAACAATTTGATGAGTACTTGTGTTGTCAACACCTCCGCTCTTTTTGCAAGAAAAGGTTATATTTTGGTATTCTTACTCATTTGTTCTTTAGTGCATCAAAGTATTGAATTTGATGTGCAGCCAGAGATCTTACTACCAACTGATCCTTAGTCATTTTATTTCACATCATGTGCTGCCCTGGAGTCAAGATGAACGATAAGCTTTCGGATTTAAAACATCCTTTAAAAAGCAATTCATATGCAGTCCTGTCTCCGGGCGTTAAGTCACACACATATGTATGATAATTTGCCGTCACACAGCAGATTTATACATCATGTACTCGCATTGTATAATAATGATACGATTATGGGATGGTCTCTGGTCTTCTCTTTGTCCAGCAGGACCACGAGATAAGGCCAGAAGAGAGTGTGTAGTAGAGTTTGAAAGGTTAATGTCCATCATAATGTCAGTGTGCCACGGAGCCCGAGAGTTGATGAATCTGTGGAGGATCTGTAAGGCTAAGAAGGGAGGAGCGTGTTTGTCTCGCCTGTTTCTCTCGCTTTTCGGAATGGTAGATTTTCAGGTGTTATTCGTGTATTTTTCTCCCCGACTACATCAGCTGGGACCCCGCAGTGTGCCGCTATCTGTCCGGCGTCCCTGTTGCCTCTGATTGATTTCTTTAATTAGGGTGAGATCGGGGGAGAAACGGGGGTGGGGGGGGAAAGAAAAAGTGTGATATTAGAAGAATAAGGCAAGTGAGATTGTGAGTGTATGGCTTCTCTGCTGGATAGCTCTGGAGATTGGTTCCATTAATCTCAGCGTACCCCCCATGTCCCCTCCACTGCAACACAGAAGCACACAGTCCTCCTGGAGGT
This sequence comes from Callionymus lyra, assembly GCF_982586985.1. Lineage (NCBI taxonomy): Eukaryota > Metazoa > Chordata > Actinopteri > Syngnathiformes > Callionymidae > Callionymus > Callionymus lyra. The sequence continues at coordinate 25,145,679 of NC_141820.1, forward strand.
GTTTCCTGTCTCCGTGTGTTTTGCCGTGTAAATGATGTTCCTTTTTTTTTTGTGGCGAGAGACGTAATTACATTTAACGCCACTCTTCACTTTTCTTGCTATTCTGTTGCCGGGCCACAGACAACAGCCACTAACTAGTCCATCTCCTCCCGCCCTTTTGTGTGGTTTTTTTTGTTGTGTTCTTCAGTCGCAACACAAATTCCTCGTCGCCACTCTCCGGTGGTGCAGAAATGTTCGGCATCCACCGGTCAACTAATGACGGAGACCTTTTAAATTTCATATTCAGATGTGGCTCTGCGTGGACAATAACAAGCGCACGTCGGCTGCTTGTGTATGCGCGCACGTTTGCACGTCTGCCTGCAGTAACTGTAATGACACTGACCTTTTTGTTTGCCATGATGTGTGGAGGAAACGCTTGTTTGTGGACTGCTGATTGCTTCCTGTTGATTGGCTCCCTGCCGTCCCACCGTCTCACCTCCACTCCCCCGTACAAACAGCCCAGCATAGCACGTGAACACACACACACACAAACACACACACGCTCACACACACAGTGGAGATTAAGTGTCCTTATTAAGAGAAAGAAGCCTCCAGCTCCCATCAACAGACACACAAATCACTCCTCGTACACCTGAATGTAGCGGTTCTGTGATGAGGACACAAGAAGCAGTGGGAGGTAGGAGGAACAAAGTCAAAGTGTGTGTGAGCAGAAAAACATTTATTTTATCTTTCAAGTTTCCACAATGAAAGCCAATTAAAGATGGTATTGGCAACAATGCAAGTTGTTACCAAAACCTCCTTTGTTTGTCGGAGATCGGCTGGATCTACTCTAAAAAAAATATATATATATATTAAAAATATTAACACAAGGCAACATTCTAGATGGCATTTGTGAAAAACATTTTTTTAAAACTGTGCCTTATTAATTAACATTATTTTGAATCTAAGTGTAATTAGAAGATATAAACCAAACTATTTGTTCATTATCATTTTTATAATAGCATGAGGTTCTTTGCATTTTGAACTTCAGAAAATTGGACACCCCAGGTTTAATCATATCAACAGCGTGGGAAAATAAAAATAGTTCAATGAATAATCAAAGTATTCCATTCACGAAATATGTACATTTGAAAAAGGTAGATATTTGTTTATGGTATATCATATACCATAAAGTATTAATGGCACCTAAACAGTTGGTTATTGATTATCCAAAATAAATAGTACATGATGAAATGCCACTCACAGAGATTAACTCGTGTCGTGGGAGAAACCTATTTTGATCCTTATATACCAGATTGAATCCAATAAAAGTGGAAACAGTACTTATAATTGTTAATACAATATTAAATGTATGGGTCTTAAAATGTCTTTACTTTCCTAAAATAAACATGTTGTCCCTGTTTTTAACTGCAATAAATGTAATATTTTTACTTTTTCCCCACACACAAATACACACACTCACACACAAACGTGTATCTATATGTACAGCGCCTAAAATAAGTATTTAACGCATCACCATTTTTATCACTAAATATATTATCAAAGGTGCTACAGTCAGAAATTTTCACCAGATGTCGGTAACAACCCATGCCACCCATTAAAGCAAAGGAATGAATTTTTTTTTTAAATCCCATTAATAAGTTTATAAGTAATAATCTGAAATCATCCAGTGTAAAAGTATTGAACATGTGTCAAAAAAAGAGTTGCTGAAAGGCAAGGAAAACCAAGAAACACGCTGAAATCTATTGGCAATTGCAAAGCAAACCTGCCACTTATCAGTGCAAAAAAAACATCAGCTGATTTAGTCCCAATTGTGGGCCTTTAAAAGGCGTCTCAATAGCAAGTTGTTACACAAGAAGGATCTCATGATGGTGAAAACCAAAGAGCCCTCACAAGACCTTTGCAACCTGCAAAACATAATAATGGTATCGGTTATAAAGGAATATTATACTTCTTAATGTTCCAGTGAGCACTCTTAGGCCCATTATCAGGAATTGGAAACAACATCAGCTCACAGCAAACCTGCTACGAGCTCCTTCAGAAAATCTCTGACAAAGGCGTAAAAATAATCCTCCAAAGAGTTGTTCAGGGGCCAAGGGCCACTTGTCGGGAGCTCCAGAAAGACCTGGAATTAGCAGGTACAATTGTTTCAAGGAAAGCATTAAGCAATGCACTTAACCATCATGGCCTCTATACACACTCACCAGGCATGACTCCATTGCTCAATAAAATGTTCGAGCGTGTTTAACTTTCGCAAAAGAGTATTTAGAAAAACCTGTGGGTGACTGGGAGACTGTAGTCTGGTCAAATTTCAAATTTACCTTTCAACAGGACAAACGCAAAGCAAAGGACACTCTCAATTGGTTCCAGAGAAAGCGAATAAAGCACCTTAATGGCCAAACCAGTCTCCTGACTTAAATCCTTTTCAAAATCTATGGTGAGAACTGAAGATCAAAACAAAGTTTGTGTTGAGGAATGGGCCAAAATTACAACTCTGAACAATGCATATAGGAAGCGTCTTGAAACTGTCATTGCGAACAAAGACTTCTGTACAAAGTATTAAATACTTACATTAAAAAACTTAATTTATGTGCATTTTCATATTGATTTCTTTGCATTGGTGGATTGAAAGAGTTATTTCGTCATCTGGTGAAAATGTCATGTCTCTAGTGAGATATTGAGTGAGAGAAATGGTGACACATTATATACAATATTTATTTTAGGCACTGTATATATGATTTTAGTTTTTTAATTCCACTCCATTTTAAAACAAACCTACCGTTTCCACTTTTGTCCCCCAAAATTAATATTGTTACTATCTCAAATATAATATTCCCTTAAACATCATCTATTTCATCAACATTTCAATATGGATTTAGGATATCCCGTATATCAAGAGGCATTTGTCTAAAATGTTCATTATTATGAATATTTTGAATGTATTTTGGCTAAAGACACATTTATTAAACAGTTGAACAGATATAGATAATATTGGAAGACTGACGATTTGTGAAAAAGCCTGGGAAAGAAACGTTAAAGGTTAAAATATGGATCTTTTTGTTCATTTAACCAGGGGACCGAAATAAAGGATATCTTTTTCGCTCCACAATGACAATTAAAGTTGCCAAAACCCAGAGGGCTATGCATAAGATGATGAGGAAGACCCTACAAGTTCCAGAATAAAGTGCTACCCTGGAGAGTAAAATAATCTAAAAAGTCATTAGTGTCCATGAACAGGTCATACAGTATATAAAGGTTCTAAACAGCTTTAATTATCAGAAAACGTACTTGCAATAACAGTATTAATAGAGAAAATAACACATATATATATATATATATATATATACATACTAGTAGAGATTGGAATCTAGTCTCTACTGTGACATACATAATATATATTTTGTACTGCAATAACTACAGTAATAAGATACAGCTATCATAGTAATTTATCAAAGTTGACAGGCCACACATTTTCTGGGTACTGTGTATGTTTTCTTAAAACGGTGGACATTCTAAAGGATTCCAAAACTGTGCTGCCACCTGCCTCGTAGCTTCAGGATCAACACCCCCTCTCTGTGCAGAGTTATCTCCAACCAAACACATGTACTCCCGAGGCGCACACCCCGCTGCCCTCTGGCCCCCGACTGTCAGCGGCTTCCTATTGTGGCCGCTACTCTGTGTTGTCATTTCAAACGTAGCTTTTATGTATAAAATATACATCAGGTGATTTGTGCGTTTGTGTGTGTTTGTGTGTGTGTGTGTCACGCTGATGGGCACACACATTACTTTGCTTAATGGGCCACAGAGGGGGGGGCACCAGCACCATGATGGGACACATTAAACTTTATGATTCTCTTTGATAGAAACCATATTGACTCCTCTGAGTACTTACGGTCCAGCCATCAAGGGTTTCAATTACAATTATTGGGAGACACGCTTGTGTAAGAAAAGCAAATCTATTTGGACATACGGTGATCATGCACACAAATATATATAAATAGTTTCATTAAGGATTAGTGGCGTGTTTGTGTTGTTGCGCGATTGAGGTGTTTTCTGATAAGAGGACTTGTGTGTACTCGGCCATGTGTGATATTGCTCCTCATTATTCCATGACGACACGTGTTAACAGTGCATTAACGCCTAACACAAGATAGAGTATTGAAAAGTATAATGGCGTCTCATTCTTCAGGTTTATCGGCTGACCTTTTTTTTTTGTCTTTTGTTAAGATTATGGATTCTTCTGGAAAATAACTGATCATTTGAAACCATGCATCGTTAACCACATTCTTTTGTAAATATCCCCACGATGAGATAAATAAAGAGTATCTGATCTGGTTCATTTTGCTGATTACATTTAATTTCCTGTGGCCCATTATCAGTGGAGTTTTGTGTTAAATCCGTTGTGTAGCTTTGCATGATCCACTTTCATTTTCCTCACTTCACACAGAACGACACTTTGTCTCGCCGTCAGACCTTAAACAATCCTGAACACTCTCACACACAAAGAGGGCAGATGTTGAGGTTGAGAGGGCATAAACATAAGAGCCGTCCGCCTCAGTTTTTTCAAGTGTGACTCCACTTTGACGTTGATGAATGATCTGCCAAGACCACATCCCAGTCATGGCCGAGACTCCGCTTTACTCAAGAGTCGCCGTGTGTGAGCGTGTGTGTGTGTGTGTGTGTGTGTGTGTGTGTGTGTGTGTGTCTAGAGATGTGTGACTTCACATATCATGATGGCACTTCTTGGTCATATTTGAAAAAGGTATTTGAGACCAGGAATATGCTAGAGGACGATAACTTCAATGGGCCGCTCCCAGCTCCTCCACTTTAAGGGCACCTCATTATTTTAACAGAGAACATCTTCTAGTCGCTCCACGCAGCACTTTGATGAGATTTAATCTGCTCTTTAGACTTAATAGAGCACTTCTTTTATTATAAGATTCTAAGAAGTGAGAGGAAAAATATTGCCAGACTAATATTTGGTCAGTCATGGTGGCGAATACAATGTGTTCATTACTTGTTATGGTAATAATGCATCCTTAATTATAATCCATGGTCTGTGTTCTTGTGTGTTTTGGTAAGAGTTTGTCTGATTTGTTTGTGTAAGATGAAGACGAGGAAACAGCATTGCTTGATGGATAATACCACCTGTTTTTTCTTCGTAAGAATCTCACTTGATCTCATTTTTTTACACAATACCAAATATATTGATTTATTATGAAAAAATACGTTTTTTTGGGCCACTGTCTTACCTTTGACTTGCTTCTTTATCAGCAAAAATATTTTCAAAATTAGTTGTGAAGGGATCTTAACCCGCGTGTTATCTTCGGGTCAAGGTGACCTGAAAACAAACGTGTTCATGGTATCCCTTGTGTAGTCTTGCCTTGGAAGCTAGGGAGTTTATTTACCTTGATCCAGTCACAAATACAAGGAATACCTCAAACACAATTTTTTTTTTTAGGGACCCCAAGTCGCCTTGACCCGGAGACAACCCAAAGGGATCTCACACACACACACACACTTGTTTTCTGGGGAAATGAATAAAGCAACTTTAAAGTTGTCTTGTAGGCAGATGTTCCAACACCTGAATGAATGAATGCAACAGTGTTTTCTAATTGCTGCAACTAACAATTCCATTGGACACCAACAGCTTGTAGCTGCGTACACACCAAACACGTATACAAACCACCGATCTAAACTGACCAGAAACTGTTTCCTTCAACTGAGAAAAATCTCTAAACTTGGGAAAATGTTGTCGGAACATGATCTGGAGCTTGTAATCCATGCGTTTGTTTCTTCTCGTCTGGACTATTGTAACAGTTTGTTTTCATGTCTTAACAAGAAGGAGATGTCTCGTCTGCAGTTGATTCAGAACTCTGCAGCAAGAATTCTAACCCACTCTAGTAGAAGAACTCACATTTCCCCGATCCTTAAAACTCTTCACTGGCTTCCAGTTTCTTTCAGGATCAACTTTAAAATTCTGGTTCTTACTTTCAGATCTATTCATGGTCAGGCTCCTCCTTACATCACTGATCTGATCCAGCCTTACACCCCTGCTTGGGCTCTGAGGTCTGTGCATCAGAATCTACTTATGGTTCCTGAACACGGCCCAGGACCAGAGGAGAGAAATCTTTTCAGGCTGTTGCTCCTAAGCTTTGGAACAATCTTCCTCTCTCTTTGCGCTTGATGGATCTACTGACTGCTTTAAGAAACATCTTAAGACTTTTTTATTTGTTCAGGCTTTTCCTTGATTTTCTGGAACTCCTGTGTTGTTCTCAGTATTATCTTGATCTTTAAAGTATATACTTTTTTGAGTATTGTTTTGATTGTTTAAGCGCTTTGTGACCCTGGTCTGGAAAAGCGCTATATAAATAAATATTACTTACTTACTTACTTTTATAACAACCAACATTACTTAATCGTAGCATTGGAGACAACAACTGCACATCTTCAACACGTTTATGGCAAAATATTATAAAATGGAAAACTGAAACCAAGTTGTCACGCATTGAACAATCAGAGCCAAGATTTGACACTGACTTTTAAAAGGGCTTCTCTGAAGGATCTAGTGGATCCTTCTAATTTCAACATTAGATGCAAAAACTGCAGCTGGGATCAAACATTTTCACTGACGTTAGATTTTTGTGTTGGGTCTTGTTAGACGGCAGAACTTCCTTCTGACGTCAGAAACCAGCGAACGCTTGGGTCCTCGTAGAGCAGGTAGTGTCTTCAAGGTCACGCTGTCAAGAATGTGTTTTAAATGCATGACGGCAGCATCGACTGCGAATTAGGTCTGTGCTTTCAGTGCTTTTATGATTATTTTCTATTTATTGTTATCTGTAGCAACTCTGTTTTCCTGCCCCCCGGCCTGTTCACATGAAATGAGTCGACATACCTTTAGACTCCTTCATGTCACTTCAAGTATGGATAGTAGGAAAGCAGGATATGACTTCATAAAACATTTATAAGAGATGGAATTGCTTTTTTTTTTTTTGTTTTGCCGTGTTAACTGTGCATCAGCTAAGGCGCCTATATAAGAGCTTGTCCTCTCGGTTGCAATTTCTCCTTTTATGATTGCCTTTTATTCCATCTTATTTCAGAGTCCATTTGCAGTGCTGGGTTGTAATACATCTTGATGATTTTGCTTTTTTGCAATAATGATGTGAAAGAGTTGAAGCAAAGTGCAACTTAGTGCTAATAAAATCAAGAAAGTAGAGGCTGAGAGGAGTGATTCTCGCTCTCTGGCACAGTGGGTTGACCTTTAAGCCTAAAACAGGAGATGGATGGAAGAGCTGACGGACGAATGGTGAAGCCTCAAAGCGGGATGTTGTCTGACGTAATGATCCAGTAAGATAGAGTAGATGTTGCAAAAACACTCCCCCAGCATTCGCACTCTCTTCCTATCAGCCCTCCCTTTCTCAATCTGTCCCTTGATTACTTTTTAATGATTTCTACTGCCTAAGACAAATTGCTGTGTTAAATGAGTAGAATTAGAAGAGGGAGCAAAGCACAAGCGCATTTGTTAGAGTCGAAGTAATGGATCAGGCAGTCATTGTTTACTCTTCTCCAGCTACTGGCTTGGCCCGCTCTGTACTTGGCAACCCTGTGTCTTGGCAGCAGGAAGGGGAAACAAATGTTGCTCGACACGATAATGGTTTTTATTTACATTGAAAATCTGTACCTGTTTCAAAAATGATTTGTAAGTTCACTGGTTTACTCCTGAACTATGTATTACAAATGACAAATTTAGGGGGCAACTAAAATGTTGATTTAAGTGTGTCTTGAATAGATGTTGGACTCTATTGTATCATCAGTATTTGTTTGTTTGTACAAAACTCTTTTTTCATTGAAACATTTTCATAATACATATGAAAATGTTCTTAAGCCCCGCCCACTGGAAACACTGCTGTGATTGGTCAAGCCTCGACATTTGTCAACACACGTAATCAGTCCAGGAAGTCTCTGTTTACTAGGAACTCGCTGTATAAACAAAGCGGTGCATGATTACAGCTGGCTGGAGGAGGAGTGAAGCCATTATCCGCTATCCGCTCTCGTAACCCCTCGTTCGCCAAAATTTCAGACAGGGGAGAACTTGATAAAGGAAGTTTAAAACATGGTAATGATGAGAGACTTAGTGCATCTTGGAGAGGAAGACTTCAACATTTGAAACATGGAAGTGAGTCTGGAGGGTTTGGTTTTCACATTAGTTGCCTTTTAAAGGCTAATGGTGTACATTCTGAAATAAGGTTGTGTTTTCTCAAAGTAACATTACCTACTGTAGAGGTCTGGAGCTTAGTCATTTAATCATAGTGTTATTTTGCTCTAGTTATATCTAGTATATAGCGCAGAAAATTAAACGCATTACAGACTCTTTGGTTCTCTCTCATTTAACCACTCACTTAGTTCCACATAATTCCATCATTCGTTCGGTGAAGAAAACATTTCTTAAAGTGAAACATACATTTTATTTTTTTGTTTCTTACATGGTTAACTTCATCAGTATTTCCATATAAAAGGTATTATTGAGTAGGATTTAGATTTTAATTAAGATTATACGGTATATCTGTTTTTAATGTTAATGTTGTGTTACATTGTTACTTAACCGTTGCATTTTAATCAGTTTCTAACAGGATATGTTGACCTTTCTTTCAATTAAGTATCTCAATTTGTATAACAGCTGCGACAGTGTAGGCGAGATAGGACCAAGCTGATCTTTTTGCTATCATTACTATAAATTCGATTTCTACATTTCAATTTTTCTTAAGTAAGTAAGTAAAGGTTATTTGTAAAGCACCTTTCTAGACCAAGACGATAAATTGCAGAAGGTGTTATGTTCTCCTGGTAATTAACACGAAACTCTTACATAAAGGGGTCACAGCAAGAAACCTTTACGTCCACTGAGATGGATTTGTTTCCAGCGCCAGATTGGCACCGGCAGTGAAAAGGTGCTGCCTTGGCAGAGACAAGGATCGGCCTTGGTGAGCCCTCAGTGGTCCGGATCTACGGATCATTAACACTCCCCGCGGAGCGTCTGCTGTTTGTCTGTGCCCGTGACAAAGTGAGCAAAAGGAAGAGGCTATTAATATTAATATCTTTCAGTCACATCAGGGGTCCTGTCATTATTGTGATGATTAATTACTGGCACTGCTGCGCCCTTCAGTCAATGTTGACACTTGTGTTTTTATTCATTACTTGATTATGTTCGTACAACTAAGATGCGATACCCTCAAATATAATCTGTGTACTATTATGACTAATTGTTGTCTTACTGATAAGATAACAATTATATAATATAATAAGTTAAAAAGATCATCAGTAATTTGTTGGAAATTATGTTTGTTTTGTGTTTTTTAATGAAAATAAGTCACATATTTTGACATGAATGGAAGTGTTCATGTCTCATTTTAGGTATCGATAACACACAAGTAAAAACTGTGTTATTACTGTTATTATGGCGTTGTGAATGCTGTACACATGATTGTGTGTCTGTTGCTCCAGAGCACTGTGGTGGTGGAGAAGTCCATCCAAGACCTGATGAGCCTGATGCAGGACCTGAGTGCCTACTCCAACCAGTTCCTGGAAATGGTGTGTGACAAGCTGAAGGAGTACAGAGAGATCTGCAACACAGCCTACAGGTATCCACTGAAAAGATCCTTCTTATTGCCGTTTTGTTTTTGTACTCATGGATGTGTGAATTGTTTACTGAACTAGATTATAAAATACAAAATGTTATAATTTCACAAATATTATTGATATTTCATCCCATTTTTTTTTTACCATAGATTCTAGAATGATTCTCTTTCATTATTTATTTAGATTGTAGCTCATCGCTGAAGGCATAACTGAAAACTCCTTTTTAGTCTAGTTTCTTCAACGTATCCAACTTTTTCCTAATGACTGCTTTGCAGACTTTTAGCTTTTTCTTAAGGAAGTCAGGAGGTAGTTTATTTAACATCAGTTGTGTTGAAACACAGCCTTATTGGACAACTGTTGAAATTCATATTATGACAAGAACCGATCAGCTAAATTAAGGGAAAAGAGTGATTACATCATTACTTTAAGAAACGAAGGTCAGCCATACCGAAAAATTACAAAAACGGTGAATGAGCCCAGAAGGTGTGTCCAAAATTTTGGCTTGTACTGTGAATGGTCGATTGTAGTGTTTTTTTGTTTTGTTTTGTTGTTTTTATTGTTGTCTTTTTGAGGAATAGAGCGAAAACAAGTTAAAAACTTTGGTGATTCCACTATTGTCTTTGTTGGATCAATTAATTTTAAGAAGATAACATGTTCTTGATCCTTTTAACACTTTAATTAAGCTATTAAAAAAGTACATAATGTAACAGTAACACTATATTAACTTTTTAGTTTCACTCTTGAGACTCGGCGTATAAGAGAATATGGTTTAAGTTTACATTTGTTTTCATGTACTGGTTATAAAGCCTGACACATGATGACGAGAGCTCAGAATGACACTGATCTCAGCTTGATGCTGTTAGAAGAAGTACACACACAAATACTTGAACAAACATCGCACACACACACTAGCCCACCCCTGGCACAGCTGCAGTGAAAAGGTCATCGCAGCAGCTTCCTTGAGACCAGGTAACAGCTGGCCAGGTGGAGAGGGGTTCTGGCAACTTCCGAGAGAAGTAGTTTGAGTGACCAGACGCTGTGGGACGCCTGCTGACAGGTTGCTAGGAGTCCATCTGGACTCCCTCACAGGTCAATCTCAGCTTCATCGGGGCGTGTCCAGAAGTGTTAGTGTTCATTATGGTTTGTTTAAATGGTTCTTCTCCACCCCCTCCTGTGTGATCAAGAGCTATATAGTGAGCTAACTGAGCTTAAACACAGCGTCAAATCATTGTGTTACTATGACTATTAAAGAAAAATAATGATGTGTTTTTTCTTTTTCTTAGCTATTATTAATTGCTTGAACATCATATTAATCACAGGGTTGTTTTTGACTTCTTTTAAAAGAGAAGCTGTTACTTGAATTCACCACAAAGTTCATTATTGTGTTTTTTGTAATTAACAGAGTGTTTTTCTTCTATGTTTGTGTCAAAATAGTTCTTAGTTGCCATACCAACAACTTATATGCAATGAAACTGTAAAAAGTTTCAACAAAAGGGTTTAAAAAAAGTGATTTTCTTCATATGGCAGATCATTCTTTACAAAATTTAGAAAGAAAATACATTTTGAGTATGTTGTGATCAAAAGTGTTTGGTGTCTACAGAGGTGTTGTCCAGTGTGAGGAGAAACTCACCATCAGTGCTTCATGGTCTAAAGATGAGGACATCAGTCGTCTTCTACAGTCTCTCCCCAACTGGATGAACATGACCCAACCCAGACAGAACCGCCAGAAACGAGAGGATGAAGAGGATTTCACGAGGTACACACACACACTTCTATGATGAGGACTGTGATAGATGTTAACACACAACTAGAAAACAGAACACTGTTTCTGGCCGCAAGTTTGAGATAGACAGACAACCTGGGCGAAAAACTTTATTATTTATCTTCTCCTTTGGTTATTCAAGTTGCATATTAACTTCCAGAACCAACAAACCAATATGAATAGTTCAATATTCTTTATGATATCAGCACTCGTCTAGGACAATGGTAATACATTATCTGTCTCTGTAGTAGGTTGAAAAAGGAGTAACATTAATGCAGATTGATGTTTTGAAAGAGGAGTTTATTTGTTAAAAAGAGTGCATGAATATATTGATTTGACAATGCAGAATAAAACACGGTTAAAATGTATTCTATTAATCACAATTAATCTATGTATTGTTCAATGAATCCTTGTTTCACACTGTCTTGAAAAAACAAACAAGAACAAAGACTAACAAAACAAACATGCATTTGTCCTCCGGTCTCCTCAGTCGTCTTTGTTGCGTCTCAACACTCATCTTCCTTCTAATATTGACATATTAATGAGCCACTATATACTTGACCTGAACCTTCACAAGAACGTGTGATTCCTCTTAACCATGCCAGACATAAAGAGAGTCTAACAACCGAGAATGGAAATTTATTGTGATGTATCTGGTCATTATATCCCTAACAAACACGAGATGGTAAAAGCATTTCTTAAAAATGTATTAATTGGTGAGAAACACATCAACATCTTCGACAACACGAAGCTTAAGTGAAGCCTCATTAACAGGCTTCACATGCTGGTGGCTGGTCTTCCTTCCATCTGTTCTTCAAGGCATCTCAACCTCCAGGCTTCCCAGTGACTCGGCTATCCACCCACATACCCGTTGTGATCTAGAGATGAAGTTTTCTTTTTCTCTTCAAATATAAAGTCTGTCCCACTCGTCCTTGATTCTATGTTGCTTCCTGCCGTTGCTCATTTTTTTGCCTTCCGAGTGTCTGCTCGCTGACTCGCGGCTGACTGTTCGCTCATCTCCACCTGTGGTTTTTGTTTTGGACATGCTGCTCTCACTCGAGCTTTCACTTCCTTTTGTTTTGTTTACAAACTCTCCTGACCTTCTGTATGTTCTCCCTATATTTGCAATCAGTCTTTGTGCCAAGAGGACCTTCTTTTAGAAACTTTGCTTCTGTGTCAGGTAGTAAAGAAATCGTTGACAGAAATAAGTGACTTGGAAAGTTTAACGACACCATCCAGAAATACAATGGAAAAAAAGCGTTATTGTAATTTTTATTTAGATGAGTGAGAAGAGAAAGTCAATTATTATTGTAATTCAAGAGTTCAGTCTGTTTTTAAAAAGATTTACATTCAATTAGATAGACATTTTATAATTTAAACTCCATATATCAATTATTTTTTTATTGACTGATTCAAAATTATTATTCTTTTTTAATATGCTTGATCCACTCTTGGCTGTAAAAATGCAAAAAAATGTATTTAAAAAAGGACGCAGACCTTTTTTTCCAAAGATTTTTGGCTTTTATTTATTAAATAATATATATAATTCTAAACATTTTCAGCTTTAATATAAACATTATCGCAATGAGCTCAACAGAACGACAGTTTATCATAGCATTCTGGAACTATCTGACATAAGACAAAAAAATGTTAGTAAAGGAGAAAAAAGGGTAGCTCTCTCTCTGTTTTGCGATGTATCCTTCAAAACATGTGTGGATGCAGATGGTTATTCAGAACACCACCAACATTGAATAATCTCTTCTGGTCCCACCAGCTTTAGCTGACTGAAGCTGTTTGTAGTAATCAAAACATTTCTCATATGTTTGAAACAATGTTTTGTTTAATTTCCCAGGGTGGCGTTTGCTAAAGAGTCTGAGGTGCTGACCGGAAACTTGGGGGACAAGTTAATCCCCCAGAATGAGATCCTGCGTGACGTCAGTGACCTCAAGGCTCTGGCCAACCTTCATGAGAGTATGGAGTGGCTGGCTGGACGTCTCAGGACCTTCTTTGCCAATCTGCCCTTTGCACCCACAAGTAAGTGACATCGGAGAGAAACAGAAAATTAGGTTAAAGTATCTTATTGTACAAGACAGGTGAGTGACAACTGACTGTGGAGTAAGAGATGGATGACCAAAAAACACAAGTGCTTATGGGGACATTTGCAGCCCTTAAGCAGAGTTTGTGTGATCACCTTAACTTTATTATAATATTGTAAAAATACAACTTTTAAACTGTTACATAAGCCTTTAAACAGCTCAGAAGTACATACATGATACTCTTAGTATGATGTCACTGTCCATATTTGGCCCTGGCTCGTTTTCAATTCATCAAACGTGGCCCTACGTAAGAGTTTTGGGTACCCTGGGATTAGAGATATTCATTAAGCAAACAATTTGAACTTGTTAAAAGGGCAACTAATGTTAAACTCCAACTCACCTGTTACTCTCACATGTTTCAAATGTTGAAGTCTTCCTCTTCAAGATGCAGTAAATCTCTCATCATGACCTTGTTTTGAACTTGTTCTTTATAAAGTTCTTCCCCGTCTGAAATTTCGGCAAACGAGAGGTTATGACAGTGAAGTCAATAATGACGTAATAAAGGCTTCACTCCTCCTCCAGCCAGCTGTAATCACGCATGCTTTGTTTATACAACAAGTCCCTTGGAGGTGGAGACTTCCGGGATTGATGATGTGCGGTGACAAACCTCAATGCTTGGCCAATCACAGCAGAGTAAGCGTGGTTATGGTTATCAAGATTTAATCTCAGAAAAATGGTGTGTTCAGTGGGCGGGGCTTAAGATAATTTTCTAATGTAAATATTTCAATGAAAAGAGTTTTGTACAAACAGACTCATACTTATGATACGATAGAGTCCAACATCTATGTAGGACACACTTAAATTAACACATTAGTTGACCTTTAAACATTGTTTTTTTTATTGCTATCCTCCGTGTAGATAACAAATGCACGACTTATTTAAGATTGAAGAGTCTTTATTGTCATTATACAGCATCTAAAACAGCACGATCATTCAATTCTGTCAAGACTGTGGCATTCAAAACTACAAAAAACACAAAGAAAAGAGGCAGAGTTTAAGCTTTCCTATTGAACTTTTCAACTAACTATAAATTATTTTAATTTTTAATTTTAAAATTCTATTCCCCCAAGTGTACAACCAGAAATCCTTGACCCATTTTTTTTTTTCTTTTCTCATAATCCAACTATTTTTTTTGCTGATATATGATAAATCCTAAAACGTGTCCTGGACTTAACCTGTCTTCCTCCTCACTAGCCATGCCTTGCAGAGCTGCACTCTCTCGTGAGTCGTGACACCTCCCTGTGTGGACCCGAGACTCTCTCAATGGCTCTTATCTCCAGTTTGCTTTTTAGAAAATTAATTTCAGCACCAACTCCTTCCTTACCACTCAGTTTGGCGAGTCATCTCCTGAGAGATAAGAATTCAATAAAAAAAAGTCTAGGGAAGGTTGTAATTATCGTGTGTGTGCGTGCGTGTGTGTGTGTGGTAATAACGGAACGATACACTGGTCACCTATCACGCCGTGGCAGTCGCACTATTGTTCATTATTTTGTTGCTGATGTGAATATTGGCATCAGCACGTGTCTGAGTGTGTGTGTGTAAGGAATAAGTGTTTGAGATGGGACAAGGGCGCAGCAGGGGAAAAGAACCCTACTTTATCTCCTCCTCAGCCCCCTCCTCATATCTATGCCTCTCCAAATTGGATTTTATATCACAGGAGCAGTCAGGTATGAACAACTCATTTCCCCTCCACTCTTTTTTTTTTCTCCTTCCATTCACATTTTTACTTCTGCGCTTCATAATTTTATTTTTCAGTTTTTTTCTTCATTCCTTCCATCCTGATGTGATCCTTCTTTCAGCGCTTGATCATCCCTCCCCTTTTATTTCCCTCCATGGGTCAGGGTCTGGTGGGCTTGTCCACGGCTGGTCGATCTTCGCCGCAGATATTTGGTCTGCTCATCTTTCTGTGGGATTGAATCATAAGTGTGTTCTGAACACTGCGTCTGGGTGTGTGTGTGCGTGCACGTCTGGCGCGAAGAAAGTGTACCCTGAAAAAAAAAAAAAAAAAGGCTTGTCATCCATATGGTTGCTGCATTGGACTTCTAATCCACTCTGACAATATTTATCCAGGCAAACACACACATGTCTGCGTGATTGACGCTTTCCTTTCCCACGCAGCTTGTCTAAACAAATCCGAGACAATTTTTAATAATGTTTACCCATTTCCCCAACTCATCATGAATGCAGGACCGTCTCATCCTTTTCACAGAATATCAAATATGTGTAGAGATGCCGCCGATCATCACCTCAAGGATTTCACCCACTTTTGAAATAGGAGTTCTGAAGGGTTGTTATTTCTATACATTTATATTGGAAACCACTTGACTTGGTTAATTCTTCATAAGCATTTAAAAAAAATGTAAATATATGAATTAGGATATTTTAAAACCATTTTTATGCTTATTTAAACCTTTAAATTATACATAAATGTTAAAGGTGAACTAATGTGTTGATTTAAGTGTGTCTTAAATAGATGTTGGACTCTATTGTATCATCAATATGTGTTTGTTTGTACAAAACTCTCTTTTCATTGGAATATTTACAGTGCTTAAGCCCCGCCCACTGAAATCACTTTATCTTTCTGGAGCTCAGAAAATGTTGACCATAACCACACCCACTCTGCTGTGATTTGTCAAGCATCGAGGTTTGTCACACAGCGTAATCAATCCCTGAAGTCTTCACCTTCAAGGGACTTGTGTATATAATTTCAAAAGCAGGTCGTTTTTTCCTACTGCAGAATTAGTGAAGCCAAATTATAACGTCATAATGTTCTTCCCTCTTGTAACCTCTCGTTCACCGAGATTTCAGACGGGGAAGAACTTTATAAAGTAACAAGTTCCAAACATGGTCATGATGAGAGAATTAATGCATCTTCGAGAAGAAGACTTCAACATTTGAAACATGGGAGTGAGTCAGGAGAGTTGGGTTTCCACATTAGCTGCCCTTTAATAAATACATGCATTCAAAAACTTTGTTGTATCTTCCTACTTCTACTGGTTTTATCTTGACCAAAATAAATTTGTGTATCATTTTTTTGGTGCTAATTCCAAAATGTTAAATTTCCATTTGTTGTTTGGTAAACGCCTTGTTTCAAATGAATGAATAACACTTATACTGGAGAGCTGTGTGAAGTTAGTTTGTTAATAAATTGGCATGAACATGAAATAAAAATGAGCATAATCTTCCCCCTATGTTTTAAAATTGTTTACTTGGTAAGCATTTATTCTGATGAGTCCGGACTGATAGCCTTTCTTTATCTTCCACCTGCTTTTATGGTCTTAGCTCAGAGGATAAACTGGATTTAATGAAAAGTAATTCTGTTAATTAGACATTTATTCACTTGGATTGCTTGAGTCTCCACGATTCGAGACAAGACAGAACCCCAGAGGGACGAGCTAACCTGTCCTGCAGCCTAAAACTTGACAATAATATTTTGCTCCACTAAGTTTGCATTCTTTCTCAAAGCTTCGAGGACTTAACCTTGACTGGGTGTCGGACTTTCCCCCCTTTAGCAGTGATATTCCATGAATCTGTTTAAGGTTGAGAACACATCGGCATTTGCTGCGAGGCCTTCAGGTTCTGTGGAAGAGTGATTTTTCTCACCATGTTGCCTCATATATTTCACTGTCCATTATTCCCGGAAGTTTCTGCAAAAGGGTTTGCATTTGATGATTGTGGTTTTTGGAAAATCCGCTTGTTATCTAACGTGTCTTTTAACCCTTAAGACAACCAGTTGAGATCCTCGGCTCGTTCTCAACCAGAGGCAGTAAAATAATGAATAACTTGGAAACTCCGTCATTAATGAATGATTCATCAGTGTTCGCCCGCAGCCTCCCGTCTTAAGAGTATTTGTCACTTACTCTCGCGGACCCCTTAATTCAAAAGCTTGTGTGCCAGACGCCCGGGTGCTTGTGCATGTGTGTGTGTTTTTTTGTGGACTAAGTGAACACATCTTGAAACTGTGCGAGCTCCATCAAAGATTGTCGTCTTGTCCGCGATGCTCTCCTACTACAGATGGCGTGCAACAGATGTTTCATTTAGATTCAAAAATAATTGGGCGAGCACAGCATGCACATGTGTCACACACACCAACACACTCCTCGACATGAGAACATGCATGGCTTCATGCGTGTGTTCTCATATTTTAATCACCCGGCAGCAGCACAGAAGAGGATTTTATGAATAAATGATAAAAGTGAAAGGGGAAATTACATGTGGATATTGGTGAGTTTTTTTTAAGGGTTTTGAGCCAAACCCTGGTCCCTTCTTCCCATCCGTCCTTGATACCACTGATGCACACATGCTGCGATGCCACAATCAAAGCTGCAGATTACAAATGTGGATGTTTTGGGAAGTGTTTTTATGGACCATCGCTGGAGAGACTTCCTGCTGGGCTGAGCTTTATTAATTTATTCCCACGAGTAAACGGTTCAAACCGTGAAAACAGACCTAGAGAATATGGCAAATTCCTTCTTTTCTGTCTCCTGAAAAAAAATGACTGACTGCTGCCATCTAGTGGTTGGAAGTTTAATAACAACACAAACATAAACAAATGCTGTGAATATTATTTTTTTTGTATATATATAAAAAAAGATTTATTTTATTTTATAACTACTTGAAATATTAACCTTAAAATCATGATGATTAATGATAAAATAAATTATACTTTGAAAAGAAAAAAGAAAAAGAATTGCTGTCTATATTTTTACAATTTTTAATATATATATTGTGTATCAATATTTTCTCAAACCCTCATAAAGAAACATCCACATTTTATTTAAAAAAAAAAAGAATGTTAATCACACCTTCCTCTAAAAAGGTCTTATTTTATAGGATGAATGGAGTAGGCTTTTGGACAAATTAAGATTATTTATTTTAAATTGTGCTTGGTGGTTTAATAATCACAATTTCCTGCAAAGACAAATCTGTTGATCTTGTCGTTTGGTTTGTTAGTAGATGATGTACAGGTTATGGGTGGACACTCTGAGCCAGTCACGTACACAACTTTGAAATGTAGAATCTCTTCTTGAAGTTTGAATATTTCTTGAGAATTGCTGGCAAAGGGGAAAACAGTAATCAAATAAAACCCTCGCCCAGAATGAAGCACAGATGAGAGACCGTCTGGGGCAAACTCTGAAAAAACCTTCCTACAGATTCAGACGTTGATGTTGATAAAAACCAGAAACGTATTTCAAACTGGATTTCTTCTCGTTATATCAAAACTACTACTAGGTTGAACTCACTTACGAAGTCACCGAAAATGAATAGTCCAGCTTGTTATCTCAAAACATTGCAGGCCATAAGCACACAAGAACTCCACACGCGACCGCCTCGGCTGTGTTTGCCGAGTTGATTGGATGTCAACTCTTAAGCCACGGCACTAGATTGAGCTGTGCTCAAAAGTGAAGCAAAACAAGCTCCGATGTTTGTCCGGCGACACCTTCACACATCAGAAACATGAGCACACAAACCTTTTAGTCCGTGTGTGCGTTTAAGTCTATAGTACGATGTGTGTGTGTGTGTGTGTGTGTTGGCAAGAGTGACCTTTAGCTGGGCAGGAAGAGTAACTGGGGAGTTTTGACTGCGGCACATTGATCGTGTTTTGCTTGCAAAAAGTCCTGCGGTCACCGACTGTATACGCATGCACGACCACTCTTGTCCCTCGCTATGCAACGAGACGTGCAGATGAGTGACGGTGCCAATTTCTTTTCTCTCCTCCCTGTGCTAATTTATGGTTATTGATCTGCACTGGACTGAATTTATTCACACTCATCATCATCCTCTGCACTCTCTCTTTTCCCTCACACTCCCTGAGCTGCTGTGTGTGGTTCACAATGCACCGACACATGCACCTGCTACATCAGCACTAGTGAGGGCATCAGAGTGCAAAGAGGCTTAAGGTCTAGGGAAGAGAAGGAAGTCGAGTTTTCACTTTTTGCTTTGTTTATGCAGGCGATGTTGAAATTATATTGCGCATAAACTTATCAAACTGTCAACATAGTGTTTTAGATGCTTATGAGTGGAGTATCAAATTGTAATTCACAAAATATTACTAGGATCTGGTCAATTATATGTATATGTTTTATCAAGCTTAACTGATCAAGCTGAGATTTTAGGTAGTACATTAAAATATCCTGATTATGGAACAAGGATCAGACCATTAAATTAAGCGAATGCTAACTGCTTTCCTATTTTTTAATCAACCATATTCTAAATTCATAAGATATTGAAGTTATCACAAATGTATTTTAAGCTTCTTTACTTATGCATAAGACTTCTGCAGTAGCTACTAGGAATGCATATCAATAAAGTTGTATTCAATACCACTGCAAAACCTGTAATAATTCATGGTCATTTTCGAAAAACTAACACTTAAATAAAAGTGATAAAAATGTGGTCAATAAATTTGGGGTAAATTTTGTGTAGGCTCAGAAAGGAGTCACACCAACAGTAGCTTTTCCATCAGGTTACTATCGTTCATGTCAGAATTGGTGCCATTATGATACCAAGTATCATTAACCGATAGTAGCTACTCATTGAAAAGTTAACTCGTTGTATCTGTATCCTGTATCCTATTTGGAAATAAGCCAGTTTATTAATGTACATTAAAGGCTCAGAAATGGTTAAAACTGTTGACATACAAGGGCATTTTTCTATATACAGTACTAGAGTATGCTGTACCTGTTGACTTCTCTCTTATCCTAGATAGCAATGACGCATTGAGAGATCTGAGTTTATGTCAAATGTGACTATTCTATTTAAGAAAATGTGTTTGATGTCAGGGTGCACACTGAAAATGTTGATGAAAAAGTTAAGATAAATACGGACATTCAACCTCTAAAGAACACTTAATATCGTCCCCAGATAGTGACTCAAAGTATTCATTTAAATCACAATTGTTTTAAACCACACAGACACTCCTTATGCCAGTTTTCTATGGACAGTTGTTTCCTGAACATGGATAAAAGTTTTTACAAAATTCATGTGGACATAATTTCATTAGATCAATAGCTCATGATGGACACATTCTTATTGTCTTACCTGTTTTTACACTACTTCTTAAACTGTTACCTTCCTCATCGCTGCCTTCATTAATCTTCTTTCTCTTCCTTTTTATTCAGTGTCATCTGCGTCTTCAGACAGCCAGGCAGCAGGAGAGAGTGAGCGGAGCCGAGAGCAGATTCTCCAGACTCTGAACGACCTGTCCAGAAGCTTCCAGGACATCGCCAACCGTTGTCTCCTGGCGTTACACCTGGAGGTCAGGTATGTAAACAACCTCATTTAACCCACACGCCCTCCATCTGTGATTTTTGACTGATGGGAAAATATGTTTTATTAAATGTTCTTTAACATAAATAATATTCTTTCACCGATTGTATTTATTATCACTGCTTGTGTGGGGAAGGAATGTGTTGGTACTTTGTGCCAGGTATGATCTTTAAAGAAGTATATGGTAACCCTGACTTTAAGAGAGAATAACTCCTTTGAGTTTATGTTTGGTGGAAGGCTTTGGAATAAGATAATTAACAGATACTGAGATATAACGGGGACCCAACAGGTTTGTGCTTTAGATAGAATTCAGACGGACCTGTAAGTGTGTTTCTCACTTGTACAACTGAAACCTGTGACTTGAAACCACATCTGATGTCTATTCTTTGTTTAAGTAAAAGTTAGATTCCTAGCCTGATAAACACTCATATTCAATCACACACCATGAATAAAATGAATCCGTTGATGCAACAAGGATGTCGCTAACAAGTGTGTGTGTGTGGTGAAGGTGCTGCAATATTGCCTTCGAAATCCTCCAGACGAGCGATGGCATTGTTCATTACCCTCGTGTCATCAACGGTCTTTCATCATCCTTTTTCACTCCTCACTGGAACGTTGTATGCAAAACAGTTTATGGTTCCAATAGAAAAAAGATTCCCCGAGGCCGATGTCTATATATGCTACACTCCATTCCCTCTACCCATCTAGTCAATTTCCCCTCGTAGTGGTGCCAGTTAAATGAAGCAAACAACAAGAGCCTGCGGCCCCAACAATAGTTGTCTTGTGTGTGTGTGTGTGTGTCATATGCTCATTGAATAAATTGTCTTTTTTATCTTCTTGGAGATCCATTAATGACTTTCTTCGGGGCGAAAAATGCCACTAGTCGAGCTCTCAGGACTTTATGTATTCTTTTGCAACACCCATGGTTAATTGTCTTCTAATTATAAATGCCTTCATGATAGTAAGAGTAGTGTACAATCTTTTTTTAAAACAATCTTCTTCTGACCCCGGTTATTTCCATAAGTTACCCAGGGTCACCCAATTGTTGAGCACGCATAACAGATTTGAGGAGGAGAGTTAAATGAGATTTTGGAGTTTGATAAACAACCCTTCAAGTCGCTGAAGTAATGTAATAACAGCATGTGTTACGCTCAGTTATCTCACACACACTGTGACTACACAATCAGCTCGCAGAATCCTCCTCGGCGTCGGAAAGTGTGATCTTGCATTTAGATTAGCAAGAATGCTTGGGTTTCAAAGCGCACACATCTGTTTTTCAGGCAGCAAATCACTCTTTTTGGAAAGCGCCGATGGATTCCCAGCATGTTGTCTAAATGCACCGAAGGCGGCGTATGCAACAAATTACAACTTGATGTCTTTTACTTGCCACGGCTTTATGACAGACGTGATGAGGCACCTCAGAAAATAAGTTGTAAAGAAAAAAAGTGAAGTACTATTAAGAGACTTTCTGTGACGGATGTACTACCAACACATGAACACAAGAATTGACGTCTGAGCAGCGTCTTCAGAGATAAACACATGAAGATGAGCTTTGATTCAGTGCCACTCGCCTTCATGCTGTATTACAGTGATCGGGTTATAATTTGATTCAACAATTCAAAGCTTTGATCATTCCAGGATCGGGAAACAAACACATTTCTTGTCTGCACCTGGAATACAATTAGTAAAGAAGACGATTGGTCCAAAATAACTGATAGTTCAATGTTTAAAATTCAACAAAAAAGTTCATACTTGCTTAGACTGTGGGTCAGGGGTGAGACTTGATAAATCAAGCTGATTGAAAAACATGCAATGACTCAAAGAAACTTTCATGAAATGTGGAATTACATTTTGGAAGTGTTGCCACAGCATATCAGCTTGTGTCAAATTCCGATACCAACACTTGATCAAAACTTGTGTGGATTTTTCTGAAGAAAAACTGATAAGTGAGAGAGGCAGTGATCATTAGATTAGTTTGTCACTTGTTAGCAAGTGTTATTTTGCACTGCAATTATTATTGGGTTTTTTTTCCTATTAGAAAATAGCTTGGAATTGAAAGTTGAAAAATATAACTCAATATTTGTATTATCTTTAGTTTGAATTGATATTGTAAAACCCATGTCGAAATAAAAGTATCCTATTTTGCATCCTACCAAATAGCGCCACCATTCTTCTTGGCAGATCCTAAAACCTAAAAGTCTTCTTCTACTTTTTTCTGGGGCCTTCATCTTCATCTCAGGCCTTCAACACTGGTGATAAAGGTTTATGATTCTGATCCTGATGTCCTGTCTCTCTTCTCCACACCATCTCAGTCCGGCCTCCATAAAATTGTCTCCAAAACCTCGACATATGCTGGTCCTCTTACACACTTATTTATGTTCTTGTCCTTTCTGGTCTTCTCACACTCCTTCCTTACTTTTCCTACTGTTTCTCACCACACATCACTACATCATCACCAAACATCATTGTCAACGTGAGAATGAATTATGATTGAAAACACATTTTTTAAGATACTATTTAAAATTCCTGAATCACGGTTGGAAGTATAGGCAATGCTGTTCAATGTCTATTTTCCAGTCTGCAACGTAAAGATTTTCATTTTCCAGTCTTGTAGATAAGGAGTCGCCAAACTTATTCACAACCTGTCTTTCAAGATCAGAATGATTTTTCGGGGACGAGTCTTCGGATAAATCACAGCATTTAAAATAGCGTGACCTGTAAAAACAAACCAACATTAAGTGGATAGCAAAAATGCGTCTCACGAGCTCTGGACTGGTTTCTCTGCAACAACTTTTTCTCATATAGAGATTGTATTTTACTCATGTCCACTAGTTTAAAGATACGTTTTTGGAGTAAACGTGACCTAAACTTCCATCTTGATGTGTCAAGAGTAACATGTTAAGGTAAAGAGAAATCCATTATTTTTTTCAAAAGAAACCACATTTCAGACAATAGTAAATGCAAAAGTTACATTAATGTTTTTTCTTTTTGAATGGCCTGGTATAAAATGTCTTACATACTGGTTCCCAGCTCTACCATAGAAAATACAGTGTTAAGATTGATGGATAGATAAAACTTTATTGCATAATAGTATATCTAATAAAAGTTTTATACACCTTAATAAGGTGAAACTTTTGTAGCTAACTTTTGGACAAAATAATTGTAGATATAAAAAATAAACAGTAATAGTGAAGGCAATAAAGCATAGTAAAACCAAAAAAGTTTAATTTTGAACTCGTTGTATTACATAAACAAAGGCTTGATCATAACATTTAACATCTAATGTTGTTTTCCACTTCACTGCAGATGTCAGTCGCTCAATGCAACTTGAAATCCTTCACCTGTCTTTGTCCTCCCATTTCCAGGGTCCATTGTTTCCACTACTTGATCCCCCTGGCCAAGCAGGGGAATTACGCTATCGTGGCTAACGTGGAGAGCATGGACTACGACCCTCTCGTGGTCAAACTCAACAAGGACATCTCGGCCATAGAAGAGGTCATGAGCGCGGCGCTCCAGCAGCACAAGTTTCAGTACATATTTGAAGGTACTTTTCGATTTTTTTTTAAGGACAATCATTTCAAGTGTCATCTCGCCTCCTCACTATGACTCTTGTTGTTGTCTCCTGGTTCACGCAGGTCTGGGTCACCTGATCTCTTGTATCCTCATCAACGGGGCCCAATACTTCAAGAGAATCAGCGAGTCGGGCATAAAGAAGATGTGCAGGAACATCTTTGTCCTCCAGCAGAACCTCACCAATATTACCATGTCCAGAGAAGCCGACCTGGACTTTGCCAGGTAGGTTTCTTATATTTCTAAAAAAAAACCTTTTTAAGTAAGTAAGTAAGTAATTTTTATTTATATAGTGCTTTTCCAGACCAGGGTCACAAAGCACTTAAACAATCAAAACAATATTCATTAAAGTATATACTTTAAAGATCAAGATAAAACTGAACAGGAGTTCCAGAAAATCCAGGAAAAGCCTGAACAAATAAAAATGTCTTAAGATGTTTCTTGAAAGAGTCAGTAGATCCATCAAGCGCAAAGAGAGAGGAAGATCTTTCCAAAGCTTAGGAGCAACAGCTTGGAAGGATTTCTCTCCTCTGGTCCTGAACCATGTGCGAGGAACCATCAGTAGATTCTGATCCACAGACCTCAGAGTCCGAGCTGGGGTGTAAGGCTGGATCAGATCACTGATGTAAGGAGGAGCCTGACCATGAATTCCTGAAAGTAAGAACCAGAATTTTAAAGTTGATCCTGAAAGTAACTGGAAGCCAGTGAAGAGTTTTAAGGATCGGAGAAATGTAAGTTCTTCTACTAGAGTGGGTCAGAATTCTCGCTGCAGAGTTTTGAATCAACTGCAGGCGAGACAGCTCCCTTGTTATATTGAATTTCTGACGTTTTTATATGGAATATTCTCAAGTAATGTCTTCTTTAACTTGATTAAAGGAGACCTCCAGGGGGATGAATAAAGTTTTATCCATCTATCCATCTATTATTCATGTGTTTCAACTTTTATAAGAACTTTTTAAAAAATACATGTTGTGGAGTTACTAAGACAAACCTGAAGAAGGTCGTTAGTCTGTCTCTGAACAGACGTGGGAGAAGCTGTGAAATGTGGAGAGGAAGTCGTCACTATAGGGAGTCTGCATTTTTAAGATGCACCATATGCTTAAACTGTGTGTGTGTGCGTTGGTTTTGTGTAGGACAGGGACACTCGTACAAGGGCACAGTAATATCCATTGATCCTAGTTAAACCAGAGGAGCGAGTCTGCACGCAGCACTGCAGAACTCATCAACCACGTCTCTTCATCCGTCTCTCTCTCTCTCCTTTCTCTACTCCCGTCCTCCTCTCCGTCTTAGCCTGGGAAACATCGCTACCGTGTGCCCAAACGTGTTTCTACATGAAATTAACGCTACTCAGGGGTGTAGAAATCCCCCAAAATACAAGACGGGGAGCTTGTTGGATCAATAGACGTGGAAAGGCAAACAGTGGAGTCTCGCAGTCAGAGGTTTGGCTCCAGGAGATGCTTTTTTTAGCCAAGGTCAGGCTCGCTCTTACAGACCATCTGCTCGGAGAATGTCACTCCGCGTTGGACTAACTTTGACACTGATCGGATTTAATGGTGTCTGGCACCAAAATTCTCTTATTTCTTTCTGTGTATTTCTTTTTTTTTTTTGTTCATCGGAATCTAGAAAATATAATTAAAAAAAAAAACGTTCCAACTCCTTCTTTCTCTTGCCAGACACATTATTTGAGGGATTGATTTTCCTCCATTAAAAAAAAATCTCAAACAGTGTGGCGATCAATTTTTCTTTTTCCCTTTTTTTCATGATCTTAGATCTAAACTTTAAAACGAAGATACTGCTGTCTGAATACATTTAAACATCTGAACCAAGTGAATGAATTTTACTGTCATCTACTACTCAGTTGCCTCTAATCCAAGTTATATTTAGATGATTTTATTCATTTAAAACTAGTTTGCTGAAGTTGAAAATGGAGAATTGACAATCGAAATAGCGTTTTGAAAGTACTTCTTTATTACTTTTACAAAAAATTGGGGGGCTGTAAAATCCAGACTTTATGAAGTATGAAGTTTGATTGCCTGGTTTAAAGTAAAATAGCTGTTATAAGGTAACTCAATCACACAGGCCGAACAAAACGTCTATTTACCTTAAACTCTTTAATATAAAAAATGTGTCTGATTGTGATTCTTATGTTACTATAATGTGATGTTTCTGTATAATTTTAAATTTAAAACTATCTCTTTATATGTCAACATGACTCTCACGGGACATGCCTGACTCCTGTCGTTACCGAGACGACATGTTATAATAAGATTGTCTTGACAAGATGTTGACAGTCAAAGCTGCACGCTTCCATCTCTAGTGGCGCCACAATGTGTGAATATACTTGCAACTACTTGCATCATCAGAGAGTTAGAAGGTGTCGATATTTTTTTTTTTTTTTAAATCAACGTCCAGACAGTTTCTTGTTTACTTTGTTTGCTGACTGCGTCTTGCCTCTGCATGGATCTCTGTTGTTCTGCTCTCTCAATGTGTTGCTCACTTACACGTTCGCCGGGCAACATCAGCCTGCGGATGTTTGTTTTTTTTCCGAGTCGTCAATTATTTCCGCCCTGTAAAAAGCAGGTGAGGCTAGTCGGCCTAACAAACAGGATACCGGACAGAGTGTGTGTGCGTGCTCTCAGCCGGAGCTGCCTCAGTAACCACCCTCTTGCCCGGGAGGCGTTCACTGACCCGTGCAGACCGCTTACCTGCGCTGTCATAACATGCTTTGCTACCCCACCACCCCTGCTAGCATGTAGGCTAAACGCTGCGCTGACAGGCCCCGGCTGCCCCCGAGATCACGTCGTGGTACCACCTGTCTTCAACTGCAAATGACTGCGGCGTCTGAAGTGTCCTCTGCCGCCACCGCCGCCGCCCACCCTTTAACACCAGGTGTGTGCGTGGGCCAATCGGTGGTCACATCTCGTGCGCGGCGGTGACAAGCTGCCGTGTCTTGAGAGAACGTGGGTAATAAGTACAGTTGACGTTTGTGTCAGGAGGTAGAAGGTGTCAACAGATAAAGCTGTTCGTATTTACACTGTCACTTCTTCTGTCTCCCCCCTGTCACCTTCTGTTTCTCTCTTTATCTCTTCCCCCCCCCCTCTCTCTCTCTCTGGGCTTTCTTATCCACTGCTACTCCACTGTCCATCCACCTGCATTGTCACGGCTGCTGAATTCTTATTTCTTTCCCCTCTGTGTGTGTGTGTGTGTGTGTGTGTGTGTGTGTGTGTGTGTGTGTGTGTGAGTGTGTGTGAGTCAGTATAATGAGCCTGCTGTCTGCTGATGAAGCTGGTCTTGTGTCCCTGTAGTTTAAACGCTCACGTTGATGCTGGTCTTTGCTGATGAAGGGCTGTTGGATTGTGAGTCTTGTAAGCGTGTGCACCTTCTTTTGTGTGTGTCTGTGTGTGTGTGTGTGTGTGTGTGTGTTTGCGTGCTACACAACAAGCCGACCGGTCTTTTGGCTGATCAAGCGTCGGTGTCACGAGAGGAGAGACGAATGTGTCGCTCTAATGAGAGCGATGGAGAAGCAGGGAGGAGGAAGCGAGGGAGGGCGATAAAGCATCTGCTGAAAAGAGACACAAACAGCTGTCAACACCTGCAGAACCTCCATCCGCAACGTTTTGGTGCATCTCGATTCCCTCGGAGAGTGAAAGGATGAGTCATGACTTGCTTTATTAGCGGCGTGAGTCACAAACTGAACTATATATTTAGTAAACATCAGAGTAACTGTCGCTATTTTGTCAGGGGGTATTGATGCGTTGAACAGGCATTAGGGATGTGAGATAATATCGAAACAGATGAATATTGATACAGTATTGTGAATATAATATAGGGATACATCGCTGTATCCATTTGTTTTCCTTCTAAGATCATATTTTATTTTTTTAATGAGTGTTTCGTTGTATATATATCGTTTTGTTTTTTAACAATTAACATTGAGATTTTCACTTTGTTCCTTCATCGAACCTCTGGCCGTTAGATGGCAGCGGTCAATAAATGCTACGCAGCTAATGGAACGAATGAAATCCAGCGAGATCCCGGCAGTGACTGAGGACGAGAGGATACCATCGACTCTAGCAGCTTTTAAAGCTGATATTTTGGCTCACAGTCGTATTAAATCAAAGAAAATAAAACAATCACAAGATGGCACTAAAATGATGTACCCTAAAAGTGTATCGAAATGCATTGAATCGTATCGTGAGCAGAATATATACTATATATATATATATATATAGAATCCTGCTACTGAACTGGGATCTTAATATTGATATGGGTTAGGGTTAGGATTGTCTTGGTAGAATTCCCATTTGTCCTAGGACAGATTGGAATTCCAATATTCAGATCCCAATACAGTAGTAGGATTACAATCTCTCCTAGTAGAGATTGGAATCCATTCATCTGTACTAGTAGGGTTCCAGATCCAACTGGATTCCAATCTGTACTTTGACATATATATTTTTCATTGCTAAAGGCCAGTGATTTAAATTGTTTGGTTTTGATCTAGTCATTTAATGTAACCTTGCATCATTTTTAAGCTTAATAGTGTGTATAGATACACTGTAACATGAAACATCATTACCCATCACTAACAGGAAGTAAGTCCAAACCAGAGGTCAACATGTTCTAGTGTGTACGAAGAAACAGTTAAATGACCTAATATACGATGTATATTCATTTTATTTTAAGACTCTCAGATTCAAACAATAATAAAATGTGATTTTCCGTAGAGTTTAACATGATGAATAGGATCTTAAAATAGTTTTATTTCAAATGGCAATACATAGAGACATGAAGGCATGCCTTGTTGGTCACAAAAGAAAATGTAAACAAGTTTTATAAGTTTTATTCCCTTGGTCTCCACTTTTAATTTCCAGTGAGGTACTGATTCGACTTTAAACTCCCAGCGTACAGAACATTGGGGGGTGTCGGGGGTTGTTGGTCCGGCACGACAGTTCACTCCTCCCTCAGCGTCGCTCACTCCTGGCTAACGAGTGTGTTGTTGCTGACAGCGGCGCCCGGTAATAGCCACGATAGCGCCGACGTTGCTAATGAGGGGCAATATGCTGATTCGTGTCGTCGTCCCGCTTCTTTTTTTTTTCTTTCGCCCGTGTTGCCCCAACACCCATCCGTCGTACCCTCTCCTCC
Source organism: Callionymus lyra (assembly GCF_982586985.1). Lineage (NCBI taxonomy): Eukaryota > Metazoa > Chordata > Actinopteri > Syngnathiformes > Callionymidae > Callionymus > Callionymus lyra. The sequence goes on from NC_141820.1 coordinate 25,175,151, forward strand.
CCTCTTTCGGTCCTCGCCCGCTAACATTTCTATACATTAGCGGCCTCATGTTTCATCCACGCGCCATAAATTGCCGTAATATTCTTTGTCCTCCAGAAGAAGTGTGCGATAACAGCTGAGAGTAAAGTCATCATTAAGACACACACACAGTCATTACTGCCGCCGCGGAATAGTCGTACGAGCGCGCTCGAGTAATGAGCGGCTATTGAGCAAGACGTGGCGGGTTCCAAACCTTAAGATTATTAAGAAGAAACAAAATCTGCTTCTTTTCCTTAATAGACTTTTGTTTTTCTTTTGTCCGGGTAAATCTCTTCATCTGGCTGAGGCGTGCGAAGTAGACGATTCCTTGTGTGGTAATTTAATAGTTTGCTGACTCGACAGTTTTTTTTGTGCTTTGAAAGTGCAGGGCTGAGACATTTTAATCTTATTAACAGCCCTGTTTGCCAAATGGCCTCCCAACTGCTCAGGTAATGAACAGTTTGAAGGGCTTGGCGGCAATGACACACTCCCTGGTACACGCTTCTTTACCCGGAGTCGCGACTGCCAGCTGTCCACACGACTCCCCCTTCGCTCATCAACACCGGCGGAGCAGCAGATGACGGCGGCTCCAGATCCATTGGTTCTAATCCAGCAGCTGCGGCAGACTTCCTCGCGTTTGGGCTAAAAGAATTACACCCGATATTATTCCGGAGTTAAACACATTTCGCAGCACGACCTCTGTCGTCGCTCCAGCTGCGACACCTGTTTATGTCGCTCATTCTGTTCGCTTCGCATCTTGGCTCGTATCTCGCACATCAAACCCTCCGCAGGTGGACACTTCTTCTGGTTTATGGTCTGGTCTGGGTGGATGTGCACAGTCAGAGTTGAAGACGGGAGTGTCAAACTCCGTCACAGTCCACATCATAGGCCTAAGGAAATATGGACAACTGGCGTAATATCCTTTAATATCCAACAATAACTCTCTAGGTTGGTTTTGAAAACCCTTATCATACAAAAAACGATCTGCTTACCGTATTTTCCGCACTATAAGGCACTTAAAAGCCTTTCATTTTCTCAAAAAAAGGACGCCTTATAATCCGGAGCGCCTTATATATGAACAATACCTGGTGGGTGACTTGTTTACAAACACTTTCATGACTCGCCGACTGAGCCGACAGCCGTGGGCGGGATTACGTCATTGCGTCATCACGGGGTGGGATTTACGATGCACGTCACATCATGCCGGACGTTTATGGAGTGATATTACTGCCACCGTTTTGAGCGAGTGTGTCTTGGTTCATAATCACTCTGCTGGGCGCTCAACAGTCATACACACCCGTTCAACATGTCATACATGGGCTCAACTTCACTGCTGTGCACGTTTGTCTGCTCACAACACCAGTCTCATGCGCCGCTGCTTGAAGCCTTTTAAACATCATTTGAACATCGTTACGATGGGAGTGAACGGAGTCAAAAAGTTTTACTTTATCTGACTGTTTTGTTGACATTCCCTTTAGCACATCTTAATCTAGTGGATGCATAAAGCAGCCCCAGTCAAACGTTTGACTGTATCTTTTATTCTATGCGCCTTATAATCCAGTGCGCCTAATAGTGCGGAAAATACGGTTCAATTAAATTCCTTTCTTACCACATCCCCTTTCTTTGGTTTTGTTTTAGGTTTCCTTGTAATTGCTGTCATGAATAGCCGCTGCGTTTCTTTGCTTATCATCAATGCTAGCATCTCCACTATATCAACAAGAACATTCATCTAAAATGAATCCACATGAAACGACTTCGCCCCTGAACTCTCACTAGTATTTCTCAATGCATGTGTCAACAGCTCTTGTAACTGCATGTTGCTAATTGAATTACATTTGGCGAGTCAAAGGTTTATGTTATAATATATAATATTCATAAAAAAAGCTTATTTTTTTTCAAAACAAAAACAGTTATAAGCCAGTAATAATCAATTGAACAGAAATTATATAAAAATTGTTTTCTATGTACTCTGTTGTTTAGTGCTTCCCAGTAACAAATGACTCATAAACCTATACATGTACTTATTTTAGAAAATAATTTGGTTAGAATAAAGATACACTTATAATTGTAAGAAAGTAAATCAGTGCCATCAGGATATTGAATGGTTAAATTTAACATTTCAAATGTTCGAACTTTATTGAAATTTTGTTTTGTTAAGCAATTCATCTTTCTTTTTTTGAATAACTGAATAAAATAATTTCTACATTGAAAGATTAAATTAGTTTGTATTGAATATTTTAATTCAATAATGTCTATATTAAAAGGTTGAATTTGGTGTTTTTTAATAATTAAATTTCAAATTTCATATTCTAATTATAATAATCCAGGAATACATTTTCTAAATTCAATATTTACTTGATTTATTGCCTTTTAATGACTCAACTAACCCAAAATAACTCAAAAACGAATGACTTGATATTAGTTACATGTTTGTTTCATTTCAAGTGTTTTTCTGCTCAATGTGGCAGCAAGATTAACTAGATATTTCTACCATGTTTAGTGAAAAATGGTCTTTAAGGAGGGAAGCAGGAAATGTTTGCTACTTCAATATTCAACACCCACACACACACAAACACACACACCTACACACACCTACACACACACACCGATACGGCCCCACCATCAGTTTGAAAGACAAATACAAGGCACATTTCATTAAGAGATAAAATCACAAATGAGAGCAGCCGGTTGTTTTCAGTCCCCGGCGCCCTCAGGTGAGGAGTGAGGCGATGTGACTCACCATCACTGTTGATAAGCGTCTTCATGAAATGAGCTGAGGAGAGAAGAAGAAGAAGCAAGAACCCCTGTGAGAGAAATGGAGATCAGTGTGGAGAGTGAGACGGAATTTAAATGCACCAATGACCGAGGGCATTACTTATCAGAGAAGAGTCTTCCTCGCTCATCTGCAGAGAAAACCATCACTCTTTCTCCCTCCATTACTCTCTCCATTCTGGAAATTTCCAATCTCTAAAATGGCAACACATAAAGCATGTCGGCGCAGAAGTGTTCATTATCGCCTCGTTAGCAGCGCAAATGAAGGAAATGGCTGTTGGGCGTGTGCTGGAGCCAAACAAATGAGATAAAAACACCTTCTCTCGCTGAAGAGGGTTTTTTTTTTCTTAACGGCGTCGTGACAGAGATCGCAGAGATTAGGACGTGTTTGTTGGTTTCCTTCTCAACACATTGTTACCGAGCACTTCTGCAGCAGGTCGGCTGTGACCCAGTGGACCTTCTATCTGAAACACCGATAGAGAACACACTGTCAGGAAGAGTTTACCTGATCAGTTGCATTTTAGACCTGTGACCTTTGCCATTATAAGAGCTTTAACAACCATGGACGTTTGAGTCGTGGCATGAACAACCTATATTTTGTCTTATCATGAAAAAACATCTAAAAATCTAAATCTTTTTGTTAAGAAAAAGCACAACTCAAGCTGGGAAAATAGATACACACGTTTTATTTAATGTTAATGTTAAATTTAAGCAGGAGAAGAGATATTTGGGGGAGGCAACAAAAATCACATTTCACAGCATTCCCGTGAACAGGCTTGTTTTTTTTTACGAGATTGTAATAGCACTGTTTAAACAGCGGAGGGAACCAGACACGGATAACATTCAATCTTCTGTCGTGCCACTTTAATTGTTGTTTAGTAGACTGTCCGCTGTGTTTAATCCACCATCTTTTATTGAGATTGAGGTATTAGTATACTACACAACCACAAAAACAAAATGTTAACTTGTTAAATGTTTTTTGTGGGTTTTTTAACTACAATAAGTAACAATTTCTAATGCTTAAAGTTTTTTCATGTTTTTAATTGGATTCTTTAAGGATTGGCTAACTTTTGTAATAATTATGACTGATTTGAGCTCTATCTTTTATTTTACAGATGCTCTTCACTTTGGGCAACTTACATAGAGATAAAATTTGGCTCAGGAACCAAATTGTTTTCAGACTTTTGATGTCACGATGAAGATTAAACCCAAATATGACATGACTAGAGCCTTTATATCGTTAACAATTAAAACAGTGCAGAGGAGAATGCATGAAATGACTGCAGGTACTCTAATCCAACACTGGAGGGAGCCAGAAGCACTATTTCAAAGGCCAAGTACTGGGCCTTTAATGGCCACAACTAGTGCTGTAAAAAGTTGGATTTGTCTTCTAAAAAAGTGTTGTATAAATACAATGTTCTTTTTTTGTCTGTCCTCCTCTTTGAATGTTCACGCTATGCTCTTCTCTCTCTCCTTTCCAGGCAGTACTACGAGATGCTCTACAACACCGCAGACGAGCTGCTCAACCTGGTGGTGGACCAGGGCGTCCGCTACACGGAGCTGGAGTACATCAACGCCCTGTCCCTGCTGCACCGCAGCCAGACGGGCGTGGGCGACCTGGGCCAGCAGAACACCAGGCTGCAGCGGCTGAAGGAGATCATTTGCGAGCAGGCGGCCATCAAACAGGCCAGCAAGGACAAGAAGATCACCACGGTGTAAGGGAAGGGCGAGACTTCTATTTAGAGGGAAAACTGCGTTTATGTCGCCGTGAATCACGAGCGTACGGCTCAGTTTACGCTCCCCTAAACATCAACTCAAACCTCTCTAATCAACGGAACCCAAACTCCTACAAATCACTTCTCTTCCCATTTTTTACTTCATTAACTCGGCAGAGGAGTAGTTAACCAGAGGAGGCGAGCGGGAATGAGTGTCTTGTCAATAGCACCGGTCCGCCGCCGGTCTCCCCGAAGCCCACAAACAATCCATCATAATGACACGGGGGATGGGGGGGGGATCGATGGGAAGCCGGCGCCGAGCTGCTGAGCCTCCCACTCTCTGATGGATCAAATAAAATCCACTCGTTCAGCTCTTCTCGCTGCAACTTTAATAAAGTTGTACATGCAGAAGTTTTCGCCGCGCGTTAATGTCAGGTCATGACTCACCCTTCCTCCGCCCATCGTGAAATCTACTTTATTATCTCGTGTATCTTATGGAATTATGGCAAAAATATACCGAATTATGTTTGCACACAACACGGATCTGAAGCTGCGTCATCGTCTCAGCACTGTTCAATCATGAATGCACTCTTTTGTATCACTCTTAGACTTGTATCACGCCAAGAATGTCTCACTCCAAACAACAACACACTTGTTTTGAATTAATCCAAAAATAATAAAGTGTCCAAATCCATCTTGTTTTGTTGATCATTGGAAGTGTCTGTCTCCGTGTTTTCCGGGCGATGATGCAGATGTTTCCTGCCTGGTCATCACACGTCGCTCCGGGGCTGAACTCACCTGTCGGGTTGGATTGACGCGCAGAAGAAGCAGCTACACTGAAGCTCTTTTGAATTTATCTCTGCATTCTTCAGCGATCACATCTGGACTGACTCTTCACCAGATGTTCAGACTTGTCTCAGTGAAACCATGACTCACTGACTGTGGAGAGAGTGGACGGAGCACCCGGAGGAAACTCTCAAGCTAAGACAGATTATTCAGAGATATGTTGGAAACATTCTACATTTATTTATACCTTCTTGTGTTATAGGATCCTAACCTTCAACATGAGCTTAACTAGTGCGTCTGTCTGGTCCCTCTGTGTCCTCTCACCTTTCTTTCACCTGATGTCTCTCCTCAACTGCCTCATAAACTCACTGTCCAGGTCTCCTCTGGTCCTGGTCCTATCTCTGGTCCTCCTCATCTGGCTTTGATTCACCAACACTTGATCTGATTGAAGTTACGACGACCAGATATATCCTTTTTTTGACGTTTAAATTCCGTCCAGGATTTTGACCTTCATAGCCTTGAAATGTGCTTTTCATTGACTGATCAGGTCTCTCGCTTTCTCTAGTGCTGCTCATAGAAGTAGCGGTCGAAAATTAAAAAAGAACCACCAAAAGACAAGTAATTTAAATGAAGCGTCTCCTTATGATTGATCGTTAGAATTACTTTTCGATGTTTTTGTCTTTGGATTTTTTCTATATCAATAAGAACACGATTGAGAACGAGAACTATAGAAGATACAGACTCGACTTCACCAACAATAAAAACAAAATGACAATAAAACATCAATAACGAATATAGAGAGACATAAATAACGTGTTCATAACTACACTTTTGTGTCATAAATGAAATTAGATTATATTGCACTTAAAAAAACAACACACAACAGAACATTATAATAATAATTTACATGTATTTTTCATGTACGGAGCTCCTAAAGCAGGGGAGGGCAATATTGTTATGAGGCGCAGTCAATCTAAAGTATACAGGCGCAGTCAATCTAAAGTATACAGGCGCAGTCAATCTAAAGTAAACAACGGGGGAAATGGAAAGAAAAAAATCAAAATATGCCAACAAAAAATTACAAACCATTCATTTAAAAGTGATACAAAAAATATTTTCTTCTAAATATGATCAGAGATATATCAGAGAGATGTTCGCAAAAACAGGACAGAAAAGATAAGGTCTAAAATAAGTTAATATTAAGTTATGTTTGGAGTAAACAAAACTAAATGAAAGTAAAATACAAAATAAATGTGTTGGCTGTCAGAATCATTTTCAACATCATCTACCCTGACGTCTTGAGACATGAATAAATACAGTCTGAGGGCTGCATGTGAACTGCAGGCCCTAAAGGAACATTATTTTTTATAAATAGATTCCTTTTTATTATTTTATATTTGCCTTTAGGGGCTCCGTAAGTGTAACGAGTATTGCGCGATAAATACTACATTACCCACAACCCCCGCGCCCGACGTGACCGTCGCGTTGCTATGAGACCCAATCGACGCTTCCTGAGCCTGAAGAGCAAAACTAACAGTTTAGTCGTTTAGTCGTGATTTGTCCTTTTTATCCACCTGTGCGCGTCACACAGGAACCACTGCGATGACGCATCACAGACGACGAAGATGCATCAAAGAAATGGAAGGAAAATAAAAACCGCTTGAAAAATTGCTGGGATCTGTAAACACTTTCTTTTATTTTTTACCTCGAGTAAAAAAGAAGATGGAGGTAAGTTAGTGACTTAGTTCTGGTGTTTAAGAGTCACGTTCTATTGAAGACGTTACACATATGTTTTTGTTTTAATTCGATCATTTAATCTTATAATACTCTTATTATATTTTTTACTTTGTGTAACAAATGAGAAAAAAGTCTGATTGTATTATTGTTGTTTTATTAAATATAATTAAAATTTCTGCTCTGGCTTTGGAACGTCTCGTTTATCTTAGTTTCTCATCATATTCTTTTAAGTTTGTGTAACAAACGAGAGGAAATAACCGAAGAAATACCCTTTAAAAACCACTTAAAGTCTGATTGTATTATTGTTGTTTTATTAAATATAATTAAAATGTCTGCTCTGGCTTTGGAACGTCTCGTGTATCTCAGTTTCTCATCATATTTTTTTAAAGTTTGTGTAACACGTGAGAAGAATTAACCTCAAAAATACCGTTGTCATGTGTAACTTAGTATTGATGTAAAGTATAAATAACCTGGAGATAACAACAGGTCAACCAGGAGGAGCTGACCCTGGAGCAGCTGTCCAAACGTGTCACCCACCTGGGACGCTCGGACAACGGACTGCAGTACCTGTACCACCACCTCAGTCTGCCCGTGAGACCCTCCTCCTCCTCCTCCGTCCATCTCCATCTTTTGTTAACACTGTGGTCTTCCTCTGCAGAACCACAACCTGACGGACGTGTCTCTGCTCGGCAACTACGTTCACCTGCAGAAGCTGGTTCTGCCGCACAACCAGATCAGAGGTGAGATTCAAAGCCTCGCTGACGGTCACACGTATGTTCCTCACGTGTTCCTCCGCTTTCAGACGTGTCCTGCGTGAGCAACATGCCTCGCCTCCTCATCATGGACGTGTCTCACAACCTCATCGAGGACATCACCGGGTTCCAGCCCCCCATAGACCTGAAGGTGACAGCCGTAATGGTATTCCTTCGCCGCGACTCGCGGGCCCCCCATCTGTAGTCTCCGTGGAACGTGCTGACCGAGCGTTTTCTCTCCCCGTCCTTGAAGCCAAAGTTATATCCGGAGTCCTCGAGGAAGAGTTTTTTGGTTAAATGTGTGTCTGTCTTTCAGGAGGTGAACATGTCTCACAATCTGCTGTCCAGTATGGACTTCACGTCCTACAATTCCATCGCCAAACTGGAGCTCGACAGTATCCTTCGGAAAAACCTCTGATTTGTTCCCTCAGGTCGATGAGGGAGGTGACTGGCTGGACTAGCAAGTTTATTTTCAAGTTTACTTCACTTTGTATTGTAGTTTAAAACAGTTTTAACTGTTTATTTTTACACAACGTGTTGAAAGCAGAGCTCGTCGAAGTAAGGGGCCACATGTGTCCATTTTACTGTATTAATGTGGCCCTCATGAGGTCAAAGATCATGTAGAACTTTTTTTTTATTAATCATTAATAGCCTCTAAATATGACTTTTTGTAATTTTTAGTGATATTTCTTAAGTGAAGTAAGATCATTTGAAAAAAGTGCCTTTTTTTTGGATTAGTTATACAAAATACAATAATAATTTTAGCATATTTAGCTTGATTTAAATTCTTCATTTTATACTATTCGCTTCTCTAGTTTTGATTGACGGCCCCTCACAACAGTGTGAGAAATGTGGCCCCTGAGGAAAATGAATATCCCATTTAGCGTGTGAAAATGTCCCTGCTTATAACCTTGGCTCCTTCGGGGGTTTGAGTTTTTTAGGCACTACATTTATGTGGGATTTTTCTGGTTTAATGCTGCAAATCTCTCATAGAGAGTTACAAATTCTGCAATAGATCACCGAGTCCAGATGGTAATCCGGAAAAATTAGCTAGAAATGCGAGCTAACAGACGACCTCCTTGGCAGCGGTATTAAACCTGACAAGAGTTTATGGGTTCTTAGTATATGTCGTGATGATATCTACATGTCTTCTGTCAACTTTATTCCATTTCCACACGATGTATCGACGTTGACCTCTTGACCCGTCGGCGCTCAGACAACCGCTTCACGGAGCTCAAGGGTCTGGAGAAATGTTTCAAGCTGGCTCACCTGAGTCTGGCCAACAACACCATCTCCAGCATCACCAGCCTGGACGGGCTTCCTCTCAAACACCTCAACCTGGTAGGTCCTCAGCCCTGGTGTCTCACGGTGAGACTATAACGTCCTTCAAGATGAGATGGTTGAAGGCGAGCAAGAAGTTACTTCCTGGAAAGCTGAGATTAGATCTCGGGAAGAAGAAACCTTGACCTCACCAGAATAAAACATGAGGTTTTTGCTTATCTGTGATTCACTTCTTTCAGTCTTTTCTCCCTCCATCCATCCCTTTACATACCTACGAGCTCTGACCTTTCCTGTCCCGACTTTCTTCCTCCCTCTGCGTCCCACCACGGATGCAGAGGTCCGCCCTCGTCCGCTGTCACAACCCGCTGCTGCCGAGTCCCTGGTGAGGTCCCTCTTGACAGATAAGGACGTCACCCGGGTGATTGATAGCCGGACCAGAACTTCACGCAGTCCAGCGCTTTAGTGGCTTCACCTCCACAGTGGACGACGTTATGTTCCTGGAAAGAATGTCAACGTGTCTGTCGTTGTACCTCCAGAGGGGGAACCAGCTGGAGACCATGGACGGGCTGGAGAACCTGACAAAACTGCGCATCCTAGATTTGTCTCACAACCGCATCTCAAGTCTGATCGGGTTTCGGAACCTCCACCTGCTGGGCGTCATCAACATGGAGAACAACCTGGTAGATGAACGACGTCAGGGTGGACCTGAGAAAAGTTGCATCACAACTGATTTGTAGTGTTTCCACAGATCAGCAAGATCGAGGAGTGCAAACACATCGATCATCTGTTCCTGCTCATAGAACTCAACCTCCTGCAGAACCCTGTCAAGGTAACCTTTCACCGTCTCATTGGTGTGGCCCGTGGACCATTTGCGGCCCGTGGTATGATATTCTGCGGCCCTCGGTTGGTTGTCTAGGTTTTTATGTGTGCAGGCAGAACAAGAGACTCAATTTTGTTTCATCGTCAGATGTTTAATGATCACAGTTGACTTGAAGACCCCTGTGGAACCCACAGTGGACCGTCAAAGTGCTACTTGTCAACACTTACCCCCCCTTGTCAAAAATGTATTTATCCACAACGTACTTCTTTAATGTATTTCATATCTGCTAGAGCAGAAAAACCCTTAAGAGTGCAGACAAAGTGATACATGAAACTGCAGTTTTTTGTTATCAGGCACAAAAATCAGCTCCTCTAAATCCAAGACCATGGTTCTTGGTCAGAGGATGCACCGGGTCTAGGGTGCAGGAGAGATCCTTGAATAGGATTTTGGGCCCAAAATCTGGGAGACATTTTATAATCTGACCACTAGAGACAATTTTCGGCAACGAGTGTTATTAATTACAAAAAAAATGCGATCTTCACAGACTTTTGACTCATCACTTCACGTGCATTAATTCTGGACGACAGTTTCCATGGTGACGTGACGCCAGTGACATGCGGTGATGTTCATGGTTGGTGAGGCACACAATAAACCCAAAAGGGAAACTTATTCAATCGACTACTGTTTCAAACACATACACCCACAGTTATAGCATTAACCTGTCAATGTCTTATGAAGCTGGGTTAAAAAAATATATTTAATTCATAATTTCTCAAAAAGTCTTTATTGAATTGTTGTGATATTTTGTGGGATGTTAGTCTACGTCCTCTAGATCTATGCCCGTCATCCATTGTGGGTAAATATTGATTTATAGCTTCATAAACCTGTCATCTTTGACATTGACATCAGCTGAAATATAACGTTTTAATTATCAATTTATTTAAAATGTTATATTCAAAATCTTTTACCTGCCATATTCAATTATCTGAGACATTTCAATTGGCTGAAAATCTAAATCTAAATTCGTTTTAAACTATTAATAGATACAGAAAAAAATAATGAACTATTAAATACTATAAAAAGGATTAGCAAACGTGGATTTTAACAGTGTAGAGTACGACCGTGATAATAAAGGATTACAAGGAAGACGCAGCTGATTCAATGCTCTTAATTAAGACGTTCTCCCAACGACATTATTCTTCTTGTCCATCCATCCTGTGTGTTCTCTTCCCTGATACCCACTTGTCGCCTGACACTTGAATTCAGAACAAACATTGTTCTAATCGATCTCTTCATTGATTGGTTCTTACACCTTTATTCCACCCACATTGTAGAAACGTTTTAGTTGTTTATAATCTGTACATACACACTCTTTGTTATAGATATTTTTTCTTTAATACAAAACTATGTACCAGTGGCCCCCTCTCATAGCTGTAAATATTTATTATTTTTCGATTGTAATTTGTAATATTATCTTTTTTCAGGATTTATTGTATCTGTATTTGTTTGTTTTATTTATTGTTCTTGCGTTTTCTCCGATTTTTTTTACTTAGGCATCCTTTTTTCCCTTTATAAAAAAAAGTTGCCTTTCCTTGTTGCTTATTATTTTGGTCACTCAGTTCTATACCTTCCATTACTGGTTGTGTTGCCTCATGTGTAGTCGATGTGTATTTGACAGGACGTCCAGGACTACAGGTTATCCATCATCTTTCTGCTGCAACGTCTGACCATGCTGGACAAGGAGAAGGTCACTGCAGAGGAGAAGGTAGGAAGAAAAGACGGAGGATAGAACAGTGAGAAAAAAAAACAAATGGATTTGAATGTTGGATCTCAGGTGGAGTCGATCAACAAGTACGATCCTCCTCTGGACGTGATGGCTGCCAGAGACCACCGGTCCCACCAGGTGTACGAGCTGCTGCAGCCTCAGGTCCTCCACGACAGGTGGGTGTTGATCCAGCTGGAGTTCTAGGCTGGCTGCTCATCTCCTCCAGCAGAGGGCGTTAACCTCAATCACTCAAGGGGTCAAAGTCTTTACGCGGTTAGACACTAGAGCCAAAAATCAAATGTGTATTTACCCAACAGGAAGTCTGGTTTTGATATTGTATTTTCACACATTGAGGATTCAATTGAATCTATATTTCTTATCTCATCTTAAACACCGACATCTGTAGAGGTCACCATAGCAACAAGAACATTCATCTGCTTTGATTCTGAGACAATTGTTTTCCTTCACGGTTTAAGCTTCACACATCTGTTTTTTTTAACCCGTTCATAGACATACACATGGATGAATATGTACTTGTTGTCTTTGTTGGTTCAGCACTCTGCCCAGTCTGGACCTACCGTACCCCATGCTGGTGTTGACTGGACCACAAGCCTGCGGGAAGAGAGAGCTCGCCCACAAACTGTGTCAAGAATTCAACGAGTACTTTGCTTACGGGTCAGTGTTTCCCAGTCGTTTCAGTAAAAAGAAGATTGTGGGTTTTTTAATGCTTGAATCAATACAGTTCCAATGTCCCAATAAATATTAAACCACTTCTTCTTTTAGTTATCGTACCAACAACAATTTCGGCATGTTCTAAAAAGTCCATTTTAATTTTAATTTTTTTTAACAAAATGTTTTATTAATTCCATAGAGGTTTAAATCTTTGAAAGAAAAAAAAAACATTTATAAAATTAAATTCCTCTCATTTTACCACATAACACTAAAATGTTTCTGCTCTGTTATGCTAAAACGTTCTTGCTAATGCAAAGACACTGTTTCTTTGAGTGACATCATAAACTGCAGATTACATCATTCAAACTTTTGCAGGAGCCAAGGTCTCAAGCAGGCAAGTTACCAATACCGTTATTCGCTCTTACCTTTTGATAGCAGTGCTAATTGTCCACCTTGTAACTTTAAAAAGTAGAATATAAAAAGGGATTAAACCAAAGATGGTATTTTATTTTTATTTGTTATACTTTTAATGTCCTTCAAAAAGCCTTACGTGATTAAAACAAATATATAAAACTGTATTTGTCTCCCGAAATGGACCATAATTGATTTGCTTGCGTTCACACAGGACCAGCCACACCACTAGGGGGCCCTATTTAGGCGAAGAGGATGGGATCGATTACCATTTTGTCGGCAAGGATGATTTTGTTGATCTCATCCACATGGTGAGTCTTCCCCAAGATTTCTCTTTCTCCAATCGTGTAATAGTTCCAGGCCGCTGCTCCGCCGGACAAATGAAAGACATGGATGTTGTAATTCTGTGGTTTAATAGGAAAAGAAGTAACAGATGCTGTTGGGTTGTAGAGTTCATAACCTGAAGGCTGAATGTCAGAACTGGCTTCCAAACTATTTATGATGTCATAAATCTCACAGCTCTTAAAGAAAAAAAAAAAAAAATCATCCAGAAATGAGTCAGCCTTCAGGCATGAAGGTCCACGGTTCTATTCCCACCTCCGGTCTGGAACCTCATCGTTAAACAAGCCTTTTCTCTTAAGTAGAATCGATTGTTACAGGCAAACGTTGACTTTTCAATTACTTTTAAAGTGTTTTTTATTACTTTTTATACTTTTTATATAGATATATATATATATTTTTCAAATAAACCAGGAGTTTTTGCGGCATCTACTGCAGCTGTAGCTATTTTAGCATCAGTTTGTATGTTCTTTAGATGTGTTGAACCAAAGCTACTTCTTTACTATTAAACTCCAACTACAGGGGGCGCTACAGTTAAAACATCAATTATTTCTTACTTCTGTGAGCTATAGTATTGTGCTCAACAGTCCAACCATATTAAGAAGTTCTAGCTCCACTCTGAGTCTCTATCCTGGGATCCATGATGTTTCCGTCTCTTAATGGATCAAGTCGGAGTTAATATGTCTGTAATCGCCGTCATTAATAACCGGCTGCGTTCAAGCGGCCGAGGCAGGAGTGATGGATGACGCTGATCCAGCATCACTCAAGGGCGTCAGTGCAAAGGTTAAAGGTCATTTTTCGGGACCGAGGGGGGGGTGAAAGGTGGAGGTCACGGGCGCGGCCCGGTCGTTCCTGACAGAACACGCTGCGAGCGAGAGGATGAAGCTGATGGATGCGGAGGTGAAGAGAACATGTGTTGGACGTGTGTCCTCTGATCCAGGGCAAGCTGATCCAGTGCATGAAGTACGGAGGTCACATGTTCGGCCTGAGCAGGGAGGCGGTGGAGGCTCTGGCCAGAGAGGGACTGGCCTGCTGCGTCCCCATGGAGCTGGAGGTGACCCCGACTACACACACACTGATCCCAGACCAGGTTTTAGTTCAGTGACTCGGTGACAGTTTGAACAGCCTGTCGATGAGGATTTCATCCTGGTTTGTCCAGTTCCGATAAAAAGAAAAGAAAAGCTTGAGACAGTCTGTCCAAGGTATCTTTAAATAATTGGCTTTAACTACAAGGGACTCTTCGAGGCATCATCAGACAACTTCTAAACTGCTGTTAGAAATATAATGAATAAATAAATAAAAATTACATTGATTTCTTTATATTTCTAAAATGGGATTTTGTTAAAAAAAAAAAAATTAAAAAAAGATTAATAGCAACACCAAAATATATATATATATATATTCTTTCATGAACGGTTGTCTCTAAAAAATAAAGAAAAACATTTCGGTGCAAAACAAAAAATTACAAAAAATACAACAAAAAAACTAAAAAAACAGCAAAAACAAAACTCAAAGCAAGTGTTTGTCTCTGTTTTCAAGTAAAAACTGTTTGATAATATTTAATATGAGTCACAATCACCTGACATGTACTGAGAAATGAGACTTGAATTGTTTGTAAAGAGGTTAGACTAGATTCGATTAGATTAGATTAGATTAGATTAGATTAGATAAAATTAGATTAGATTGATTTTATTAATCCCTCTAGAGATCTCCTTTGGGAAATGAGATTGTTGACAGTTGACAGCAAACGATAGAAGGTAAATAAACTGAAACCGAAACTGAAAGTACAGCAAGTTTGAAAATGGCAAGAATAAGAACAAAGTCCAAATAAAAAGAACAAAGTGCAAAAAGATAACAAAGTGCAAATAAAAAGCCTAGGTCAAAGGAAACAACACTAAGACCTAGAAAGATACAAACATAAAATAACATCATCCCTTCACTCTGCTTCACAGAGTCATAAAGTCTAAAAGCACGAGAAATGAAAGAGTAAATATACTTGTTTGGATTCTTGTATAAAGATATTATTCTTGTTTTTAGAAACTTTACAAGCAAACGTTCAAACTGCATACATGTATTTATTGTTCCGTGTCGTATGAACTGTTGCAGTGCATGATGGGACGTGTGGTGTTCACGATCTCATGGTCGGTGTTAAAACCGGTGTGTTCTCTCAGGGGGTCCTGAGCCTCAAGAACTGTCACTTCGAGCCGCGCTACGTCCTGCTGATCCCCTCGCAGGTGGACCAGTACGTGGAGCGTCTGAAGGGTCGCGGCATCTACACCGAGGCGCAGGTCGACACGGCCGTCTCACGCATCGACCTCTACGCCAACTTCAGCCAGCAGCGGCCGGGCTTCTTCGACAACACCATCGTCTGTGGTAATAAAGTTTTACCTTACCTTACCTTACTATTGTTGTATTGACACGAGCACTCGTTGATGTTCACGTGTGATGAGAAGCTGCTTCACCTCCTTTTTCATCACCTTCTCCTGACCTGTCTTTATGGAAGTTTGACCTCAGAACACTGATGGTGGAATTGACTCTTTTTAAAGCATTTAATTGTAATTTTTTCAAGTATTTAATTCTATAGTTTTTATATTGAAAGGTTGAATTAGTTTTTAATGAATATTTGAATTTAAAAAAAAAACGTTTGAATTCAATACATTTTTTTTTTTTACTTTTTCATTATAATCAATGTATATCAAAAGTTTGACACATGAGGTTCTAAATGGATTTGGTTGCAATCCAGGTCAACGTCTGGATTCAGGAAGGTTTTTATGGATCCGCCTCGGACTCGATGCCGTTCAGGACTAGAGGAAAAATAGGAAAACACTGGAATAATTCTTGAAAATTAATTTTTAAGTGCTTTGATTTTCAAAATTAGCGACTTTTTTTCACACATAGTTCCAACAATTCAAAAATAAAATAAGTAAATTCAGTATTTTTCTTATTCATAGCCTTATACTAACATTTTTGTTTTGAATTTAAAAAGCATGGATTAAAAAATATTGAAATTACAACCTTTATTTTTGAATTATTGTCATTGGATTATGAAACTATATGTGTAAAGAAAAAGTCATTAATTCAAACTATCAATCAAAATAGAAACAAAAATATTGTTTAATAAAAGTAAAATTAAATTGAATTCAATTGTGCAATAAAACAAATTCAACATTTTAATACGTAATATAAATCATTGATTCCCCCAAAACATATTCATTGATTAACCCTTAAATAACACAAGGGTTAAAAAAAAAAAAATCCAATAAAAAATTCTACGTTTTAACATTCAAACATTCAATATTCTGATGACAAAGACATACTTCCATAAGTAAGTAAGTAAGTTAATAAGTAAAGGTTATTTCTAAAGTGTCTTTCTAGACCAGGGTCACAGCAGCCAGTGAGGAGTTTTAAGGATCAGAGAAATGTGAGTTCTTCTACTAGAGCGGCTCAGAATTCTTGCTGCAGAGTTTTGTATCAACTGCAGGCGAGACAGATCCTTCTTGTTAAGACATGAAAACAAACTGTTACAATAGTCTAAACGAGACACAAATGCATGGATTAATAACTCCGTATCATGTTGTGACATCACTTTCGTATTTCTATGTCAAGGTAGAAAAAACATCAACCAAAAAAAGACTTTGAGCGAGAGACTTCTACGGACCATTCAAGGATCTCCGGTCCATCCGAACACAAATTACCATATTTACGAGCGTCATCCGAGGAATGTTGTCGTCGTGCCGCGCCATAAACGCGCAGCTGCCGCGACTAGTCGGTCCGGCCGCAGATAAAGCAAAAACCCACGTCGCCGACAATCCAATTAGCTGGTGTTTGGAGGCTATAAAGTCGTGTTTATCGTCGGCGCGAGGGAACCTGGCCGCCGTCTGAGCGCCTGAACACGAGGCAGGTGCAGGACACTCATCACCTCCAGAGCAGCTCATTAGTCTGAGGGCGTCGTTGCCATATCTTTGATTCATTACCGTTTGATTATCCCGCCTCACAAGTGTGTGTGTGTGTGTGTGTGTGTGTGTGTGTGTGTGTGTGTGTGTGTGTGTGTGTGTGTGTGTGTGTGTGTGTGTCTCAGATGACTTGGATGAAGCCTACCAGATGCTGCAGAAGTTGGTGAAGGATTACCTGCTTCTCGGGGATCAGGGCGAAGGAGAGAAGACGGCAGACGGTTGGTTCAGAAAAATGAATAATCAAAAATTAAAGGTCGACCTTTGGGTTTAAAAAATCTTCAAACGGCAAATCTTGGCCTACCAAGTTGTTTTATGCCGGATTATTGGCTTTAATTAAGTAGATAAAGGTCGAAAACCCACGTCAGTGTTTAAGATAAGATAAGGGAAAGAGATGATGGAAGACAACATTAGCAGTAAAACTGATGGAAAAGTAATTTGTTTGGTGAAGAAGAACAAACACAAAGATTATTAAGATAATTTGAGCAAAAGTCAGACTTCCTGTTTCTTTAAGATTCTGTTCGGCCCTAGACTTACTCTACTTCAAAAATCGGACCCTCGTGCGATTAAGTTTGAATTTTGGTGGTACCCGGGTCACCGTCAAGGTTACTATGGATTAGGCACCGACTTACTTTTGTTCAGAACTAGAAAAAAAAAGGAAAATACTTGGACATATTGAGAAGTATGTTCATTTTTAAATCGTTTGATTCTGTAATTTCCACCTTCTCTTGTGGTTGTTCTGCTCATTTCCAGTGTTGTTGTTTAAATCACTCCCACTGCTGCTGGAATATATCACTGGTGTCCTATTGGTTAATACTCTTAGATACATCCAACCAAGAAGCACCGTTTTAAATCGTGAGGAGAAAACCTCTTTTGTTTTCTTTTGACTTTTTTTGAAACTTTAGTTTCTCTAGTTTGATCTACTTGGCAGGGTTATGCACTGTACAAAGATATATCGCAACATTTTTTTTCAGAATATAGTATCTTTATTCAACAGCACTATATTGATCAGTACTGCAATATCTTATTTTTTAACATTTTATATCAGAGTTATTTTATGGTTTATATTTTAATAAAGTCTTTGTAAATCAAAATAACTCCATTTTTTATTTATTTATCTAAAATAACATGCAAATATTCGCACAGTTTATCATTTTTGAGTTGCAATTAAACCCCCGTCCGATAGATGGCAGCAGTCCTTCCGTCCTCTGCAGCTAAAAGAACAAGGAAATCCTGCGATGACTGAGGACGAGAGGATACAGTTGATTCCAGCAGCTTTTAAAGCTGATGTTTGGACATATTTTGGTTACAAAACAAATTAAAGCAGTTATGTGGTCTGTAAATTCTGCAACACTAGTGTCAAGTACTCGACAATACTACACATATATCCTCGTTACTACAGTATCAAATTATATTGTGTTGTTGCCCCTGTATGGTATCATATCAAATCATATCATTTGTCACCATATTCTTGCCAATACACAGCCGTATTATGCAGTTTCAGTTTCAGTTCAGCAGCTTCGCAGTGAAAGTATGACGAGAGGAGACGATGAAACACTGAGCTGAAGTAACACGAGGAGAAGGAGGCAAGAAGCTCCGACTTGTGTGTCGACAGAAGAGAGAGAAAAAGACAAGATTAGTGTTTTTGTGGCAGGTTTAGCTTTCAAGTTCCATTTCAGCTGCTATGATCCGAATGAACTGTCAGACTCCATTTGCTGCTCGGAGAGATGAAGGTCTTTAAAAAGCTTTTAGTGTTTTTTTATGAAGTCGGGAAGAAGCGTTTTTTTTTTTAAGTCCACCTGATGAAGAGATGACAAAACACTCGTTTTTACTTGAGATGACACATGATGAAACATGATCATGCCATGTTTCTCTGCCCAGTGAGTCCAAGTGCGACGATCTTGTCATCATGGTTCTGTCGTTTCCCTTCAGAGCCTGTCAAGAAAGAACCTCTGGACCTCTTGGATCTGTCCTACAGAACCTACTCCTCCAAGATCCAGGCCCAGCTGAGCCGTGAGAAGTGTCCCATCGTGAGTCTCATCATGTATTTGGTGTCTGCATGTGTTAGTAGATATTGTGGGTAGACTTGCTTAAGAATAGGAAAATTATTTTAGGAAAATGCTTTAAATCCATTTAGAAAAAAAACAAAACACTGTGTTGTAAAAGTTCTTGAGTCGTCAGGCCCGTCTTGGAAAGATCAGGAATGATCCGACTGACGACACGTGATGAAAAGATGAAACAGAGTTCCTCGCTCTGGTTCATGAAGCCCTTTTCTTTCATCCCGCTGTTCAGATCCACATCTCTGCTCTCTTTGTCTCCACCTGACGCTACATTGATTCTGTCCGTTACCACGGCAACACAGACCCCAGTCTCGTCTCAGGCGCCTAAGACATGATGATGCAAAAACTCATTTTATTATATTTTTTTTTTAGAAGTAACATTAAAACATCAGATAACAAAATTAATAAGCAATGTAACAATTATACAATATTAATACATTTTCATACATAAAATAATAATAATAAAAATCAAGAAAACAGTTAAACAACAGTAAAAATAAATAATGGTAAAATCTTTATAAATAAAAACTATAATTATAAAATAATAAGAAATAAGACAATTATACCATTATTATGAATAATAACGATAATAATTAAGAATAACAAGAAGCGATACAATTATACAAAAGTAATCACAAAAATAAGCAATTAAACATTATACAATAACAACAAATAATGATGATAAAAAAAACAATCAATCATAATAAGCAAAAAAAAACTATACCATTATCATAATGATAATAATTAAAATAAAAATCCATAAAACAGTTTAACAATAATAATAAATAATCATAAAATATTTGCAAATTATAACTATAATTATGAAATAATGAGCAATAAGACAATTATACCAATATTATGAATATAATGATAAGGCATAAAATAATAATAATAATCAATAAGGCAATTATATTTTAAAAAAAAAACAATAAGACAACTTTAGAATAATAATAAAAAGTAGAAATCAATAATAATAGTAATAATAATTTACTAAATTACCATACAAATAATTATACAAAAAGTATTAATAATAACTGTAAAAATGAAATAATAATAATAGAAATAATAATAAATAATTATCAAAATAATAATAATAAGAAATAATACAATTAAACATAAATAACAACAAAAATAATCATAAAAAATAGCAAATAAAACATCATAGAATAAAAATTAAAAAAAGATTATCTTTATAATATATCATTATCAAAATAATATAAATAAGAAAAAAATATAATTATACAAAAATAACAACGAAAATAATCACAAAAATAAGCAAATAAAACATTATACAATAACAATAAATCAAGATGATAATAAATAAATGAATCATAATAAGCAAAAAGACGACTATACCATTATCATAACGATAATAATTGAAATACTGATAGAAGGCAATAAAACAATTGTACAATAATAATAAATAGTAATTATAATAAATACGTTAATAAAAGTCTAACAAGCACAATAATACATAAAGTAATGATAAAGAAATAATCAACATAAAATAAGGACGACCAAAGAGCAGGTTTAGATAAATCCAATTAAAAAAATTAAATTAATATGAATAAATTTAAGTACATTTAAAATACAGTGTAGTTTCACTGAAAACAGCCAAGATTAAGACTAAAACTTACTGGAATAAAAATGTTGGTCATGTGTCATTTGTAACTAACCTGCATTTATTTACGATAGAAAGACAACACACAGATTTAGAGATTCAAAAATATTTAAGTGAACTGAAGAATGAAATAGAATCCATGGTCGTCTCTCTGCCATTAGCTACGATCAAGAGTTTCCCTTCACTGCTCTGACACGGCTCTGCCTCCAGGCTTCAGTCATAAAAGACGCTGTTAAATTCTCCACACAGTGTCACACGGTGGTAGTTGGGAGTCATCTGCACGAGTTTGTGTGTCTGAAGTGAACACAAGTGGAAACATCCTTCAGGGAGACCTGAGGAGGGACAGATGTGAGGAAGATACACAAACACTGCTGATGATCTATTAGGTTAAAGTTTCTATGACTGTTAGAGATGAAACTTAAACACATATGAGTTTTGAATACAGTATAACATATTTATCATGCTATAATTAATACATTGTGTAAAAACTAAATATATTGTCAACATAAAGCTTTTTTCATTAGATTTAAATAAAAAATATATTTAATTAAGATGTATTTTAATATGATTCAACAAATATTATTATTTTGACGGCTCTTAAATCAACACATTTATTTGAGCAAAACGTCATTACATTATTTGACCGATGATTGGCAGGCCACCTATTGAGTAGGACTGGTACTGCACCTCTGAACAAACGTTCATATTTCCTTCTTTTGTATCTTGAGCATATTTGAATGACCATAAAATCACTCTGATCGGAATATTGAAGGATATAATTTAATATTTTTGCTCTAATTTCGAAAATTTATATATTGTATTATAACGTATTACATTTTTTTATTTCTATAATTTAATTTTTGATTTAATATACATTTAATATAAATAATTTAATTCCATTATTTGTGTGTTGATAGGTTACATATGTGTTAATTTGATTTAAAATTTAAATAGCGTTTGATATTATATTTAAAAATATTAAAAAATATTTTTTTCTATATTCTTTTATAAGTCTTGGCCTTTTCAATTCAATATAAAAACGGTGGTATAATATTGCAACCAGGTATAACCAAGTGAGTACAGAGCTACTACATTGAACTTCCAGCCAATCATTCATCTTGAAAATATTCAAATTGTTTTACTCAATTATTAAAAAAAATCAATAATTAAAACTTATAGAACCTTGAGTTGCCTTTGACCCTTAGGGTCGTCTTGACCCTAAGATATCGCAAGGGGTTTAATAGAGAATTCAATTATTTTAATTATTCAAAAAAAAAATCAAAGCTTAATAAAAAAAAGCAGAAAAAACATTTCAACCATTTAATAAACTTACTGAATCGACATCAATTAATTTAAAATGATCTTGTTTTCATTGGCTTGAAATAAGTGCTTGTTTTCCATTAAATAAAAACAACATTAAATAACTAACAGTGCTAGCTTTGGCCCCCGAGATCGTGTTCATTGTGTTCATCCCGATACTTGAGCGACGTTAAACATTATTTGTTCATTTTAGTTTTGTTTTCCGCGAACAGAAGGTTGTCGTTGAACAAATGAAGCAGCGTTTCTGCCGGTCGTGTCTGACGCTCCCATGTTGTGGTCCTCAGGAGCTGGCATCCATCAGGAGACGAGAGCAGCTGGTGAGGGAAGCAATAGAAGGAAAGAGTCCCCGAGTCTTCACTCATCTCATCAAAAGGTTCATTAGAAGTACAAATGCACTCCACAGCACTCACAGGCTCCGCTCTTAAGTGGGCCGGCTCCGAGTCAGCCGGGGCCAAATGGCTTTCATTAGCACACTTGTCCTAACTGTCTCCTAATGCTTTATTTTGGGTTTCGCCGCTTCCACCCTGATGAAGTGGCAGCTGTCCGCGGGATTTCAGCGACAAGTGTTTGCTAACAGCGTGTGCAGTGTTCCCTCCTGACACACTCCTGCGACCTGTTCTCCAGACCCACGTTAATAGAGGATTCAAACGTCATCAGACATGAGTGCAAATCACTTTTTCCATCCACTCACTGTGTTTTTTTTTTTTCTTTTTCTGTTTCCACCAGGTCTGCTCACAATGAGCCGTCACAGTTCCAGCTCCCTGACCCCACCAGCGTCTACGACGACAGCAGGTACACACACACACACACACACACACACACACACACACACACACACACACACACACACACACACACACACACACAATAAAATAATGTTTGGTTTATTCTTCAAGCAATAAAAGAGATTTAATCAGATTAACCGCAGGGTTGAGGTGGATTCATTTAGATTAATCGCGATTAATATAATTTTAATCACATTTAAATTTGTGTTGATTTAACACAAAACAAGTATATTTTACAAAAGAAACATCTACAAAGACGAAACATTTGTTTGATATTGTCTAACATTGCTTTTTGTACATCAAATGTAAACGGACAGACTTTATATTAAATACAAATATTTACCTATGCAATTTAAATATAAGAAAATTACATACGACCATCGAAACTGGAAAATAAAAATGCCCAAAAGTTGTTTTTGCTCTAAAATTTGTATAACATTTCATTTTTGCAACAGTGTTTTTTACGAGCACCTCCAACGCTGCTCTCAGGTGGTCTGTGCTCTACTTGCATTACTGTACATTAGATTCAATTCTATTTAATTTCCATCTATTTCACACATGACACACATTTCATTTTGCATGAACAAAATAATGTGTCCATTAAAACTGTTCAGGATCAGCCCCTAAATTATTTTCTTCACATTGTCCCAAAAGAACATAAAACATATTTTTACAATTCCTGAACTAAATCCCCATCATGCACTGCAACAGTCTCAGCTGAGGCTAGGATGAAGGACGGCGTGTGCGTGAGGGTCGGACAGGACTCGACTTGTTTCCCTCAAAGACGAGGTTCATGCTAGGAAGTGAGGAGGTCAAAGGTCACGGAGATGAGCTCTTTCTCATGTCACGACCGATCGGAGACGTCTCCGATGGAGATCTTTATCTCAGAGACGGTTATCAGAGGCGGGACGCGAGCGGGAAGATTCTATATCGCGCGTTGAATCCGAGCCTCGGTGATAAACGTGGAGCCTACAGCTCGTGTACCTCGACAGGTCCGAGCCTGCGCCTCATATACCAGTGAATCATCTCATTCACGCAGGTATGTTGGCAGAGCTGTGCGATGAGCTCACTCACTCTACGCTCTTCTCGCTGTAGTCGCTTTATAGAGCTTTTTATTGGACTTATTTAGCCTCATGAGATCCTAACATGTTTCTCTTGAAGCACCACGATCACTACATTAACACTTCCTGTCTCGAGTCAAACCTGTCGTCAAAGTCACATCAGTGAGAACAAGAGGCAGGAATGTCAGCAGAAGACTTCTACAGCAGCGAGTGGAAACTATTCCATTCACATTTCCAGGAATAACTCGTCACATGACATAAGTAAATGAAAACAATTTCATATATAATGTTCAAATGATAAACATTATATTCATATGAAAATTCATTAATTACAACTAAAAATTGTTACTACAGTGAGAGTTGTTTATAGTTTATATTTTGGTTAACTTGATTTAAAACTGTTAGATTGTATTTGGAAATTCTAGCATTTTACTTGTATAACTTTGTATCCAAAACAAAAATATCTATGACTTATAAAGTGTTTTACAAACATGAAAATGTATTAAAACATATGTGAAGAACAAGAATGAAACCCATTCATTAAAAAAGTAAGAAACCAGTGTATGATTGACACATAATCGTTTTCTTTACTACTTCTAACCTCAAATCAATAATATTAAAAAGACAAAAAAAAAATACGACCAAAAATGAGAAAATAAAAACAAGGTAAAAGTCATATGTTGTGGTTTTGTTGTATGAAAAACACACAATAGGCTAAAGAGTTTCGAAAATGTGTTGCTCTAAAGAACAACAAAAGAAGCTACACTCGGTGTACAAGTCAATTGAAAAAGATCTTCTCTCCTCCTGCAGCCCTGAAGAGTCCGGAGTGAGTCCGTTGCTCTCTGCGTCTGGTTCAGCCGGAGCCGTGGACCCGTCAGAACCTTCCCGGAGCGACGTGGAAGGTTAGAACTGTGAACCTCCGTCACCTTTAGTGAGACACGACTGCTGGTTTGACGATCATCAACCATTTGAGCGACACCAGAGTTTTTACTTAAAGGAGATTTTTGTTTATGTATATTTTATGTTTTCCTTTTTACTGAGAAAAGACCAAAGGGAGGTTAAGAAGAGAGTGCAGGCAAGGTGGAGATGACAAGTAGCAGCAAGAGTAGAAGTTCAATAGGATATTTTTATTGTTAGTTGTTTAATCAAATGTTAATTTTTTCTATAAAATATACTTTGATTTCATAATTGACAACTTGAAGTACGTATGAAGTTTGAGTTTCCATATTTTTTCACAAAATCCCTCTTTTATTCTGATCCAGTTTTTTGTCTTAAATTATTCCACATAACCATCACTTTTTTTTTTTACCTTTTGAAAGATTTATAGAAAATAAATTAGTTTGTCTGGATTATTTATTTATTTTATACAATTTTTATACAGATTTTTTAGAGCAGATCTGGGTAAAGTGCGGCCCAGGGGCCACGTGTGGCCTTTTGCCTGTAATTTAGCGGCCCTCAAGAGATCAAAGTATAATTTTGTACTGGATTTCTTTGTCATCGAATAGGTTTTATTATTATTATTATTATTCATTTTAACATATAACAACAGAAAACGTCTCTGGAGTGATTAAGTCGTGGCTTGCGGCCTCCTGCCATCAATGTGTGGGAATGAGTTTCTCCAATAAAAATCGTTAAGTAAAAATAAAGACTGTTGAAAGTAGAAGTCAAGCTTCTCTAGTTGACTGAGAGTAGAGCGCAGTCATCTAGCAGAGACTCGGACTAGAGCCTCTCAGTGCAGATGGAGTCGAGGGGCTGTTTCTTCTTCTTCATTCGTCCAAACATGTTTAAACGACACGAACAGTCGCAGATGAAGACGCGACTGGAGTTTTTTTTCAAAAGTCATTTTCTCTCCTCATCTCAGGACTCGCCGGCGACCGAGCCGCCAGCGCTAAAGGGCGCCCCGGCTCCGACGTCAAGCCCGTCCTCCCTCCCATCCCCTCTGGACGCAAGACCCCGGCGGGGCTCAGCCCGGGACCCTCGCCTAGAAAGTGAACCCGGTGTGTGTCGAATGAGAGACGGATCCGGCTGCCTGGCGCTTGTCTGGTCATGTGATCCGCGTCCGTTGTCGCAGCACGTCTGGATGTTTCACACTTGAGATGAAGTTGGAGGCGTGAGTCGTGGACTCGACAGTTAATTCATAGAAGGTTTTGATGTTCCAGAGACATAGATTTCCTGTTCATCGGTCCATATTTTCCCAACGTACTTCCTGGTCCAGCTTGTGATGGAACAGTAAACGGACGTCACTGAAGTCCATCTCATTTCTGAAGATGTCCCTCGATTTCTGAAGATGTGCACGAGACACACGACATGATCCTGGTTCTGGACGCTGCAGGATCATGCACACACTTGAAGCACACCTGGCCATCCATCATCCGGGGTCTTGCTCTCGGGCAGCAGATGCCGCACACCTGTCATAATTTCTATGAAGCCAGATATTGTCTGGAGGCCCCCCCGGGGTCTTTTAGCCCACTTACCTGTGCATCTGTAGCTGCTGATGAACGAGGTTATAATGTCTCGCAGGAGCCCGACCGTGACTTCACCCACACACTCTTGAAGTACCTTCACCATTAGTCATAGTACTCTTTATTATACCGTGCCGTGTTGTACACGTGACTAGCATGTACTGTATGGAAGCGTGACGTTGTAAACCGTGCCCGGGTATTTCCTCAGGGGCCTCCTTACATGCGGCGAGGGGCCGTCAAGCTAAAAAAAGAATGGAAAGAGAAAAAGAGCCTTAGAAGGAAAAAGGTGTAGAAGAAAAAGGAAAGTATCAAGGAAATGATGGGGAGAAAAATCAAATGTTGTAAATAAGGACATTAGGGTAGTCGTCAATGACAATAATAATTTGATTGTGTATTTTTGTTTGTACATACATGTAAAAACATCCGTTTGAATCCTAAATAAACTATTTGCAAAATATATAAAGGTAATATAAGTTGTTGTTTTTTATCAATAATAGACTTACTAAATAAAATATTTTACAAACGCAAAGATATATACATATGTTGGAGTAGTAATGAGTGAAAGAAATATAAATTGAATTACTCATTTCACAGTAATGACTCAAACACAATAGGGGCCAAAATCTGTAGCAGTCTAAGTTGCTGAACACATATATATTCACCAGCGTTTCTTTACCTCAAGCTTCATTATCTCTGTGTTTGTTCTCCTTTAATAAAATAGTGAGTGTGTGTTTTTGTTCTGGGAAGCATGTCTTTATTGTTTCGGGGTGGAGGGTGTGTTTCTGTGTTATGTGATGTGTGTGTCCACTTCTGTGTTGGGGTAGTTTACTTGTATTTATTCTTTCTTTTATATTCCTGCTTCTCTTTTTGGGTGGTTTACATGTATTTATGCTTCTGTGTTGGGGTGGTTTACATGTATTTATGCTTCTGTGTTGGGGTGGTTTACATGTATTTATGCTTCTGTGTTGGGGTGGTTTACATATATTCCTGCTTCTCTGTTGGGGTGGTTTACATGTATTTATGCTTCTGTGTTGGGGTGGTTTACATGTATTTATGCTTCTGTGTTGGGGTGGTTTACATATATTCCTGATTCTCTGTTGGGGTGGTTTACATGTATTTATTCTTCTGTGTTGGGGTGGTTTACATGTATTTATGCTTCTGTGTTGGGGTGGTTTACAGGTATTTATGCTTCTGTGTTGGGGTGGTTACATGTATTTATGCTTCTGTGTTGGGGTGGTAACATGTATTTATGCTTCTGTGTTGGGGTGGTTTACATATATTCCTGATTCTGTATTGGGGTGGTTTACATATATTCCTGCTTCTGTGTTGGGGTGGTTTACATATATTCCTGCTACTGTGTTGGGTTGCTTTACATGTATTTAAACTTCTTTGTTGGGGTGGTTTACATGTATTTAAACTTCTGTGTTGGGGTGGTTTACATATATTCCTGCTTCTGTGTTGGGGTGGTTGACATGTATTTATGTTTCTGTGTTGGGGTGATTGTGTTTTTGTGTTTTTGTGTTCTCTCCATTGAGAACCAGTGCAGTCCACACTCACCTGGGGATGTAGTTATCAGCTCAGACTCTGGTTGTGTAACTGTGTGTCGGGGTGGGAAGGAGGGTCCGGCTGTTTACGAGGCTGTAAATGGACTCACAACAGTCAGTAAAATAACGACATGGACACAGGTGTAAACTCCTAAAACAACTTTAACAAGTGTTGTGCAGGCGAGCGACGACACACACTCTCTGTATGTTAAACCGTGGTATGATCCAGAGTCACCTTGACTCGAGTCACCCCGAACCAGACGCACTCGTCTCCTCTGTGGACGGAAACATAAGAGACTCACCAACATGTGACACACGTCTGCATTAACTCTGCGGCATATTAGGCTGCTATGCTCCGTAACCATGGCAACGGCACACTGCAATGCACCTCCTTGTGTGTGTGGGTGCGTGTGTGTGTGTGTGTGTGTGTGTGTGTGTGTGTGTGTGTGTGTTCCCTGCAGACATATTAATTCCCTGCCAGATTCATTCCTTGTCAACTGGTAGAAACAAAAAGTTTCAGTTTTAATTAGTTTGGCGTCTCGCTTCAGCTCTCTTATCTGTGAAGTGTCTTGTCTCCTCCACATCCCATAATGAAAGACAGAGCTGGTAATAGAAATGTATAATTCAAGATAATTGCCGTAATAACTACATCACGCAGTTTAAATAACGTTGAGGACACGTGGACGGAGACAGTGTTTCCTCCGAGGGTTCAACTTTAATGTATCACAACTATCTTTTATCAGGCGACAACAAACCAGGAAACAGACAAATATTTTTTGTCTTGTTGATAAAGGACGAACATCTGAGATACTCCTGGAAATGATACTTTAATTAATCACAGACTCAAATGTTCCTGCGCCAGAGTGCACATTTAACCTGACATTAACTAGACTTTCTTTTGTTTCTGTAGGCAAATGTGTATGTTTCTGCGTTGGGGTGGTTTTCATGTATTTTTGCTTCTGTGTTGGGGTGACGTGAGTGTTTTGGGGTGGAGTGTGTGTATGTGTTATGTGGTGTGTCTGTCTGCTTCTGCGCCGGGGTGGATAGTGTGTGCTTCTGTATCAGGGTGGTGTGTGAGTTTCTGTTTTGGGGTGGTATGTGTTACTTTGTTACAGCGGTTTTTCACTTATTTCTGTTTTTGTGTTTCGGTGTGTTTTTTTTATTATGTGGTGGCGGGTGTTTCTGAGTTGTGTGGGTATTTTTTATGTGTTGTAGTGGTTTGGATGTATTTCTGCTTTTTTGCCAAGTGTGCACTTTTGTATCGGGGTGGTGTTTGTGTTGTGGTGGAGATTGTTTGTTGTATAATGTGTGCGTTTCTGTTTAGGGGTGGTGTCTGTGTTTAAGTGTAGTTAGTGTGTTCTTCTGTATCAGCGAGCTGTGTGCTTATCTGTGTTGTGGTGGTAAAAATAACACAAAGAAAGGATACACAGGTTGACATGGAATACTTTATACTTTCGCTTTACTCCTGCCCCCAAACTCAGAATTTAAAAATCTAAAAACACGAGGAATGAATGAGTCCCTGAGTCTATTAGTGTTGCATCATGGGAGGAGCATTCGTGCTTCATCTGCTTCTCTGTTCACTGATGACAGTGTTCAGATGTTCGAGGGGTTGTAAACCTTCTGGATCTCCTGAAGCTTCTCACCCGTGCAATACCGTGTGACAGTTAGATCCAACATCATGATTGTTACACGCGTCGTATTTGTGTTGCAAACAAATTCGACTTTAGCTTCCGAGGAACGATCAGATCCAAGCGTCGACAGTCGGTGGAATGAGACGAGAACACACACAAGCTCCAGCTTAAATTAAACAAAGAGGAAATTATGCTCGTCTTCCTTCCACTGTGATGGGTGTCATGTTCAGGGCGGAGGGGGGGGGGAGAGAAGAAGGGGGGAGAGAAGAAGGAGGGAGAGAGGGAGGATTAGCTTCCGGAATTTTAATATGAACACTTACTTTTGTAAAAGTCACAGGAAGATTTGACAGCAGCACTGAGCCCTCAGGACATTCTTCATTCCTGTGAGTCGTGCTGGCTCAGTGACCCGCTCCAGACCCTGACTTGTTCTTGCCTGTGTGTGTGTGTGTGTGTGTGTGTGTGTGCGTCTGTGTAGGTGTGTGTGTCTATATGTGTGTGTGTGTGTCCTTCACTGCGGCCAGAAACACACCATATTGAAACAGACTCTGCTGCAATGTTTTGTTGCATTGTGATGTCATTAAAATGTCAAATAGAGATAAATAATAAATAAGTATAGGAAACTTAAGCTAGTGTGGCTCAGTTACTGGATCGTCATGACAAAATATAACTAAAATACTTGGAAAAAATAGGTTGAACATTTGTGTGACAGACACACTGCAGTGTTTTTGTGTAAACATGAGGGAGAGAAATGTGTGGTGCGTTCAAAGACGCCTCATAAATAGACGACACATCAAGCTTCATCCTGCTTCATTGACAACATTAAATAGTTACATTAAATGAGGACAGTTCCGTATATCGAGGGTACCATGATTACCATGTTAGTTTGCAGTGTAGCTTTTTTCTTTTTTTTTCAAAATTGAGGCAACTATAAGTGGAAATTAACCTCAAAAAGCAAAATGGAACAACAATTCTTGAAAAAAGTTTTATAATGTCTACTTCAGGTGTACACCACATTTTAAATTGTTTTACCTCAGACAGCAAATTTCGAATTGCTAGTTAAGTGCATGAAAATACAACTCAATATTGCTCAATATCGCGCTGAATCAGCAGGAGTTTGTTCCCTATTTTTGCTAGTTTACAGTCATCATTTTTTACCAGTAGATTTGACTGAAAAAAGTATGTTATTGTACTGGTTTGATGATACGCCTTTTGACTGTTTGTTTCAATTGTACCGTTGAGGTCCCGTTATGTGGAGGACCCAAATGCGAAGTGGAATCCCAAATCAACCGGTAAAAATGTTTACACACACACAATTATCAAAAGTACCATTAGACAAAATAGTCAAATAAACAAGAGTTCCACGAATAATCGTCCAGAATCAGTGTCCATATCACAGTCCTACTTAAGGAGCACCACAAACCGGGCGGAGAACAAACTAAGGGAAACAAAGAGAGCGTTGGTCACGGAAAAAAACACACATGCTAATAAAACACGGCAAAAAGCAGGCACAGGCACTAGGTGAACTAAGAACAACAAAAAGAACAAATCCAGAAAGTCGAAACAAGAGGATAGCAACAGGCGCTGAGGTTCTAAACAAACTCAAACAAGCAGAACAAAACAGGAAGTGTGTCACAACAAGACATGACATGTACTATGGTATTTATTTGACCTCCAAAGCGTCCTTGTGCATCTTGAGAAGAGTTATTATTATTATTATCATCATTATTATTATTATTATTATTATAATTATTATTATCGTTGTTGTTGTTGTTGATGTTGTTATTAATATTATTATTATTATTATTATATTTCCATTTCAAAAGTTCCATGCTAATGTGACTTTATAGAAGGTTGTTTTTTTTTGTTCAGACTGGTATCAAAAGTCCCTCAAACCAGTACCAGGCTCCAACACAGTAGCTGCGACCCCTCGCTTCCAACTATTTGTTGCCATTACAGTAAAAATAATTGTCTTTAAACTTCAACCTTATTAAAATCTAATATCATTTTTTACCAAGAGCGCCACCCACTGAGCCCTCAAACTGAAGCGTCACCAAAATAAGATGACATTGAAAACGTTGAAACTAGATCTGACTGATGATGTTTGAGGTTGATGCTTCAGGACGTTCTTGTGAAGATCTGGAGTCAGTCGAGTCGACTCGTAAATCACCGAAGCAGAAGAGACGCCGACACTGTTTCGACTAGTTTACTGTGAAGGAATGAGAGATAATGTACATGACTCACTCCAGCGACTATACATCCGAATACTGCACTGATATTCAACAGCACTGTCAGTTCTTTTACATTTCTTTGATACCATATTTGATTTTTATCATAGTTATTTTATGGTTTATCTTTTAATAAAGTGTATAAAATAAAATAAATCAATTGAAAAAATTAACATGAAAAAAGTCACAGCGTTTGTCGCCCTCTGCACTTAAAGAAACAATGAAATCCTGGTGATGACTGAGGACGAGAGGATACACTTAAAGCTGATGTTTGGACATATTTTGGTTATAAAACATGTCGAGAATCATGTTGTCTGTAAATTCTGCAACACTAGAGCCAAGTAGAGGTATACATTAGATAATCCCTCCTTCGGGAAATAAGGGTTCCAGTTCACAGCAAGTTTCATAAAAGAAGAACGAGAACAAAGTGCAAACAAAATAACTTAGTGCAAGTATTAAGAACATAGATCAAAATAAAGAACATGGATCAAAAAGGAAAGAACTCAAAGACAAAGGATACAAAGATTAACATAGAATAGAATACATCATACTTTCACTCCACTCCTGCCCCCAAACTCAGAATTATAGAGTCTAATAGCACGAGGAATGAATGAGTCCCTGAGTCTATTAGTGTTGCATCTGGGCACTCGACAATACTACACATATATCCTTGGTCCTACAGTATCACAAAATCATATTGTTGACGCTGTATCGTGATACAATTTAAACACATCTTGAATGAAGCTGAAAACATGAACAACAATTCATGAATTAAAGCGTAGAAAAGCTTCAGCGAGCAGATTAAAGTGTTGATGTTCGAGGCACTCAGAGATGTGACGCCACCATGACGTGACATGTTTGTCAATTCACTCTCTGCCTGGGCGACGACTGCTGTGCTGTCTGAGGAACACATGAAACTCATTATTCTCATTCTGTCTGGCAGCTCCGGCGTGATCGTCGGCGCCGCGTCTCAATCGTCGACTTTGTTGTTCCAACAATCCACTGTTAGCCCCCGTTGCCATGACAGCAATGCTGCTCGGGCGGAAGTTGATTTCCTCCTGAAACCGAATTATCGTGATGTAGAAAAAAAAAAAAGGTGGATGAGAGCGGGGTACATGGAGAAACATGGAGGTTTGTGTTGTGTACATCTCGTCCTGGCACCTCGTGTTCCTGCCTCAGCTTGAGTTTGGCATCTCTGATGGCAGCTGTGGGAACTCTGCCCAGCTCGCCGGGGTTATGGATGGAAATCAGGATTATAAGTGAGATGTTTAGTTTGGCTGCTGGGGTGCCAGAAAAACAACGTAGACGGACAACAAAGTAGATGAAATCTAGAGTTGCCATCACTGGATCTTGTTTACCGTTAAAGCAGCACTATTTAGAAACTATTGTTTTTTCATATTTTCTCTATTTATTTGTTGATGTTTTTTTAAGAAAAACCCACATATTGAAGTTGACACTGGCGCATCACAGATTTTCAGACATGTGGGGTCGTGAGAAACAATATTTTAAAACTTGGGTCGCTGATGGCCAACTTATTTAGATTTAAATTAATCATTTTTTAAACTAATCCATTGATTATCTTTAAAACAACATTTGAGTGTTTTATTCATCCAGTTATATATATAATATTAAGTTAAATCTCAGTCCCAATACAATTTGTGAGGACTATAAAAGTGTTAGTATCTATTGCTACTTAACCCACTCTAGTAGAAGAACTCACATTTCTCCGATCCTTAAAACTCTTCACTGGCTTCCAGTTTCTTTCAGGATCAACTTTAAAATTCTGGTTCTTACTTTCAGATCTATTCATGGTCAGGCTCCTCCTTACATCACTGATCTGATCCAGCCTTACACCCCAGCTCGGGCTCTAAGGTCTGTGGATCAGAATCTACTTATGGTTCCACGCACACGACTCAGGACCAGAGGAGAGAAATCTTTTCAGGCTGTTGCTCCTCAGCTTTGGAATGATCTTCCTCTCTCTTTGCGCTTGATGGATCTACTGACTCCTTTAAGAAACATCTTAAGACGTTTCTATTTGTTCAGGCTTTTCCTTGATTTTCTGGAACTCCTGTGTTGTTCTCAGTATTATCTTGATCTTTAAAGTGTATATACTTTTTTGAGTATTGTTTTGTTTGTTTAAGCGCTTTGTGACCCTGGTCTCGAAAAGCGCTATATAAATAAATATTACTTACTTACTTACTTACTTACTTTGTAGCGTCTCCACTCCAGTTTCAACTTTATTAACAACCATTTATTAACACAAATTAATAGAAGAAATAGGCTACTGTCATCAAAAACTAGCTTTTTCTCAATAAATGTAGAATGAAGCTTTATGAAGCATCGTCTTTATTTCAAAACCCCACAATTTAATGATTATATTTGGACTTTCTGAACATTACACATTAAATGAAATCTCAAATAATCATAAAATAAATAGAGTTCCACATGCTGATTTAAAAAATACAAGGACGATGCTTTGTGAAGCTTCATATAAGAAAACCATGAAACAATTTCAAATGAATAGCAACAACTAATACAATTAATAAATCAAATATATGAACTATTTGAGTATTTTTTTTGGTATGTTGTACTTGTTTTCACTTGTTCTGAACAGACAGGGCACATGAGAACCTTCAAGATCTTCCTTAATCCAGATGGAATTCCAGAACACCACCAGCATTTAATCATATGACCCTAACATTCAGAACTTCCTAGAAAGTCAAATTGACACAAGTTTTTTTTAAATCTTATTCCTCAAATGCACCTAAAACACAACCTCCTGGGCAGAGGTAACACAATCATTTTCCTAAAAACTTTCTCACATCCAGCTAAGCTTTGTCGTAAACTCTTTCACCGTCGGAAACACACTGTGAACTGAAGACACGAGTGACCCCGCGCTTCCCAATATTACATTTGTGGGTGAAGAAAGTGCGGCGCTACATAATTAAAGAGCTCAGAGATCGAAGCGCCGGTGACGCCGCGGCAATGATAATAATTCTACGATGTATTGTCGCCGAGCCAGCGGAGCAGAGAAAAGAGTCGCCGAGCGGAAGGCTTTCTCCAGATGTATTAAATCTGTATTTCATCAGTCTCTTCTTCCTCACCTTCTGTGGGGCATATGGCTTCCTGCAAACGGAATATTAATAGAAAATTACGCTCCCTCGCTTTTCCATTCTGATCAACGCTGGTCCGGGTAATAACACTTTAGATGTGAAATTGATATTGGGGGGGTGAAAGGGGTGGGTGGGGGGGGCAGAAGTGATAAAACAGATGTTAGCACATTATGAATTATATTTCACACGTTCTTCCCGCCTCACACCTTCAACACTGTTCTACATTCCTGACAAGAATTTCTCTTTACTTCCAAAGTGTTTAGTAAATCCCTTTCTGGGATGTTCGTTTACACCAAACACGACAGGCGACTGGTTGACAAGTGGAGTCAATACGGAGGAGCTTCTCACATGGGTGCTGGGTTCTTACCACAAGAAGTCTGTTCGACTTCGACTCGCAGCACAGTGACTGATCATCATTTCTTATGAGATTCTGGACTCTTATTTAAGTCTGAGATTTTGGACTTTAATTGTGTAATGAGATAAGGTTTCTTGTTAGCTTTTGTATTTGTACTTTGTTCCATTAAGTTAAACATTTGTATTACAATGTGGTCTGATTGAGACTCACTCCGAAATGTAAACAGTTTGTGAAAGTATAAGTTAGTTTTACTTATTTTCAACTTTAAATGTATTTGTTTTGCCTAATCAAACAGCAACTACAGTGAATACTAACAACAAAACATATTTAACAGAGTTAAAATATATCGTATAATTGTAAATCAGTTTTATACTTTGTGGATCAGCAATCCATTTTGTAAAATTCTAGAAACAATACTCTGGTACCAGTTCTTGGCGATGGTTTTTCCAGTCTACAACAAAATATTTTCAATAAGAGTTAGTACAGCAATGTACATGGATAATTATAGCCAAGTATTTTTAACAGATTTCAAATATACTTCCTCCCAGAATGTAGTTATTTTAGGACATAGTCAAGAAACATGTGAATCTTCAATATCAATTTCATCAAATCTGGACGTCTGGACGTGTCAGAAGTCAAAGGATAATGTTTATCTTGAGAAATCTTTTCTTATTTTTATAAAATGATCACTTTCCTGAGAGTAATAATCAATATGGAATATTTTTTTCCTTTTTTCTGTGTGGTCCATAATCAAAAGGGTCTCATGGTTCTAGTCGTCTGGTGGTCAAGTGATACATTTGGGACTTTTTGAGCTCAAGCAGGAAGTTGTTCAGTCCAGCAACAACTCGGGCCTCTGTACCGCTGTTAGCATCATCAAACCCCAAATTAAAACATGTTTTTTTTACAATTTTAAAGTTTCACTTTCTCATTGGACGATGTTCTTATCATCTGCTACAAGCCTCTCCACCTTTTATCTCTCCCTTTAATCTCTCTGATTACAGTTCATCAGACATCGGCCACCACTAAATTTTACTGCAGAATCCCTCTTATCGGAGGACATTACACTTAACCTCCTCTCATATTCCCTCTTTCATCCACGACTCCAAGCGCTCTTGATTGTTTCTGGTTAGCCCCGCAGCGTGAATTTAATCAAAGCTCACTTTTGTGCCTCCACCTCTCATGGTGGGGAATTAAACCCATGTGGAGGTAAAAATTGAATTATCCCAAAGCCGTGTGGCTGATATTCCCCCCTCCTCGCATCTGAAACACCCGCGACTGTCGGCGCCGTTCATCACCGAGGCAGTGACAGCGCTGCATCAACTCGTCGCTACAAGGCTCATTGACCTTTAACAGCGACTGACACCAGGAGGCCATCAAAGTCTGACACGAGCGGCGACACTGATATTGTTTTCAGCAGCAGCTGATGCTGCTTCAAGATCAGCCGAATGGTTTACCATCAATTTCTTTGTCGTGTGGGCCGGCGGAGAAATGACAGCTTATCCTCTTCAAGAGTGTCTAGAAGGTTGTGGAGGATTAAAAGAATAAAGTTCATACTTTCTTACAAATATTTCAACATGAGAGACATTAGATAAAACATTTTCACAAAAGTTTATGTTTATACCTTCACCAAGTCACCAACATCCAGGACCAAACTTAATATTTATTGTTAGTTATTTTCTGTGGCCTGCTAATGTTTTGATCAACATTAAAGTAGATTGATGTTCATGTTGATATGATCATGTATAAAGAAGGCAGATTGATTGAGCTAAGCTAAGAAACAGAGATGATGGAATTGTGTTACTTAATGGTAAATATATATTTTGTTCGGCCTGCAACGTGGTCAGTGCCTTGACTGATCGAGACTGTTTCACACCCCTGGATCAGAACATAACTGATACTGGTAGAACTTACATGTCTGCATCAGTGATGTGTGGTGAGGTTCATGGTTGGTGAGGCACGGACTCCTTTAGTGTCAGATCTACAAGTATATAAACCCAAAAGGGAAACTTATTCAATTGACTACTTGTTATTTCATATTTCATCAGCATTCTTCACACACATATGTGTGTGTATATTTAAAAATAAATGATTTAATTTATCATTTCTCAACAAGTCTATATTGAATTGTTGTGATATTTTCTGGGATGTTAGTCTTCATCCTCTAGATCTATGGCATAGATTGTGGATAAATATTGATGTACAGCTTCATAAGTCATTTTTGACATTGAAATATGACTGAAATATTATATTTTAATTATCAATTTAGTTTAGCAAGAACTCTCCAGGTTAAAATTTGGCTCAATAGTGAAGAATCCCGAGCGACGGCGTTAGACAAGCGGCGCTGTAATGTCAGACAGACCCGCCTTTTGTTGCTTCTGATTGGTAAATATTGCATCAGGCCTTCCGTGATTGGCTAGATTTACGCAAACCAGAACAATGTTTATTATGGTGAAAAGATAAAAAATTCCGTTGTTTGGTAAATACAGTTTGTTGTAAAAGTCCACCTTTATTTCTTTAGTTTTAAAAGTCGCTAAGCCTCAATGGAGATGTGACGTAATTTGTGGAGTCTCAGTCGTGCATTCCTTCATCTTTCGTCGTATTAGAGTCCACTAGCGCAGTGGTCCCTAACCACTGGGGCAGTCACTCAGTATCCCCGCATTTTGCCTTCACCTGCTGAAGACAAAATGCAAGTCGAATCGTCCTTAGCTACGCTGACATATAAAAGTGATTTAGTTTTAAGCAATACTAGCTTGAACTTTACATTATAACTTGAGGGGGAACTTGCAAACCTCCCATAATGCATCCCTGCCCAATAGCGAAAGGTTTTTGGTCGCTACAATACTTTAAAGACCGTCATTTGCGATCACCAGAAAATTGTGCAGGACGTGAGACAGAAACTGTGAGGCACACGACTCTGATGTCAAGTTTTAGTTGAATAATTTCAGTAAACCTTTCTGTGGTTGAGGACTGCACTAGAGGAAGAAACCCCAAATTGTTGGCCATTGGCAAAATGTTTATGAATCTTTTCAATTATGATGCTCAGTAAAAGTTTCCAATTCACTGAGAGGGAATTTATACTAAACTTTTAATCAAATTATTTGCTTGTGAGTTTTTCTGAGATTTTTCGTTCCTCCAGAGATTCCATTGCCAGTTTTGTTATTGCTCTTTTTTGATCAGAAAGATTTAAGGTTTCCAACAGTGATAAAAAAAAAAGCTGTTTCTGTTTTGGGAAGTTGTTCTGATGATAGTTGACGTCTATAATCACAGCAGGTTCAAAGGCTGAAACAACCCGGTGCATCATAATGTTGCTACTTACCGAAGAGCTTAAGTGTTGAATTTCATTGAACCAGTGAAACTTAAGTCAACATCCTCGGTGCCACGAAAAGCTACAGAAATTCTGGTGCCAGCTTCGCTCCTTAGTTTGACACATGGATCTTATAGATAAATAACATTTACTTTATTTTTCCCAGTTCTCAACAGTGCAGTGAAATAGGTATTTGGTGCAGGAGTCCGTCATCTGTTGGTCTGTGTTTGGAAGTGAGTTTCTACTGTTCATGTTTTTATAAATCCTTGTCATGTTTTTTTTTTATTCTAGTTGAACCTTCATGTGTCAGTTTATTTTGACTTAATGACAAGTTGAGTGGTCTTAAGTGACTTAATCCTAGAAAATGTACGTCATGTCATACGAGCACAAATCACCGGCTTTTAAAACCAGACTCCCGTTTGGCCCCGGGGCCCGTCTGGTTGACTCAGTGTCCTCCTGCTGACCCCCTGACACGAACACGAGGCGCCCCTGAAAGTAACATAAATTTAAAAAAAAAAAAGACTCTTTTCAGACGGACTGATGTTGATGATTTCATGTCGCTGTCAGTCACTTTTAATTGTTTTTGAAAAACAAAAAAACGTGAACTATGATAAAACAGCACAGCATGTACAACACTTGCTTTTAATCCTGGCACAACATCTCCATGTAAAAGTGTAAAGACAGTTTATATGACTTCATGATGGATAAATAATTATTGAGGAAAAACCCCTACGGTTTAAAAATACCATACCTTGTTTTGCTGCGATGTTGGCACAGCATCAAAGTGAGCGCCGTTAAAAAAAAAGTTTACGACTTATTATTGTCCTAAACTGTTGAGATACAGTTTGAATGAGGATGAAAAGCAGGTGAGAACCAGATGTTTAGTCTCGACTAATTCCTGTAAAAACGTGTGGCGGTGAAAGAAGCCCTCGGTCCTTGGCCGGTGAGTTCACCTGTCGACAAGTCGATCGTGTTGTCGTGACGTCAAAAAGTTTACAGTAAAATACATTTTTACGCTGCCACGTAAAATCCCACTCGGATTCGATTGAAGCCATTTATTGAAACACAAAATCTTATGGGAGACAACAATATATGTTGGGTTTGTTGACCTAGTGGTTCAACGAAAAGACAACTCAGTAAAGGTAAAAAAAATCAATTGGGTAAAAGGTAAGAGAAATCTAATGCTGAAAGTAATTATAGAATATAGATGTGATTATCTGAGGGCACATTTGTTTATATATTACTTCATTTTATTAACAATACAAATGTTTATGTAGCGTTATGTAGTACATTGGCAAACGAGGTAAGTGACGATCTTTTTTTTAATTAAATTAAATGTTTTCTTTTCTTTTTCTCAAGAAAATACAAGAAAAAAAAAAGGGAAAATTAATATTATTGATTGATTTCTGGTGTAGCTAATATAATTAACTTAAAATAAAAACGTAAACTGACTTTACGTCCATATGTGGGTCACACAAATGACCATCATTTTTAGCGGCCTGTTCAAAATTATCTGATGCTGACAATGAAACTTATTTACTTACTGACCAGAGGTGTGAATTGGCAAGAATCTATCGATACAAGTATCATGAGAGAACAGAGAAAAAGATACAATATATTGAGATACTGTAGTAACAAGGATATATTTGTAGTATTGTTGATTACTTGACTCTGGTGTTGCAGAATTTAAAGACAACATGTCTTTAAGAGGTTGTAACTTTAAAAAGTCTCAGGAGTTGCCTGTATCCTCTCGTCCTCAGTCATTGCTGGGCTCCTATAGGATTTCATTCCTTCTTTAGGACGTAAGGACTTTCATTTCAACAGAAAAACACAAATACAAAGAATATTTGAATGTTAGTTCTAAATAAGATGTTGAATCTTTTTACTTTAAAAACAGATTATTGAAATATTAACTATAAACTTTGATGAAATATGATTTGATAAACAAAAAAATAAATGAAACAATTTTTGAAATAAACAAAATTCGATACAGTGCTGTTGAATATATCGATACAGTATCATCAAAAAAATAACACCCCTACTATTAATGTTTCGAAGCATTTTTGGTTGAACTTCTAAATGAAATGCATCCAGATAATTCAACCTACCCTCCTTAAAAAAACTTAAAAAAAAAAAAAACATTTATCTAAAATCAAATCATGACATTCACCATGAGGTTTACTGTGTGTCGGGTAGAGATGTTGAGTGACGGTGCGTCAGGACCAACAGCTGTGTCTCAAACCAATAAACTCACACATTCTCGTCAGTAAAAACCAGCGGCTGCACCTTTACGTTGCACAAACGCACACAGTGGCTCCGTCTCAGCTTGTAAACACAACTTTATTTATCTGGTCCTTTTGGTCCAGAATGTCTTCAGTCCAAGGGGGGGGGGGGGGGGGGTCAGTGGGGTCACTGTTTATTCCTTACACTCCAAGAATGTTTGGACGAAAGATGATCTCACCTCCACTTACATCACACGTCTTCCTCATTCTTGGGAGCAACAGGTTGCAGCACCACCCCTCTTCCCTAACTTCCCGTCACCCCTGCAGAGGAGAGGGTGGGGGGGTCACTCACTTTCTCTCTCCAGACACACCTCTTCTGCTCAGACACACTCCTGTCCTCACATACCTCTCTCAAGGAATATCCCCAAGACTTTTCTTTCCTGCTTCACGTGGAACCTTTGTGAAGATAATGTTGGAGCAGCTGACTGTGTTGGTGAGTTTTAGAAACTTTTGAAATTTGTTTTCCTCTTCCATGAATCTTGAGACGCAGATTTGAACTGACGTGTGTCTGGATCAAAGACTCTCAATGTCTCGAACCTTCTAAACAACACATCTGTCACACACGTGCACATTCTTTTATAGACGAAGACATAGTCTAGAAACATAAAGTTAACTTTGAAAGACAGAAAGTTAGAGAGTTTGAGGGGTTGAGGGGGTTCATCATCTTTAAAATGTCTTTACCAAACTGTAACAACAGGTATGTGTATTTACTTTCATCCTTAGCTAGCTTAGCATCATTAGCAAAGTCTCTGTATGATTGTTAGCATCAGTCTATCTATCTATCTATCTATCTATCTATCTATCTATCTATCTATCTATCTATCTATCTATCTATCTGTCTGTCTGTCTGTCTGTCTGTCTGTCTGTCTGTCTGTCTGTCTGTCTGTCTGTCTGTCTGTCTGTCTGTCTGTCTGTCTGTCTGTCTGTCTGTCTGTCTGTCTGTCTGTCTGTCTGTCTGTCTGTCTGTCTGTCTGTCTGTCTGTCTGTCTGTCTGTCTGTCTGTCTGTCTGTCTGTCTGTCTGTCTGTCTGTCTGTCTGTCTGTCTGTCTGTCTGTCTGTCTGTCTGTCTGTCTGTCTGTCTGTCTGTCTGTCTGTCTGTCTGTCTGTCTGTCTGTCTGTCTGTCTGTCTGTCTGTCTGTCTGTCTGTCTGTCTGTCTGTCTGTCTGTCTGTCTGTCTGTCTGTCTGTCTGTCTGTCTGTCTGTCTGTCTGTCTGTCTGTCTGTCTGTCTGTCTGTCTGTCTGTCTGTCTGTCTGTCTGTCTGTCTGTCTGTCTGTCTGTCTGTCTGTCTGTCTGTCTGTCTGTCTGTCTGTCTGTCTGTCTGTCTGTCTGTCTGTCTGTCTGTCTGTCTGTCTGTCTGTCTGTCTGTCTGTCTGTCTGTCTGTCTGTCTGTCTGTCTGTCTGTCTGTCTGTCTGTCTGTCTGTCTGTCTGTCTGTCTGTCTGTCTGTCTGTCTGTCTGTCTGTCTGTCTGTCTGTCTGTCTGTCTGTCTGTCTGTCTGTCTGTCTGTCTGTCTGTCTGTCTGTCTGTCTGTCTGTCTGTCTGTCTGTCTGTCTGTCTGTCTGTCTGTCTGTCTGTCTGTCTGTCTGTCTGTCTGTCTGTCTGTCTGTCTGTCTGTCTGTCTGTCTGTCTGTCTGTCTGTCTGTCTGTCTGTCTGTCTGTCTGTCTGTCTGTCTGTCTGTCTGTCTGTCTGTCTGTCTGTCTGTCTGTCTGTCTGTCTGTCTGTCTGTCTGTCTGTCTGTCTGTCTGTCTGTCTGTCTGTCTGTCTGTCTGTCTGTCTGTCTGTCTGTCTGTCTGTCTGTCTGTCTGTCTGTCTGTCTGTCTGTCTGTCTGTCTGTCTGTCTGTCTGTCTGTCTGTCTGTCTGTCTGTCTGTCTGTCTGTCTGTCTGTCTGTCTGTCTGTCTGTCTGTCTGTCTGTCTGTCTGTCTGTCTGTCTGTCTGTCTGTCTGTCTGTCTGTCTGTCTGTCTGTCTGTCTGTCTGTCTGTCTGTCTGTCTGTCTGTCTGTCTGTCTGTCTGTCTGTCTGTCTGTCTGTCTGTCTGTCTGTCTGTCTGTCTGTCTGTCTGTCTGTCTGTCTGTCTGTCTGTCTGTCTGTCTGTCTGTCTGTCTGTCTGTCTGTCTGTCTGTCTGTCTGTCTGTCTGTCTGTCTGTCTGTCTGTCTGTCTGTCTGTCTGTCTGTCTGTCTGTCTGTCTGTCTGTCTGTCTGTCTGTCTGTCTGTCTGTCTGTCTGTCTGTCTGTCTGTCTGTCTGTCTGTCTGTCTGTCTGTCTGTCTGTCTGTCTGTCTGTCTGTCTGTCTGTCTGTCTGTCTGTCTGTCTGTCTGTCTGTCTGTCTGTCTGTCTGTCTGTCTGTCTGTCTGTCTGTCTGTCTGTCTGTCTGTCTGTCTGTCTGTCTGTCTGTCTGTCTGTCTGTCTGTCTGTCTGTCTGTCTGTCTGTCTGTCTGTCTGTCTGTCTGTCTGTCTGTCTGTCTGTCTGTCTGTCTGTCTGTCTGTCTGTCTGTCTGTCTGTCTGTCTGTCTGTCTGTCTGTCTGTCTGTCTGTCTGTCTGTCTGTCTGTCTGTCTGTCTGTCTGTCTGTCTGTCTGTCTGTCTGTCTGTCTGTCTGTCTGTCTGTCTGTCTGTCTGTCTGTCTGTCTGTCTGTCTGTCTGTCTGTCTGTCTGTCTGTCTGTCTGTCTGTCTGTCTGTCTGTCTGTCTGTCTGTCTGTCTGTCTGTCTGTCTGTCTGTCTGTCTGTCTGTCTGTCTGTCTGTCTGTCTGTCTGTCTGTCTGTCTGTCTGTCTGTCTGTCTGTCTGTCTGTCTGTCTGTCTGTCTGTCTGTCTGTCTGTCTGTCTGTCTGTCTGTCTGTCTGTCTGTCTGTCTGTCTGTCTGTCTGTCTGTCTGTCTGTCTGTCTGTCTGTCTGTCTGTCTGTCTGTCTGTCTGTCTGTCTGTCTGTCTGTCTGTCTGTCTGTCTGTCTGTCTGTCTGTCTGTCTGTCTGTCTGTCTGTCTGTCTGTCTGTCTGTCTGTCTGTCTGTCTGTCTGTCTGTCTGTCTGTCTGTCTGTCTGTCTGTCTGTCTGTCTGTCTGTCTGTCTGTCTGTCTGTCTGTCTGTCTGTCTGTCTGTCTGTCTGTCTGTCTGTCTGTCTGTCTGTCTGTCTGTCTGTCTGTCTGTCTGTCTGTCTGTCTGTCTGTCTGTCTGTCTGTCTGTCTGTCTGTCTGTCTGTCTGTCTGTCTGTCTGTCTGTCTGTCTGTCTGTCTGTCTGTCTGTCTGTCTGTCTGTCTGTCTGTCTGTCTGTCTGTCTGTCTGTCTGTCTGTCTGTCTGTCTGTCTGTCTGTCTGTCTGTCTGTCTGTCTGTCTGTCTGTCTGTCTGTCTGTCTGTCTGTCTGTCTGTCTGTCTGTCTGTCTGTCTGTCTGTCTGTCTGTCTGTCTGTCTGTCTGTCTGTCTGTCTGTCTGTCTGTCTGTCTGTCTGTCTGTCTGTCTGTCTGTCTGTCTGTCTGTCTGTCTGTCTGTCTGTCTGTCTGTCTGTCTGTCTGTCTGTCTGTCTGTCTGTCTGTCTGTCTGTCTGTCTGTCTGTCTGTCTGTCTGTCTGTCTGTCTGTCTGTCTGTCTGTCTGTCTGTCTGTCTGTCTGTCTGTCTGTCTGTCTGTCTGTCTGTCTGTCTGTCTGTCTGTCTGTCTGTCTGTCTGTCTGTCTGTCTGTCTGTCTGTCTGTCTGTCTGTCTGTCTGTCTGTCTGTCTGTCTGTCTGTCTGTCTGT
This sequence comes from Callionymus lyra, assembly GCF_982586985.1. Classification (NCBI taxonomy): domain Eukaryota; kingdom Metazoa; phylum Chordata; class Actinopteri; order Syngnathiformes; family Callionymidae; genus Callionymus; species Callionymus lyra. The sequence continues at coordinate 25,219,659 of NC_141820.1, forward strand.
CTGTCTGTCTGTCTGTCTGTCTGTCTGTCTGTCTGTCTGTCTGTCTGTCTGTCTGTCTGTCTGTCTGTCTGTCTGTCTGTCTGTCTGTCTGTCTGTCTGTCTGTCTGTCTGTCTGTCTGTCTGTCTGTCTGTCTGTCTGTCTGTCTGTCTGTCTGTCTGTCTGTCTGTCTGTCTGTCTGTCTGTCTGTCTGTCTGTCTGTCTGTCTGTCTGTCTGTCTGTCTGTCTGTCTGTCTGTCTGTCTGTCTGTCTGTCTGTCTGTCTGTCTGTCTGTCTGTCTGTCTGTCTGTCTGTCTGTCTATCTATCTATCTATCTATCTATCTATCCATCAATCACAGGCTTACTCCAGGTACTTCCTCTGCAACAACACTAAGCTTGCAATATAAGCCCAAGTTTATATACTGTATATGTAAACGTTATATATAAACGTATATATTCTTTCACCAAACAACAGTTTAGTTTAAAGCTTGGATCTGTGCCTGTGATATTCTTCATCATTCATTAAAACGCTTTAAACTATAAAATTCTAGAAATATGAATCGTTTATTTCATACTTCACTGACTTTATTTCATCTCAATTCTCTTTCCAGTTTTCTACATATAAAAGGGTGTTCAATGGTCAAGGCACATAAAAGGAAAATTAATTCAAATGAAAGCTCCCCGACACAAACATATGTGCAGTTCTCCACGCATGATGGCGTTTCTGTGGTTCCACTGATCCAAAACCCCCTTGTTGACTTTGTCCTCGCTGCACTTCAGTTATTATAAAGACACATGCAGAGACAGATTCTCAATCTGCACTGGTATGTGAGCCAGTCTGCGTTTTTTCTGACTCCCATGCATTCAAGTTCAAGCCCTGCCAGCTTTAACTTTCATCTGCAGATGGTGGGAAGAAGTCAGCAGTGGGTCGGGGCAGGTGGTCCAACTAACATGTTGGTTTTCCCCAGTAAAAATGTTCCTCATTGATCTGAGCTTTTATTAGTCATTTAATGGCTGTAATGTAGTTTGAGGAGGGATGATGGATGGACTCACGTCGTTGAAGAGGAATGTGCTGTCTTCATGGCATGTTCTCGCTCTCTGTCTGACACACACACACATACACACACTTACAATCTCACACACACACACACTTACAATCTCACACACACACACAAATGTTAGTTTCTTATGAAGATTTATTTTTACCTATAATAGACAAAAGTAAGTTTAAAATTGAAAACTATATATGTAACTTTAAACTGATGATGATGATGTTTAAAATGATTTCAATGATGATGATGATGATGATGATGATGATGTTTAAAATGATGTCAATGATGATGATGATGATGATGTTTAAAATGATGTCAATGATGATGATGATGATGATGTTTATGATGATTACTACGATGATGTTGATGATTATAGTATAGATAATAACGATAATAATGATGCTGATAAAGAAAGTGAAGATGATGTTGACGATGAAGATGGTAATGTGGATGATGTTGACGATGAAGGTCATGATGATGATGATGATGATGACGATGAAAAAGATGATATTGATGATGATAATAAAGATGGTGATGATGATGATAATAAAGATGGTGATGATGATGATTTTGATGATGTTGACGTTAAAGATGGTGATGATGAGGATGATGATGATGATGATGATGATGATGATGATGATGATGATAAAGAAGAAGTAGAAGATGATGAGGCTGACAATGAAGGTGATGATAATGATGACGATGATAATGATGATGATGCCGATTATTACGATAATGATGATTTAAATGAGGATGATGATAATGATGATGATGACAATGAGGAAGATTATTACGATAATGATCATGTAAATGATGATGACGATTAACATGATGATGATAAATCTATCTATGATGTAAATGGTGATGATGATGATGATGACAATGATGACGATTATTATGATGATGATGATAAAGAAGATGATGATGATAATGATGATGTAAATGATGGTGATGATGATTTAAATGATGATGATTATGTTCATGACAATGATGAAGATTATTATGATAAAGAAGATGATGATGATGATGATGATGATGACTATAATTACGATAATGATGATGATGATGATGATGATGATGATGATGATGATGATGATGATGATGATGATGATGATGACTATAATTACGATAATGATGATGTAAATGACGAAAATTATGTTGATGATAATGATGACGATTATAATGATGATGATGATGATAAAGCAGATGATGATTTAAATGATGATGATTATTACGATAATGATGATGATGATGATGATAAAGAAGATGATGATAATAATGATGATGATGATGATAAAGAAGATGATGATGAAGATAATGATAATGATAATGATAATGATAATGATAATGATAATGATGATGATGATAATGATGATGATGATAAAGAAGATTATGATAATAATGATGATGATAAAGAAGATGATGATGATAAAGAAGATCATGATAATAATAATGATGATGATGATGATGATAATGATGATGATGATGATGATAAAGAAGATGATGATAATAATGATGATGATAATAATGATGATGATAAAGAAGATGACGATGATAATAATGATGATGATGATAATGATGATGATTGATGATGATGATGATGATGATGATGATGATGATGATGATGATGATGATGATGATGATGACAGTCAGACATTAAACCAGAGCTAAAGTCCATGAAAGTTCTCAGTGAAAGACAAACAAATAGTTTTCCCTCCGAGTGAGAACGAGTCTGGGTCGTCCTGCTGTGAGGAGCTGAGAGAGCAGGTCCAGTCGTAATACATTCACTCTAACTTTATTGATCTTGTTTCCCTCACAGACACACAGAACTAATTCACCAGTTCAGTGAGCAATGAAGAGAAAGATGATATATTTGAAAACTTACCTAACCCTGTTTGTCAGGAATCAGATCTGACCTCCCGCAACATCCACTCTCTTAATATGACCAGAGTTAGACACATAAGGTTTTTTTGTGTTTTTTTTTTTCAGCAAAGCCTGTGGAGTTACTGAATGTGAAGTGGATCTGAAGAAGAAGAGGAAGAGGAGAAGGAGTGAGGAAGAGCATGGGCAGCTCCTTTGTTTGGATTGTTCTTCTGTCGCTCTCGTTCGGCCTTCAAAGTGTGACAGCTCAAGCCGAAGGTAACGTCCATCTCACCATCATTTCCTTTTGATGAAGAGGGAGGTGAAGAGAGGAAGATCCTTCTCCATTAACTCCTGAGAGCAGCACTTAAACATATCCTAAACTGCTGGAGTCATCATCAGTCTGAAGAAAGGGCAGCGTGAGCATCATTAGTCATTCTCCGCCCGAGTCGCTGCATGACATTTCAAAACTCAGCTCCTCTTCTTCCTCGGCCTTCATGTGGTCGGGGAGTTTAACATCTGCTGGCCTCGTGCTCGCGGCGCTCAAGTCCACCTGTCCACTTCCTCCCCCCAGACGCCTCAACCTGGTGTCAGAGGCAGACTTACCCAGTCTAGTGGAAGGTTTGGTGGAGGACGCGTGGACTCAAGGTCATGTGACAAACCTCTCTTATGCAGCTGGTTGAATATGTTGCACCAGGACAGGCGTGTGCAAAGATTGGGCTGTTTTTATCTGCTGACCCTAGATACACATCCATCAATCTAATCTAATGATCTCTATTACAGTGATTATGAAGTTGCTTTTTGCTAAATTTATTGTTATTTTTCGTGCATTTTTACATTTTTTTTTTAGTTTTTTATTACTTTCTTAATTTTGTGTACCTTGCATGTATTTATTTCCTGTAGAGCAGGGATGGGCAATTACATTTCCTCAGGGGCCACATTATATACCATGAATGATGTGAGGGGGAAAAATACTAAGAAAAGTTAAAAGAAATCTGCAATTAAAAATTAATAATAATAATAATAATTATAACAATAATATATTAAAATAGCTTTCATTTAAAAAAAACAAAAAAAACTGATGTAAATCTTTTTTTTCCCAATAAATTATTTTGAATGAATATTGACAAAAATGACAAAGGGAAAAAAGGGTAAAAGGACTGAGCGTTGTTAAAACAATAATATAGTATAAATATAAATATTCATATTGTTTAGTTAATAATAAGGTCAAAGGGCTGCTTCTGGGTACTGTGCCACACTTAGCCCTGAGACAAAGGGTAAAATGTGTTTTTAAAAATAATTATAAATAAATTATATTAATATCGCAACTTTCTTTCAGTGCACTTTTTTCATGGTGGATTATAATTTTAACTTGTTGAAACGAGTGTGCATGTCTAGTGAGTGAGTATTTAGACTAAAATTGGACAGAATATAACTGAAAATAAAGTTAAATGAAGTAGTTGTATGATCACAAGAATCTTTGCTATTTACCGGTTACAATACTTTTTACAATACAATACTATACAATACTGATTTTTGAAGATGATCCATTGGAGCAGGACCTTGTTCAATGGTGTATTCCAGGCGTGGGCAGGGGCCAAATTATATTATCAGAATGTTGCAATGGGCCAAAAAGAGATAGGATTGATAAAAGGAGATTCAACATGATGGAAGAATAAAAATCGCATTTTATATCATTTTACTTTTATTTAAAGATCTTAAGAAAAAGAACACATTGTTTAATATTTAGTTTTTGTAACAACAACAAAAATAAATCATAATAAAAAGGTAATAGTTATAGTTATAGTGTAGTTATGCCATGGCATCATAAAATACATTTAAAATAAAATAAATATTTAATCTGAAATGCATTTACTTAAAAAAAGGTTTAAAAACACTATATTTTCCAAAATACTTACACATAGAGAAAATTGGCCTCAAACAAAGATCTTTATTGAGTTCATAAATACAATTATTTTCCATCAGAAACATATGATCATTTTCATATTCTTACACTGACCTCACGAGGGCCACATTGATTCCGTCAGACCCTTTGACTGTTTTCATGAGCTCCATCTTGAGGTTCTAACTTAAAACTGTGAATGTGTCTGACTAAGAAAAACACACACAAAACAACTTTGTGTGTATATGTGTGTGTGTGTTATAAGAGTCCAACTTTTATTCGGGGCCCCGACATTCACAGCCGGTCTGTGATTGGCTGCATCTGTCTTCTCCACTTCCTAAAACTGCTCCACGCGTACATCTTATCGGGATTTAGAGTCTCGGGGTGGAGGCGAGTCCAAAAATGTTCTTCACAATTTGTCGTGCTGCCAGAGACGTGAGCCCCGACACAATGTTGCTGCAGAGATGGATGTCACTCTGTGTACACACCGGGCCGGGGGCCAGAGAAGAAGAGCCACATAATGGGAAGAAGGACGTTGAGGAATAAAGAAATAAGCTGATATATCACGTAGAGGACAATCTGCAGCCTTATGTCCCGCAGGATAATCGATGCTGCTTTACTGCATATGCAGAGTATTGACTGTGAATCTAAGGAGTGTGATGTGTGGGCCCGAGCCACACCAGTGACTTCTTCTTCCACAGGCAACAACGCTTAAACGCCTTTGCTTTCTCCAACAAGGGCGCTGACCCTGATTCCAGCGTGTTTACCTTATTATTCTCAGCGTTCCTCATCGCTGTACCAAAGTTTTATTGCTGAGCTGCTGTGAATATAAATGTTCTCTTTGGCTCACCTCTGTCTCATTAAACTTTCATGTGGCAAACACACGGCTCGGATGGAGCAGCAGCGCCACCTGCTGGTTGCAGTCTCGCCTGCCTTAATGTGATTTAATAACCTTTAGATAGAATCAGAAACTTTCATTGCCGGGTTTGCATTTATTTTGGACAAATAAAATAATTAAATGATGAAATAAAATTAGTTGAAATAAAATACAATAAATTAAAAAAAATTAGAGTCAATACAATAAATAATGATTTATTCATTCATTGTCTACTGCTTTATCCTGGTATCATAGGGCGAGAGGCAGGGGGACACCCTGGACAGGATGCCAGTCTGTCACAGGGTACACAAAGACCCCATACCTAAGGAAAATTTCCCAGTTCTCAAGTTCTCAATTAACCTCTGTGGGTTTTTTGGACTGTGGGAGGAAACCGGAGTGCCCGGAGTAAACCCACGCAACACGGGGAGAACATACGAACTCAACACAGAAAGGTTGTCTTGGCCTGGAAATCGAACTTCTTGCTGTGAGGCGACCACTGTGCCAAGGTGCGCCCTAAATATAATACAAAATAAAATAAGATATAATTAATTAATTAATATTTATAATACAAAAAAGTAAAAGAGAAAAAAAACGAAACATTCCAATGAAATATTTGTTAACCAATCATTAAAACATTGAAAATGAAAAAGAAAGCAAAAAATATTATACAATAAGCGTCGAAAAAAAAGAATAAAATATTTACTAATGAATGAAGGTACATAGTAATAAAGTATAAATAGTACATAAAGTACATAAAAAAACTGACACAGAAGAGAAATTTAGCAGTACTAATGTACACCAAAAAAAAGAAAAGAAAAAATTTCCATAATCCAAAGATAGTGATTCCTTTCTAGGAGAAAAAGTTCTCTCACTCAACTTGTGATGTTCACTCTATTGCACTTTACAGACATGGATTCTTCTAAGTATTAGCTGGCCACCCAAAAATATTGATTTAGATTTGGTTTCCTATGAAGCAAAGTGAGCAGATCTTAAAACGCGCCAGCAACAATTAACTGATGCAACCTTCAAAACTTTCTTGAATCCAGATGGTACTACATCAGTAAAAAATGCAACCATCTGTTCAGAATGCAGGACGGCGGCGCAGGCGGACATCGTGTTCCTGGTGGACGAGTCATGGAGTGTGGGTCAGGCCAGCTTCTCCAGGGTCAAAGGGGTCATCTCGGATCTGGTCTCCTCTTTCGATCGCCTGGCTTTCGGTGCTGAGGGTGTTCGTTTCGGAGTGACAGTCTTTGGGGACACGGCGAGGTGAACGAATGTCTACTCTTAGCGATAAAAGACAGTCTCTGACTAATCCTTCTTGACGATAGGATGAGGATCGCCTTGACGGACTACAGCACCATGGAGGAGGTCCTCCGGGCCATCCGGGACCTTCCCTACGAGGGTGGACAACGGAGAATCGGGCAGACCCTCCGGTCTCTGGTCGACGCCGTTTTCAGCCCTGCCATCAGTCGGGACAATACTCCCAAGGTAGGTCCGAAGTCTTTCACCCTTCATGGGTTAAGGGAGGTGATGAAGAGAGTGCAGGCAGGGTGGACTGCTTGACTATCAGGGGTGATCTGTGACAGAAGAGTGGCAGCTGAAACAAGCGGTTTAAAGGACAGTAGTGAGAGCAGACGACCTGCGACGAGTCGTTAACGTGCAGTTTAAAAAACACTGAGCACGTACTTGAACTACTTTTTCATCCGTCCTGCTGTGATTCTGCCGCATCGACCACTGTTGGAGCGACGCCCACATGAAAACATTGATCTCGGGCAAGTCAGCAGATGCCAGAAGATCAAGATGCAAAACCCACGACTCAGCAATTCACAGCCGAAATGACCCTCATCCCGGTTGATTCCCACATAAGTCCCATCGAATGTGGCCGAAACGATGGACGGCGTCTCGTGAATATTGACGCTGGAGACGACCTGAGATACAGTTTCGACTTTTTAGGAAGGTGTGTTATTTTTGTCGAATGAATCGGCTCGTTAAGATTCCGCTCAGCTCCCAGAGCTGGACCGTGAATCCGTCGCACACTTGATGTAAGAAAGCCGGAGATTTCGGATTAGTCTGATGTATTGAATTTTCACAGGCAGAGCGAACATGCAAAATGAAGCTTCAATCTCATATCGACGTTCCTCCTCGCTTCCCCGGCCGAGGCCTGAACTCACCATGAACTCACTAAATTCTCCTTTAATTGCGGAATTATCTGTCTCGGCCGAACGCCGCTGTCATTTATTAACCACTCCATCGCGTTTGTAAATAAATCCCATTAGCTGTGTTACAACCACAGCCGCTGTTTTCATTGGCCGACACAAACTGAGATCCAGACAACATTGATCTGTATTTAACCTTCCGTCACATCACATGAACACTTACTTGCAACCTTGGGGTCTTGGAGGTGGACCACCATGAGATACTCCTGTCCTGGACTTGAACCCATTCTTTTTCTAAGAGAGAGGGAAACATTAATGTTCTCTTTTTTACCAAAAGTGGGAAAAAATGAATAGTTTTTTATTTAATCTAATTTTAATTTGGATGTTATTTTTCCTTCAGTTTGATCTCATTGTATGCTCCAAGCCTTTTAAAGGTCAATTTAAGGGGACAGGGCTCTGAAAGAGACTTAGGGTTCACCATGAAAAGTCTATCTATGATCACTTTGATTTTTATTATTTTATTATTCCTTTTATTTGTATTGAATACATTTTCATTTAGTGTACATTGAAATGCAATATATCATAATTTACAAAACACCTTTCTTATTTGTTTTTCTGTGAAATTATTTCCAGTATTTTAGTATTTGTCTACATTTTTTGGAAAATAAACTTTATATATTTTTAATTAACACTTTAATCATATGTGCTGTTCTCGCTGATGTTTTTTTTTTTGTTTTTCCGCCGCTGAGAATTGATTTTTTTTGCAGCCAATATCTTAATGAAACTGTTTCCTGCATGAATAATATTAAACAAAGAAAAGGTAGAACCAATATTAAGGTCAGGCATGAAATCAAAAGTAGCAACAACAACAAAGAAACAGTGACTGTATACCCTGGAACCAGAGATTGAGGTTTTTTTTAGTGTAAATAAACGTTTTTCAACTGATAGTCGTAGCATAAAGAATTTAAGCTGCTCCTAGATACCATTATCATTCAGATGTGGCTCTGGAGATTTCTAATGAAAGGCCACAATATTTAAGTTTTTTACTAGTCCTTTGAACGCCTTTGGATTTAACCAAAGCTAGGAATAAGACATTGTATCGTGGTCTAAGTCAGGGGCCAAACTAATATAAATGATTACTATCTGTAACTGGCACTCCTTTCAGATTTATGGTAGTATCATTGAGATGTTATGTTTTATTTCTTGCCCAACAGTTTTTGCAGGTTTTTTGTTTCTTGGCTGAACTTAAACACTTCCATCTTCATAAGTCAATATATCACCTTGAACATTAATCTGAACAAACTTAAATTTTACCATGTATGATAACATTGATTACTTCAACCTATCTGAAAAATCAAATCCAAAAATCAAATCCAACTAATTTTCGGCGAGGCGCACGGCCCTCTGAAGGGAAAACACAAACGAAAACAAAGTCAATGAAAAAACTCACCAAAGAACGTAGTTATTAAAAACATCTGACGAGTAAAACTGTCAGGAATCACAAATATCTAGGAACAAACGGGTAGTTGAACAATTGAGAGGTCCGAGGAGGAATCACGTAGAACTGAGCAACGAGATGATGCTGGTCTGCAGAAAACCCAGCGTATAAATACACCTGTGAGTTTAAAGTGTGTGAATTTAACCAAACAATATTGAAATACTTTATAAATCAATTCATTATTCTTTGACACCAGTGACTTTTAAAAATATAAAACAACAACATGTCACATTTAGGTTGCAGTTCTTATCACAAATGGACGCTCGGACGACGCAGTGGACGACCCAGCCAGGACGGTGGCGGACAACGGCATCTCCCTGTACGCGGTCGGTGAGTGTCAGTCGTCAACACGGAAGCTGTGGTTCAGATCTTCTCATTCAGGAGTTTTCTCTCGTCTTTTTATGTCTTCTAATTCTCATTCATTGAATTCTGTCATGCTGTGTGTGTGTGTGGGGGGGAGGGGTGTGTGTAGTAACAAGTAAAAGTGTGTTAAAATAAGTGAATTATTCAGAGCTCACCATCCTGCCCCACTTCCTCCTCCTTACTGTCCGCTCACACTCACCTTGCTCCGCTGGTCGACAGCGCCTCAGTAATTACTGCTCATTAGTCGATCTCCCACTAATCGTGGCCATTTTTCATGAGACGGTTTTAAACCCCCGACTGCTCCTCCGACTCGGAGGCCGTCTGCACTTATTCATCACGGCTGGTGTCAACAAGACGAGCCGGTAGGTCGAAGCTGAGCACTCTTCACTTCCCTGCTTCATCTGTGTCTGCTTTAACACATGTTTTTAGAGCAGGATCCTCTTCCTCAGCTTCTCATGCCTTAATTATTACATAATAAATATATATATTTGTTTCTTTCAGTCAAACCTGAAGATCTTAAATAATTTCCATTCATTTTCACGTTAGTTGGTAAGTTTGGTAAGATTTAAATACATGTTAAAAATAATAATATTTAATTAATTAAATTACACAAAAAATTGAATAAAATCCAAGCAGCCTTCAAACATACCAGGTTGAAATAGGAATTAAGCATCACGATTATTAAAATATTGCTATTATTAAAGCAAATCTGTAAAATTTTGATTTAAATGATGATCCCATGTGGAAAAGTACTTTTTTAAAATTTCAATATGCATTTTAATATTTTTTGTATTTTATGGTAACAGTACTGTTGAGCCACAAATAAAACTTTTTATGAATGATGACAACAATAAGTTTTGATCATGGGGTTCGAACGTACCTTGGGCCAGACTTTAAATTAGCCTTAATATTATATTTGCTTCATTTCAAAAGTAATATATTGATGCCTCCTCAGCACTTTTAAGTAAGAGATACGTAACACAAATGTTTGTTTATGCTGTCATTGTTAGAGTAGTTTGTGAACTGAACTAGAATAAGTTTAATTATTTATATAAAAACATAATTGTATTTACTAAACAAAAAAAAAGGATATATATATTTTGTATAATTATCTAATAATATATTTTGTGCTACAATACATTATTCTAATTATTAAACAGATCCAGGTTCCTCTCTTTTGCCGTCTCTGGACTCTGATGCCCCACCTCTCAGTCACAGCAGAAGACACTGAATCTGGTTCTGCTCCAGGTTTCTGCCTGTTAAACTGACATTTTTGCTCCCCATGGTCACTCATTGTGATTGGCTGGGACCTTTTTCTTTTCTCCTTTAGAGTTTTATTTAAGCTCTAAGTTTTCTTGAGATAACTATCTCATGATTTGGACTGAAATTGAACTGAAATGAAGTCTAAACCTTTTTTGGGGGTTTTCATCAGTCTTTGAGTAATGAAGCTGCAGTAGTTCTGATGACAATACTTTATCTTAGAGCTCCCTCTAGCGGTCAAAACATTAGAAGACTCCAGGTGACCTTTGGTGTTTCTGTGCGCAGGTGTGGGGGGAGCTGACCAGTCAGAACTGAGGAGGATCGTGTCTCAGCCTCATGAAGAGCATCTTCTGATGGTCCCTGACTTCTCCCTCCTCCACACCGTCCTGCCCAAACTGTCCCGCAGAGTGTGCGTCACCGCCTCAGAACCAGCGCGTCCCGTTAAGATCCAGCCGCCAGGTGAGTCGCACGAGCTCCAATAAGTCATTCTTTACATCAGAACAAGGTCATTGACTTTGGAGTTGTTTTTGTGTGCATGTTCAGTCGAGGAGCGTGTGGTGGGTCCCAGAGACCTGCAGGTCAGTGAAGTCACTCACGACTCTCTCCGGCTGACGTGGAGTCGAGCCACAGGTGATGTGAGAGGCTACAGGGTGTTGGTGACCCCACTGACCTCCAGAGGTCAGCTTCTGTCTGTCAGGCAGAGACAGGTGAGACAGTTTGAGGAAACACACTGATAAAAAACGTATCCGGCTACATTAACTTAATATATAACTTTTTGTGACTCATGTTGATCAAGAAAGAATGTTCTTTGTAAATCCAAGTATAATGAGCATCGTTTTCCTTTTTTAAGGAAAAAAAATATTGTGCTTTTATCCTGGACAACTATTAGGAAAGTCACTTAAATCCGATCTAAAAATATGGGGTTCTTCACACAAACTTACTACAATTGAATGCAACACAGTAAATAAATTAACTATAGCTGAAATTGTAAATTAAATAAATGGGCTGAGATTCCAGTGAGATTCCAGTTTTCTCGGGTATAACAGACATTTTAAGAGCATTTGAAACGAATCTAGGTCAAAAAAATACTATTTTATAGAACATTTAGCATTATAATTTCAATTTGTAAAAAAAAAACTCAGAGTTATAACACAACATAATCCCGCTTAAATACAAATTATACCAATAATAATCAGCAACTTTAGGAAAAATTAGGAAACTTAATTTAACGAGATTGTTTCCCAACATTACTGTTAATGTGTTTTATTGAATAAATTCAATATTAAAACAGATTCTTAAAAAAAGAGTGAAAATTAACATGGTATGGTCACAGCCGTTTAAAGTGCAAAATAAAGAGGGAAAAATACTGTCTCTATAGCACCGCTAAGGCTCATGGGTAAAGTATTACATTATTAAATTAAGTCATGTTAATAATAATAATGTTTCTTGGTTTGTGACTTCACTTAAAAAGAATGGCGCACATGACTTAAAATTATTTGTATTCTTAAACTGAATCGGAATATCTTGTGTTTTGAACACAAGTTTTTGACTTAAGTTCCTGGTATATTTGTGAAAAGATGCCACTTGAACTTCCAGCAAGATCTGAGCACTGTTTTGTTCTCAGTTGGATCTTAAGGCAGACGTGAGCTCAGAGCTGGTGACAGACCTGAACCCCAAAACCGGCTACTCGTTCACAGTCCACGCCATGTACCCACGACTCATCGGAGACTCTGCCACGATCACGGCGCAGACCAGTGGGTACCTGTTGTGTAGAAGTCAGTGATGGACCTGAAACTAAACTTGTCTCCTGCAGCTCCTCTTCCTCAAGTGTCCAACTTCAGAGTCATCGAAGAGGGTCTTTTCTCTCTGCGTCTGGGCTGGACCCCCTCTAGAGGGAAGCCTGACGGATACAAGATCTTCATCCCAAGATGTAAGACTGAATAGAAAGGTTTTCTGGGTCTCAACTTTATTTTTTAAAGCCCCAATAAGTAGCACAAACTTTGATCATAGTCACTTGTTCCCTAAATGTTTATTCAAATTAAATAATATAGGAGGATTTTTGTCATGTCTATTCTCACAATGAAAGATAGTCATGACTCTTTCAGGAAAGATTAACACAGAGAGTTATATTTTGTTGATGTTTTGGTTTACAATCCGGATCCAAAAATATTTCAAAGGATGTATGATTGAATGAGAAAGTTCCAGAACACTACTGACATCACTATAACACACAATTAACTGCAAAAATAATATACTTAAAATAAATGTTGAACAAGAAATAAAATGTAAATAAACATAAAATGTATCAACATTTTTTTTCTCAGTCTTGCTGGATGTTCTCATATTTACTTTTAAATTAAGAAAAAAAAACTTTACTTAGCTTTAACAAAATGTTCCCACAATTGCAGAGTTTAATTTGTGATATTATAATTAGATACATTATGTATTATTGCCAAAATGATTTCAGATATTCCGAGGTAGGAAGACATTATGGTGGGAATTTTCTGGGAAATACAATCAATGTCAAAAAGGTTTCAAAGAAGATGAGGAAGCACCCTTGATGTGAGAAAATAGTTGGAGAGATTTTTTAAGACAAAAGACATACAATTAAATTTATCAAAAATGTGTTGTGAGATTAACATTAAAATTAGTTCAAAGAACAGAAAATAAATAAATAGAGTGAATAGCTACTTAAAAGTTTCAGAAGAATATGTATTTGTTATTTGAGATACATTTTCAAATCAATATCTATTACAATTCCATAAATTTATATAAAACACAAGTTAAAAAATGAAGTGTATGACAAGACTTTAAAACCGTGCAAGTCTTATAAATCTAATTACATTTATTTTGGATTTTTACTATGATTTCTCTGTTTCTTTCCCGCCTCAGCCAACAGACCAGGATTCTCCTACGAGCAGCTGCTTCCCGCGGACACGTCCTCTCATGTGATCGACAGTCTTGAACAAGATAAGAAGTTCTCAGTCAGCATCTACGCCGTGTACCCTCAGGGACCGAGTCTCCCTGTGTCAGTGGTGGGAAAGACCTGTAAGTGCCTCAGTCCGGTATATGTAGTTGCACTAATCCGCCACATGAGAGAGGTGTTTTACTAGAAATATTGCAAACTATGCCAGAGCTGAAATTGAAAGAGTTTTTTTGTGTGTTTCTCAGTGAAACTGGTGCCAGTCAAGGAGTTTCTAGTTCAAAATGCCACCACAGACACCATCCAGGCGCGCTGGTCCTCAGTCAGGGGGGCATCCGGGTATCGCCTGACGTGGGCATCACCAGGTTCTCCAGGATTCATGACACAGCAAAATAAGTTTAATTTGTGACTGACTGTTTTTTTTTTTACCCTTCAAGACGGGCACATTGAGAACATCAACCTGAGGGAGAACTTCAACTACTACATGATCCAGGGCCTCCATTCTGGCTCTGAGTACACCATCACCATGAACCCCATCTTTGGAGACGTTGAGGGTCCTGTAACCACAGCCACGCTGAAGACATGTAAACACAACTAAATCAACTGTATTTAAAACAAAAATAATGACCAAGCTGCGCTTCCTCTTGATCAGTGGAAAGCAGTGCAGTCCACACTCTGAAGGTGTCGGCGGTGACCACCAATGGTGCTGTGGTCTCCTGGAATAGTGTTCCAGGAGCTACAGGGTACAGACTGGCCTATGGACCCACTCAGGGTGAGTTCTTTGAATCATCTTTGATTCAAGCTGGACAAACTGTATTCTACCCCTGACTGTGAGCCCAGAGTGGACCTCAACTGTAGCTACATTAAGGAAAAACACTGTTTTGCTTCAGAGTTCACAGGTCGAGACCGTCCCAGACAGCTGGCACTAAACGGCAGCACCACTGAGCACCACCTGAAGAACGTAGCCCACGACACGGAGTACGTCCTGACTCTCTATGTGCTATTCGGACCTGTGGTTGGACCCGGTATCCCTGCTACCTTTAGAACGTGTGAGTATCCATCTGCAACATTACCGAGATAAATGTTGAGATTGGACTTCCCTAACTTTGATGACCAAGAGAGATTGAGAGAGGGGACGCCGTGTTAGAAGAGTCAGAGTTGGAGATGCTCAGAGCTGGAGATGGGAGTGACTACGAAGGACCAGATCAGAAATGAGTATATAAGATGCACAAATCGGACTCAGGATGTTAGACACAGACATTTAAGGTACAAGGAGAAAAGGGAAACAATCAGTGGTTTAGTCTATAGTATGTATCTCAAAATATAGAAGCTTGACTTTTCTCCTGCTCTGTCCCTGGTATGGTCCAAATGACTGTACCAGGGGAAGTTTGAGACATGTGATCGTCAGACTGACTGTTTTTAATATCTATACATCTTTAGCTCCTCTGGGCTACGTGTCCAACTTCAAGGTGCGCTCGTACACCAGCACCACCATTGACGTCGAGTGGAGTCCCATCGTTGGAGCCACTGAGTACAAACTCACCTGGGAAGCAGGTAACAGACTTCAGGTCCATCCCATAGTTCTTCTGCGCCATTCGTTCAACCAAACACCATCTACCTTCATCTATCTAGAGGATGGCAGCCCAAAGGCTCACTACTTAGATGGCAAGGTTCTCAAACACCGTATCGAAGACCTGAACCCTCAGTCGACATACTCCGTCACCATCCGGGCCCTCTATGGAAACTCAGAGGGACCAGACATCTCTCTGTCCCAACTAACAGGTCAGAGGGTCTATTTTTTAGAAAAGTATTGTTAAAGGTCTGTTCCAAAAACTAAATGAAACTAGTTTTCACATTTTTTCTCTCTTAGCTGCTGTGTCAGGTTTAGAACCAATCCAGCCCGTAAGAGACGTGAAGGTGGCGGACATCGGCGTTAACTTCTTCACCATGTCATGGAGGAAAACTTCAAGGGCTTCTGGGTATAAAATCTCCTGGATCCCTTTTGTAGGTGAGTTCCCAACTGCACACATAACGTGGATTCTGTCTACATGATTTTCTTTTTTTTGTCCAACAGGTGGAGAAGAGAAATCCCACATTGTCCCTGCAGGTTCTACCTCTTTCACAATCAAGGACGTCCGTGAGAGCTCAGCGTTCAAGATACAAGTGGCCCCCATGGTGGGCACCAGGGTGGGAAGCCCCGTTCTGCTCACGGCACGCACATGTAAGTGAGCTTTTTTTATTAAAAGTTGTGCAGATTCTTACAATAAAAGTCTTCCGGACATGGAAGTTGTTGAATGCAGGAATACTTAATTCGTCCTGTGACTACAAATGTGCTTTACAAGAGAGTTGATCTTTGTCTGCTTGCTAGTGGATCTCCCAAAAGTCAACAGCTTCACGGTGCTCAACGCCACCGACAAGAGCGTCGTTCTAAACTGGACCCAAGTGGCACAAGTTTCTGGATACCTGCTGACATGGAGGCACATCTCAGGTCTTGCGAGGAAAAAACCGACAGATGCAAAGACTCGTTGTGTTCATGTTGAGAAAGATGGTTTTGTGTTTCAGTGCTGGACATCAGGTCGGAGACTCTGGGTCCTGCGTTCACCACCTACAAAGTTGATGATCTTCTGTACGGCAGGACGTACATTTTCAGCATCAGGCCTCTGTACGGAGAGGTGCAGGGTCCCATCACCACCGTGTACCAGAGAATATGTAAGACATGACGTTCATGGTAAACACTGAAACGGTTTTACTTGTAACACTCGATCACTCCAGTCCAGCTGATGGAAAAAGGAAACACATCAATGCAAGACTTTTGAATCCTAAAAAAACCCCCTCAAATTTAAATTCCCAACCTCCTTAAACGTGCATTTTTGGTCGTCAACTCTATAATCAAATAGTCCACATATGTTTTAATGATTATTTTCTTAGCTTTTTAATGATTTATTGTCATTTTTAAAATTATTTTATAGTCGTGGTTTTGCGTTTCACTCGTGATGTGGCATAATGGACAGCCTATGTTGCAGTAACAAAGTCCATGTCCTGGGTCTGCCCTGAGGTCTCTCCCCACACATGATCGGAAGAAAAAAGCTTGTTTGAATCACCTTAACTGGCTTCTCACAATGTTGAGAAGAAGTGATTCTACTTTTAGTCTCTCCAAAATAACTGAGCTCCCCTAGTCTCTTAAGGAGAGTCCAGACACACCAACTTTTTAAAAATCCAAATATAAAAAACTGATCTTGTTATTCAAACCTATGTTTAAACCAAGTTATGAAAAAAATTAAAAATGCATATTTGGATATTTATATTGTATTACATGTATTGTATTTGTAAAAAAAATTGTATATATCTCTCTCTTAAAAAAAAAAGTCCATTATAAAACTGCAAAGAATAAAGAATAAATGTACATTCTTTTCTTGTCTTGTTGAAAAATAATATTGGCTTATGTGAATCCCAAGAGTGACTTCTACAAAGGATGTGAGCACAAAATGAAACAAGCAGTCTAAAAATGTATACGATATTCTGTTTAATAATTGATTCAAAATAGATTTACTCTCAACTGTTTCAGCAGCTTCCATCGTTTTATAATTGGACATGAATTGTAGTGGTTGACTTTTGATTAAATTGCGAATTCATTACGTTGCTGGCTGTATACAATTATTTAACAGGCTGGAGGTGTCGACATTTACCTACCTCTGTGCTCACACATGATATTCTGCTGTTATTCATTAACATTCTTCTGTTTATCTCAGTGGGGGAAGATCAGAATGTTCCGACATCCAAGCCAGTGTCGGCCACAGATGCTCCCACGTATCCTCGCATCACCACAGCGTCTCCGGCCGTGGCAATCAGAACATCGGTGGAACCGACTGTGGTACCGCAGATTAACACAGCGTCCAGCAAGAAGCCCGCGGGTCAACTGAAAGTCACAAAGGACGAGAACACCCCTGGTCCAATCAGCAACATGCCAGCAGAAGCTCCATCCAGTGAGGGTTGATGTTCATCATTTTACAATTCAATCATCTCTTGAAATGCTTAAATCTTTTTTATACAAAAAACATAAGTGTGATTCCCAGATTTTTTTTTTTATTTTACCTCAGAATTCCTCAAATTATTTAATACTTTTAAGTTAACTTGATGGATGTTATTTCTGTATTAATTATTTGCACATTTTCCTTCTTGCATTTCTTCTTCTCTCCCTTTCTGTTGTATAGCTAACTGCTAAAAGCTAACATGAGCTCAATGGTGTCATCTGACCAAACATGCTTTTGTGTTTTCCCAGTTTGTAAGAATGCAAAGGCGGACATAGTCTTTCTCGTGGACGAGTCCTCCAGTATCGGAGCGAACAACTTTGACAAGATGAAAGACTTCATGTTCCGAGTAACGACTTACTTCCCTGTTATTGGAGCCAAAGGAACACAAGTAGGTTTGATGTAGCTTTAGTTTATTTTAATTTAATTAAAATTAATATTCAACAACACGTTGGAGTTGAGGCAACTACTAGTGTAGTCTCTAGACCTGTCCTGGCATCAACAGTCTATGATCTTGGTCTCGGTTCTGGTTTCACTCTGTCTTGTCCAGTCTCCAGTTGTCATAGTGGTCTTGATAACGGACACTTCAAAAGGCAGTAATTAGGTCCATGGTCCACGTCCTGGGTCTGCCCTGAGGTTTCTGCCCAGTTGGGTCTACCGTTGAAAGTTCTCTGAGTTACCTTAACAGGCTTCTCTCGATGTTGAGGAGCAGTGGGTCTACTTTAAGTCTCTCCCAATTGAATGAGCTCCAGAAACCCTGTGGAGAAAAAAAAAACATTCTACTCAAGGTTTGTAATAGATGAGGGTTAAAACATAGACTGCTGGGCAAATGAGAACTTTTCCTTTTTTCCTTTTAGCTCAGCTCTTTCTTCACCACAACCCACCGATTCATAGATCTTGTGACCGGTGATACAGATCCGCCTGTCGATCTTACTCTCTGTCACTCCCCTGCTTGGAGGATCAAATAATGTGTAGTTTGTACTCCTGCTTTCCACTGCAACTCAAGTTACTATTTCAGCCTGAACGGTTACAACCCACATCTAAAGAACCAGTCATGGAATCGAGGGATTACACTGGCTAAGGCTGGAGCCCCTGTCTGGTGGGCAAGCATAATAGTTACTTATTGATCCTCCTCATGGATGGTGGGCTCATGAGGGAAGATCTATGTCGTTTCATTTGGACTGAGTTCAACCGGGTCTTGTGTGAAGAAGCCAAGGTTTGGTCAAATCCACTTTCCTTGGGCAGGGGACCAGGTTGGGGTCCCAATGAACCACGTACAAGCAAAGGGATTGGGAATTCCCTCTTAGATTTGATCCTTGCTGGAAGCTTCCACAAGGTATAAATGTCTCTTCATTCTCCCCACAGATCGCTGTAGTTCACTTCAGTGACGAACCAAGAATTGAATTCAAACTGAATGACTACAAAGACCGAAACTCAATCCTGCGAGCGCTCAGGGGGCTGCCCTACCGAGGGGGGAACACAAAAACAGGTGACAGTATTCAACGTCGTCCGCACATTTGAAAGAAACACAGTATGTTCAAGCCTTGCTAGACTCTGAGCCTCTATCAAATGACGGAGCTGCTCGACCAGGAGGCTTCTGGAATCACGACCTCACATGTGTACTCTTCTGTCCTTTCAGGAAAAGGCATCAGCTATGTCCTCCAAGAGCTGTTTCAGGAGTCCCTCGGCATGAGATCCAACGTGGCTCATGTCCTGGTTCTGATTACGGACGGCAGGGCCCAGGACAACGTAGAGCCACCGTCTAGAATCGCCCGAGCTCTCGGTCCGTCACAGTTACGAAGTCGCTTCTGGTGACGTAGAGACGAGTAACAACCGGCGTCCTGTCCGTGCAGGTGTGAGCATCCTGGCGGTTGGAGTCTGGAACGCCGATCTGTACGAGCTGAATAAAATAGCTGCGCCCACCGGCTACAAGAACATCTTCTATTCACCCACTTTCGACGACTTCCCTTCGATAGAGAGAGAATTCATCAACAGCATGTGTAGCGACGAGCTGCTCAACGAGTTCAGACTGCCGGAGGATGAGGTAAGAATTTGAACGACCTTATTGCTTTAAATAACCTAATGAAGCAAATGAAAAAAGCAGGAAATTAATTGATCCAGAGAAGTAAAAATGTTAATTCGAAGACGTTTATTTAGACGGTTTCGTTCGATTTGGGAAATGGATTTCATGGTGAAAGGCGAAAATAGTCGTCATTAAAACTTAATTTCTTGAATAATGGTCTTCAGATCGCTCAGGACACGATAACAGAGGATCGAGAGGAGGTGCAGAAGCCTGAAGGTCCCTGCCCATGTGGGAAGGTGTGTGTGGTTTAAATCGTACACACAACATGCTAATGACACAATGAGTGAAACTATTCTTTTATTTGTGTGTGTGTGTGTGTTTCAGGGTCAAAAGGGAGAGAAGGTATGACCAATGTCAATATTTTAATATTTAAGATGAAAGTTTTTATAGAGATTGTTTGTGATTTCAGGGCAGTGGTTCAGGTTTTGGAGGTCTGGTATGTTTGTTTGTTTCTATCAACTTTTGTTTGCAGTTCTTACTTTGTTGTTGTTAATGTGATTGTGTTACTTTGACTGCAGAAATTTAGGCCGAGTCCAGGTCAAGTAGATCCTTTTAAACCTGTTAAAGGAGAGGCAGGAGAGAAGGTGAGAATCGTGCAAGCACAACAAACACACACGCACACATACATACTGTTTATTACCATACATATACAAACAACACACACACACACTAACATATACCGTATATACACAAACAGACACAGATATATACAGGTATATTTATTCATACTTTTATATGCACTTACACACATACACAAACAAACATATATCCAGACATACACACACACACACACACAGGCACATGCAAACACACACATACCCGTAAATACACTTCCACATACACAAACGCACAATCTCCTTCACACATACTGTACAAAAACACACACAAAAACCAACAGACAAACACATTCACATACAAAAACGCACAATCTTCTTCACACATACCATACAAAAAACCCCCACAAAAACAAACAGATAAACACATTCTCGTACACAAATACACACACTCCTTCACACATACATATAATAACATACAAAAACAGACACAAAAACAAACAGACAAACACATACACAAAAGCACAATCTCATTCACACATACATACAAAAACACACACAAAAACAAACAGGCATTCACATGTCTACACATACATATATCACACTAAATTACACACATACATGTGCCTCTCAAATATGTTCTACCAACGTATGTTTCACTCCTGGCGTATTTAACAATGTTTCTCCCCGAACAAACTGGTTGTGTAGAGTAATCGCATCACAACTTCAAACTGTGTTTTCACTCTGACAGGGACCTCCGGGAACAGATGGTATCCCTGGGTTGCCTGGGCGACCTGGGAGAACTGGACCCCCAGGTTCAGGGGGCCTGCGGGTAAATACGTTTTAAGATGAAAAGTAAAAAAATTCTTTCATGCCGTTCTGATTGAGAACTCAACATTTACTTCTTTATTTCGCAGGGCTCTCCAGGAGTCCCTGGTGAACCGGTAAGATCTGAAAAATATATATTTACGAGAATTGAAGTTGGATGAGGAAGTGTGAATCTGGCTATTGTAAATCTGTACTGTTTCCACTGAAATGTGGCTATTGTTGTGATACGATGATGTGGGTAGTGTCTCTTTTTATAGTTTATAATTAAGCAGAAACACAGGGGGAAGTGGTTTGTGTTGAAGCCTGTGAACAAGAAGGTCAAATCTATCTCACAGCTTTTCTGTGTTCTTTTGAACATACAAAGATAAACAGTTGTTTGTCTGTGTCTGGAGACTTTTCAGGATATGAGCTGAGACTGAGACTTCAACAACTCTGATACAGAGATAAGGAATAAAATAACATTAAGTATTGTTGGTATAAAAGTCGCTCTGAGAGAAGTGGGGAGATCACTAGAGAGCTAAAACTAGTTATGAGCACAAAACTCCCCCAAGCAGCTCAAGCAAACATGTATGCTTTTTTGCACTTGGAATATTGCTAAATAATTGCAAGCCGCACAGTGGGTCTAACTTTTCTCAGACATACAGTAGCAGCTCCTTCTCCACCACAGATAGTGACACATTTTCAAGTGGGCCATGTATCTAGTTGGTTATTTGGAACACCAAGGGTTTTTGTTATTGTCCTATTATTAACATTTCTTGTTTAATATGTTTTCCCCTTTTTCTATAAACTACAGCAATACCACCTTCAACCTCCAAACCTCCATTGTGCTAGTAGAAGTGTACTATGTATACAGAAAATGCTTGAATAACTCTTCATGCTCAATTTCCAGGGTGGTTTTATACAAAGAATGAAAGTGATTTATATGCCGGATTTTAGCAGCATTTATTTGATTATCCAAATGATTACTAAATTAATAATTACTAATAATGATATGTAGACATTTCAGACAGATCTGAAGGTTCTCATGGTAGCTTCTTTTGTCCATCAGGGTATTCCAGGCAACACCGGTCCAAAAGGCCAGAGAGGAGAAAGAGTTAAGTTCTTCATACATATATATATATCTATATATATATATAAAACGTGATGTATCTAAAATGTTTCCATCCCATTCTAGGGAGAGCCCGGGTACGTCATTGCTGGTGCTGATGCCACTTTTGTTCCGGGCAGGAAAGGGGAGCCGGGGTCTTCAGTAAGTCGGGGAAAGAATTGAAAATGTATTCTGGTGGGGGAGAGTCCAGACTCTTTTACATGCTCGATGACATCTCACAGGGACCCAGAGGACCTGCTGGGGTACCCGGAGCCAATGGCGCTGCAGGTCTGCCTGGCCCGCAAGGCCCCCAAGGACCCCCCGGTGTATCAATAAAGGTGATGATGATATTCTGACAGTAGAAGAATTTGAATTGATTTCAACATTCTTGTTTTGTAATAAGCTAAAGTTGTTGTCAATACGCTCAAATATTGATCAATCTCAATGAAGTCTCTTTGGATTTTAGCATTTTGTATCTTTAGGTGGTGCAGTTACAGCATCAAGTAAAAAACCCATAATGAAATTAAAGTATGAACAAAATAAATGTACTGACAGAAACAAATTAACTATTACGAAATATGAGAATAGATAAAAAATGTAATTGCATTTCACCCTTTACTCACTTGATCCATTGGAGTTTTCTGGGTGGAATCTGAAGGGAGAATTCCTTGAGAGTATGTTAACCAAATCCCTTTGAAGGAGTATACTGGAATATACTATACTGAGAATACTGTGAATGAAGATTCATGAAGCCTCATTTTCAGAGCCCATGGATGTCACTTGATTCCATAACCTGCACCAAAAACCTTAGATCTATTTTAACCTCCTGATCTCTGAAAATATAGATTAAGAATGTATATTATATATAAATATATATATATATTATGATCTTTATTGATCTACTTGAACCACTTTTAACTGATAGCAACAGAGTTGGAATGGTGACATGAAATTATGTTTAGCCATATCGTAAGGAAAAATAAAAGATCAAACGCTTTTTTTTTTATCTATAGGGAGACACTGGAGAAAAAGGGGAAACTGTAAGTATCAAAACCGGTTTCCATAACTCAAATAACTTCCTATCAACAGCCAGATTACCTTCTTAATCTGATGTTGCTTTAAAACATTTCAAAGGGTTTACGTGGAAACCAGGGCTTCAAGGGAGACAAAGGAGAGTCGGGTAGAGACGTAAGTGCAACATACAATTAAAAGCATTGGAACAAAAACATGGAGATGAAAGTTGTGTTTTTTTATCTGAACGTTAACTGATGCCGTCTATTTCACACAAACCCAGGGAGTCGCGGGTTTGCCGGGTCCCATCGGCATCGATGGCATTGCAGGGTTGCCGGGTCAGAGAGGGCTAAAGGTGAGAAATGATGTGAGAGGAAAAATAGTTAAAGATATGAAGTGTGAACTGGAAGTGTGAGTTTTCAGGGGGACGAAGGAGTTGGCGTTCAAGGTGTTCGAGGAGCTCGAGGGGAGTCGGGGGAGAAGGTGAGTCACCACCTATTTGGATGAGAATGCGAATAAGTATTCATAGCAGCACATTTTAATTACAAACTTGTCAAAGACCTGGCCCCTGTCCCCTTACTTTAGTGCTAAAAATATCATTCACTTTTGGCCGAGCCGCAGGGTTCGTGTGTTTCACACACACACGATGAAGAGCAAAGGTAGATCGTGGAAGACGACGACAAAAAAGATGGAATTATAAGACGACCTTTTTCATCCAGAAACCTTTGTGATAGTCAATATTGCAATATGTGTTGGATGAAATCTTGAACCTTCTACTGAAAAAATGAATACATTTGAGATGATTTTTAAGGAATAAAAATTGTGTTTGGCCCTAATAAAACGATAAGATCTCGCTCAAATATGTTCGGATTGTGCTTCTGACTTATTTATACTTGCATTATGAATGTTTCAATATATTCATGTTTTTCAGGGAAATATGGGATTCACGGGTTCTGTTGGTCCAAAGGTATGAAGCGATTTAGAATTGATTTTGTAGAAAAATTAAGTGGTAATTGACAGGTTCGTATCTGTTTAGGGTGAGCGAGGGGAACAAGGCTTCCAGGGAGAGCAGGGTCCTCGGGTGAGTTGTTGTTGCACATTCATCAGCAGTTTTATTGCTGCGATGGAACTTTTTAAAGCTTCTTCTGTCCTCCGACCTGCAGGGAAAGAAGGGGCAGGATGGAGAGAGAGGCGAGAAGGTGAGTA
The DNA here is from genome assembly GCF_982586985.1 of Callionymus lyra. NCBI lineage: Eukaryota > Metazoa > Chordata > Actinopteri > Syngnathiformes > Callionymidae > Callionymus > Callionymus lyra. The sequence goes on from NC_141820.1 coordinate 25,244,326, forward strand.
CAGGCCGAGCTTCTCTCTAAGTAGACTTTTACCCTTTATTATAAATCAGTAGAGGGCGTCCAGAAATGAAAAATGGTTGTTTTAATTGTACTGGTAAACTCTCCGATTAAAAATATATATATACTGTATATTAGGCAGGTGTGGAAAAAATGCTGTACACTAAGAATGCTTTCAAAAATGAAAGTGATAATAGTTTATTTTCATCAAGTAACAAAAGGCAGTGAATGAACAGAGAGGAAATGTCAATCAAATCAATGTTTAGTGTGACCACCCTTTGCCTTCAAAACAGAATTCTTCTAGGTACACTTGCACACAGTTTTTGACCATCCACAGATCTTCTGTAGTTGTTTCTCTTCATGTAATCCCAGACAAACTCCATGATGTTGAGATCAGGGCTCTGTGGGGGCCACACCATCACTTCCAGGACTTCTTCTTCTTCTTTATGCTAAAGATATTTCTTAATGACATTGTCTGTATGCTTTGGGTCGTTGTCCTGCTGCAGAATACATTCTGGGCCAATCGTACGCCTCCCTGATGGTATTGCATGATGGATAAGTATCTGCCTGTATTTCTCAGCATTGAAACCACTAATCCTGACCAAATCTCCAAATCCATTCGCAAGAATGTAGCCTCAAACGTTCAAGGAACGTCCACCATGTTTCACTGTTGCCTGTAGACACTCATTATTTTACTGCTCTCCAGCTGTTCAGCAAACAAACTGCCTTCTGCTACAGCCAAATATTTCAAATTTCGATTCACCAGTCCAGAGCACGTGATGCCGTTTTTCTGCACGCAAGTTCCTATTCTTTCGTGCAAAGTTAAGTTGCTTGGTCTTGTTTCCATGTCTGTTTTTTTCCATCTGCTGCACTAAGTTTCCTTGGCCGACCACTGCGTCTACGATCCTCAACGTTGACCTTTTCTTTGTGCTTCTTCAGAAGAGCTTGAACATAACATCTTGAAACCACAGTCTGCTTTGAAATCTTTGTCTGGGAGAAACCTTTCTGATGCAGTAGAACTGCCTTGTGTCTTGCTGCTGTGCTCAGTCATGGTGTATTACTTGTGACATGAAACTGTCCACAACCTCAGCTTGGTAGCAGAGTTTGTTCTGGCTGTTCCTCACCCAGTTTTAAGCTCCTACACAGCTGTATCTTTTTCATTTAATGACTGTGTTTCAACTTACTTGTGAAATTGATGATCATTAGCAGATGTTTGGTATAATTGGTTGATCATACGCCTCACTAGAATACTACAAAACCCATGTCTTTGTGTAAATGTACCTTTAAGAATTGATGCTGGTTTGAAGGCAAAGGGTAGTAGCAACAAATATTGATTTGATTTACATTTCTCTTTTGTTCGCTCACTTTGCATTTTGGAAATTGATTAAAATAAATAATTATTATTTATATTTTTGAAAGCATTCTTAGCTTACAGCAATTTTTCACACCTGCCTAAAACTTATATATATATATCCACATTGGAAAAATGCATAAATTAATTATGTATATCGTTTTTTATTATTATAATTTTATTATATTTCTTTTTAATTATTTTTGTCTGCTGCAGGGGGACAAGGGAGTGTTTGGACCTATTGGACCACAAGGACCAACTGTGAGTGGCTACACAAATGTTTAGAAATGAAGATTCCGATTGTTTCCAATTCTTTTTTTTAAAAGTCAAGAGTACCTTTTAGAGTACTTTTGTTCACCTAGATTTCAAACTGAGGAGAACTTTATAAAGTAATAATTTCAAAACATGGTCATGATGAGAGATTTACTGCATCTTGGAGAGGAAGACTTCAACATTTGAAACATGAGAGTGAGTCAGGAGAGTTAGGTTTCCCTTTGAAATGTATTTTAAAAATAATAAATTATTTTTCAATATCTTCTTTTTTTTGGTTTATTAATAAGAGATGCATTTGAGACATAAAAGTAGTGATCTAAGACAGTGATTTAGGACAATCTGGTTGTGTAAGAAACATATATTCTACACAACCTCTTGCATAAATCCTTATTAACATTATCCATGTTATAATGACCCAGGTTTTATTTTTATAGGACAGATTAATTCGTTTTATCAATCCCATGACTCCAGATGAAACATAAAAAATACGATTATCTACAATCTTTACCATTGTTTCTTTCATTATGTAACGATTAGAACATTCAGGACAGTCAAAGAAGCGTAAGTAGACACCAGGAGTTTAATTTAATATCCATAATGAACAGAAATAACCTCATTAAAAACCCAAAATGGGGTAACATCTTACAGTTCCCCGGTGCTCTTACAAACAAGTATCCAAAAAAACAATCATTTGCTGTTGTATAAGAAGATAAGATACAGGAAGTGCAATGACAAATTAAAAGCATACTTGAAATATTTCAGTTAAAAATCGAACTATCTCTGATACATGTTATGGATCAGTAATTAATCAAAATACAAAAAAAACACACACAGAACATAATTCTCATAAGTGAAAAACAATTTGCCAAAAAAGACATTTTTAAATACGTCTGTTAGCTGTTAATGCTACAGGACTCCTTGAACGTGGGGAATTTATTCTTGTTCTTGGTTTAGATGAGAAATAATGAACAAGTAGATGGCATGTCATTTATATTTCAGGGACAACAAAGGTAAGTTAATTTAATACTGAGTCATCGTGCTGCCAGTTGTTTGTTAGCAAGGCGGTCTAAGGTCAGTTCCAGCTGAGAAGGGTGATCAAGGTATTTGTGCAAAACAGTGTACAAGAACTATTGATTGAGTAATCAGAGACAATGTCCTCTTTGACTTAAAAACATCATTAAAGTCAACAAAAGAACATTTGTGGACTCAGAAATTGTGATTGTGTGTCATATTGAAAAAGCAGCTTAATAACAAAGACCTTGTTTTCTTTTTTCAATTTGTCCTGACGATGCCATTTTCTTCATTTTCACGCCATTTTATTCCTTGGTCTTCCAGGGTCTGACAGGAACGATAGGACTGAAGGGAGATGAAGGTCCAAGAGGATTTCCTGGAGATCCTGCAAAGGGTGTAAGAAGTCTGACTCTCAAAATTCCCGGCCTGAATGGTTTGCTGGTAACTTTGTCGTCTGGTTTGTCATCCACAGATTCTGGGACCGACTGGGAAAAAAGGTGTCAGGGTAAATTATACAATTATAATTATAGCTAAACGTATGAATTATGGGGTCTTCCTGTTCTCAAATTATGCTCAAACTATGAATAAAGCAGGTTCACGTTATTTTAAGAAAACATCTCTTAGACCTCTGACAAGCAGCTCTTTTGCACCAATATAGTGATTTTAATTTTTATTTATTGCCTGAAAATTATTTCATCTAAATAATGGGACAAAATTTTAGGATTAAAAAGAGGAGAGTGTATTGTGGAAGAATCTATTGTCCATGCCCATGACTCTTGACGAAGTTGAAACTGCTTTTTTTTTTATTTGTTTTGAAACAAAAAGTTATCCAAACATCAGCTTCAAAAGCTACTGGAGAAAACTGTATCCTCTTGTCCTCAGTCTTCACCCGATTATATACCAAAGTATTTTATAAAACAAAGCACCATTAAGATGGTTATTATAAGGTCTAAATAACCTTAAATAAACATAATCAATTTGTTATTAACCAACTTTAATTATTTAATACTCTGTATATCACAAAATGTATATATTTAAAAAAAAAAATCTGTTAAGATCTTGGAAAATATTTAGGTACAAAATGTGAACATGACATGAATTGAATATTGATTTAAAAAATATATACATATTTACTTTTGCTGCAGGAGGTCAAAAAACAAAGGAAAGAAAAGACAATACTAAATAAATAACTTCAATAAATATGTTAGAAATAAAATAATAATATTTAAAAAAGCAGTTGTCTGTAGTAGCTGTCCCATCTCAATCATCTCTTTCTTCTTCTCTGACATCCATCAAGAACATACATACAGACCAAGGGCCACCATTGGCCCCATGACAAGAACTATGTTCAGGTTTGCTCTTGGAACTAAACCAACTTTATTACAATACATAGCACAACTGAAAATACTTTTGGAAGTTAAATGAACATCTGCTATTCACCGTCGTTAAACCCTTGTTTCCTGATTCATGTTTTAATGTACGTTATTCATCTAACTAAAAATAGAGAACCCAGATGGAAGGAGGAAGTTTCTCTCATGTCTTGGATTGAAGAACGGCTAATTAATATTTCTGAGTATTGTCTGAGTCCTGCACACGCTCGGGTGTTCCACTGAATGCTTCTCTGATCTCAGTCCACGGAGATCTGTTTTAAAGTTAAGCTTTCTGGGCAGTGATTTTTATCGATGGTTGTTGTTTTTCCCTTCTTCTCCAGGGAGACGTTGGGCCAGTCGGTCCAAAGGGCGACCAGGGATTTAAAGGGGAGCAAGGAGACAAAGGAGTTAAGGTTACTGGAGACAGTCTACCTAATATATATATTTTAATATTTACAGTTGAAAAACAAAGACAAAAGTGAAAGAGAAATATATTGAGTGCATAAAATGGATGTTCTGTGCTCAGGGAAGTCCTGGATTTGGGATTCCTGGACAGCGAGGACCAAAGGGAGAGAACGGTGAAAGGGTTAGTCAACGGAGTTTGAATGGTAAAATTTAGACAATCAACTTGATATGTGACTTATTTAAATGTGTTGTTTGCAGGGAAATGTTGGTTTGTCTGGAAAGCCAGGACCAAAGGTAACAGCAGCGACTTTTCACTGAAGCTCCTAAATATTAAAAGAGAAAAAACACAAGTTGTAATAATTTGTCTCTTCAGGGACAAGATGGCTCCAAAGGTACCAAAGGCAATGTTGGCTTGTCCGGGAATCCTGGAGATCCAGGATTAAGAGGTAAAGATGTAAGTAAATCAAAAGAAGATGTTTTTAGCACTAACTTAATGTGTCGTACAAAGTCAATATATGTGAAGGAGAATTTATTTACAATCAGATGAAGTACTAGAGTTTGTATTTTTTCTCTGCTTGTTAGTATTGATGTGTTGATGAAGCTCCATTGTACAGTTTGAAACCTCATCAACTGTTTCACGAAACATCATCAGCTGTTCCATGAAACCTAATTAATTAAAAAGATTTTTCACTCTACATTTTCTATAAGTTGTCTGTCTATATGTTTTTACATAAAAAATAATCTTACAAAAAATGTTACATATCAGGATGAATGTGAAGATCTCTCACGTTTAAATAATGTTAAATTATTATCATAAATTAACTTTTTGTCTATGCATTTCAGTTACTTTTAACTTAATATATTAATATATACATTTAAATCAATGACAAATGATTTCATTGTCGAATTCTAGACAGCCCACCTAAATTAAAAAAAACATAAAGAAATACTTTATTTATTAGATATATTTATTTTATTTTCTATTAAAAAAACAACAACCTTACAACGTAAATTGTAATAATATTACTTAATTTTTTATATTCACATAAGTTGAGTTTTTTCTTGTTTTAATTTTAGTTTTCTAGTTTTCATGATTACATTTATGTTGTTTGTACAGGGAGAGGCTGGATCTAAAGGAGACCAAGGGCCAAAGGTAAAGTAGTTAAATACATTTTTTTAAATTAATTATAAAAACAAATCTAATAATTAAGCATTATTTGATGTCTATTCATCATTTTCGCAGGGTGAACCAGGATCACATGGAGAGCCTGGTGGCATTGGAATAAGAGTAATTATTGCATCTTTAATTCACCACTTCATTAAGAACTGGAACTTGAAAATTGCGCTTCCGCCAGAAAATGAATGAATTATCACGTCTGTCTGGATGAAATGTTGGTGTAACAAATTTGGTCGAAAGCGAATATTTTACAAAGTTCTTTTGGGAAAATGATATCATGAATGTTTCAACAGCCGAACTTTGGAATTTATTGGAGCTCTTGACTGTAAAGCCTCTTTTTAGAATTTTGTGGACTAAAATAAGTGGTGGCCTTAATCCTCATTATCATATTTTGAAAGTAGCTGAAGGACTATTTTTATACTGGAGATTCATAAGTGGATTCATTAGTGAACTGCTGCAAAGTTTCTCAGCTAGACGATCGACTTGGGTTTGGACCTGAGTGAATGAAAAGTTTTTCTTTCACCTGATCAGGGTCCACTTGGACTTCCGGGACGACCCGGGGACACGGCCGAGAAAGGAGAGCTCGGTAATCCTGGTAAAGCTGTAAGTTTGTTTTTTAAACTTTGTATTCCTGTGAGTGTTTGTAAAGAAACCAATTATTTCCATTTCAAAGGGCATTGATGGAAAGAAAGGAGAGAAGGGCGAGATGGTACGTTTGTATTCATCTTTGCTCTCATGGCTGAGCATGTCCATTGTTTCTCCGTTTTGTCTGATACGTCTGGTCATCCTTCCGCGTCAGCCTCCTTGTTTTGCTGTGATTTAAACTCTGATAAATGCTGCTATTAAGTTCCTGTGTGTGTGTTCAGTGGACTCCATGCAGCACCCTTCTTTTGTTGTTTGTTTGTCAGTGTGACATTATAGATTTTAACTGTTCTCTTTCTTCCTGTTTGTCATCTGATGCCCTCTCAAAGGGGAAACCAGGACCTCCGGGGACTCAAGTAAATAAACCGTCGTGTTGGTTCGATGCTGCTCATCAGAGCACTTGTGTGAAACAGTGATAATTATTCTGACAACCATCTTAATAACATTTTCTCAGACACTAAACTGGTTCGTTGTTTTTCTCAGACTGCTTCAAACAGCAACGTACTGACCCGAGTCATCAAGGTTTTGTTTCCCATTTTGTTTGATTCTGTTGTGGTTTCAACAGAAGGTGACTCTGTTTCTACTTCTCTACTGCAGGGGGAACCTGGAGAACCTGGTTTAGGAGGAGAACCAGGCCAACCTGGGCCCAGAGTGAGTTGTTTTTCCCGTCGATAAATGATGCCTGGCTGGTCACTGGTTTGCAACCTAAGACGGGAAAACGCCTGTGACCAAACCTTGATGTATCCATAAATACTTTCAGTGTTATTTGGCATAAGCCATTAAATATGTCATTTTCAATGCATATATTTTGTTTATTAAACTTCTCATACATACTGTGAACTACAATTTCCCGAAGGAGACCTCCTGAGGGATCAATAAAGTTTTACCTTACCTTACCTTACAACTAAAAAATAGACAAAATAAACACTGAAATCTAGCTTTGTTTAACTTAAACTACCTGCATCGTCTATTAGTGATAACCGTTCATACTGTACATGTCAGTGAAAACACAGTTGCCTTAATGTCAGCAAAAGACTTCTAAAGCAGCTACCTGAATTTTCAGAAGAAATATATACATTTACAATATATTTATAGAGGGATATGTTTCATTTTTATCTGTGTGAAGGCAGAGCTTTCGTTTATATACCTTTTCTTTTAAAAATTGAAACACAATATCTGATCATCTTTCTCTTCATAGGGTCCAGAAGGAAAACCAGGTTTACCAGCAACGTCTCTGGTGAGTCAATTTATGTGTGTTTAATATAAAGGATTTTTCACGATTCATTTTTCTTTTGATGGTCAACTTAATTATCAAACTTGTTGTGCTTGGAATCTTGTATTTCAATTTTAGAATTTGCAAACAAACAATATATTTATTTTTAACCATTTTTATTCTGCCATGACCGATCATATTTTATCATAAGACATCTGCACTCTCATAACCTATAATCTCTTTAGAAAAAAAGTACGAACTGATGAATCCAAACAAACTACTTTACTTAACTAATCAGTGAAAATAGCCAAAAACTAATGAATCATGAGTCATTTTGTCAGTTCATCAAAGAATCATAGTGTCTCTGCACAAGTAGAAAAAAATCTGCCAGAGAGGTAGATGAATTAATGTACATGTTAGGTTATTTTTTATTTTAATTTTTTCTCGTTTAGTCGTCAATTTTATTATTTTACAGGAAGTTTCTGGAAAAGACGGACTCAACGGGCTGCCGGGAAAACCAGCACAGAAGGTGACCAGATTTCAATTTGTACACGGTGTGCAAATTATTAGTGTTTTGGCATATTTCTTTGGCATATTTCCCAACATGAAGCTGTTCAAACGTGAGTGTTTATTGGATTTAAGCCGACTAGGTCAAGTGAGGGTGTGGCCTCTGGAGATCGACACTTTCAGAGGGATTCAGAACCCTAAAATTTACGAGATAATAATAAGCGTGACAACAGCACCATCAAATGTTTTGTTGCAAATAAAAAACAGGGCCAAGAAGCATATTGAGAAACAATTGACCCAAATTAACTGCCAAACCCGACCATCACTGAACATAAAACACAATTGAAATGTCAAGACTGGGAAAGGAAGATCTGAAGACGGAATTTTTCAAAGGTTTAATGGACCAGATGGGTAAAAGCATGGCTGGATCGGTAACGGACACAGACTTTGACTCAGAAGCCAGCAAGTTGTAGGTGTGGTCCTGGCATTATAAAATATGAGCTAGTTGGACTTTCTCAGGTTAAAGATGGCCTTGAAATCAACACAAAACACTCCATCGCGTGCATCAAAGTACTCCACTGCATGGCTAGCCAATAAAAGCTCTATGATAAAATGGACCGCTTCTTCACCTGATGTGAAACCTATTGAGCAATTAATATAAAAACATATTTAATATTTTAAAATGAATAAAAATATGAATATTATATTTAGCTAAAACTAGCCATATTTGCTGGGTTTTTTTATTTTCATTTTGGCTTTAAATTAAATAAAATACTTGTGCAAAGAATGCCAGAACGACAAAGTGTGACTTAATTTTATGTGATTTATAGTAAATTTGGAATTATTCTAGTGATTATTCTAGGCTTGTATATACATTTTACAGCAAAAATATAAATCCTGATTTGCATAATTAGTACAGACCCATGCTTCCTCCTTTTAATTTATTTTCTTTAAAATAAAATAAATGACTAATAATAAAATAAAATAGTATATTTTCTTATTCTTTGGTGGGAAACAGACAGCAGACAACTGTGGTCCATTGAACCAAACAGCTAAATTAAGTGACACGAGTGACCATCATTACTTTAAGAAATTAAGCCGGACTAGGAAATTGCAAAAGCTGTGTCTGAAACTTTTGGCCTGAACTGTATATTCTCTAAAGAAAGACAAAATCTCACTTGAACTTTGTTAAACATTCAGGTTTCTAGTTGTTCAATAAAAAAAGTTGTCCTTAAAAATACAACTCGCCTTATAATTACGCCCACAGAGTATGTACAAGAAAATATTAATTCAACCTTTTGTTTTGTGCAATAGGGTGACGAGGGAAAGAGAGGAGAGCCTGGTCAGGTAGATGCTTCTCATTTAAACCTGAAATTTCCAGAAAATCTCAGTCTAGTCATTATATTTTATTTAAAATTGTCCAGAGAGGGGAAAGAGGTGAGCAGGGTCGCATTGGGATTGCTGGAATACCAGGATTACCAGGAACTCCAGTGAGTTTTTCTCTTTGACCATTTAACATTTTCACTTCATGAAATGCTTTCTAATCTAGAAAACTCTGTTCTCTCAAGGGGAAGGCCGGAATCGATGGGAAACGAGGTCTGCCAGGAAAAGATGTGAGACGCAGATTCATACGTGTTTTTCATCATGAATTTCTTTAATATATTTCCTTATGACAGGGAGAAAGGGGAGATCAAGGAGTTGATGGAAAAAAGGTTCTTGAATCTTTTTTTTATGAGAAAATTAAAGTTTTTTCAATCATGTGGACTTTTCTATTTTTTTCAAGGGGGACAAAGGCGACTCTGGCGCAGATGTAAGTTTTGAATGATCTTTGTTATGTAATAAAATAGCCTCTTCCGTACTGTAGGAACTACATTAATCTTTAATCTTAAATAATGAGTTACTAATTATAGTATGAAGTCAGACCACATACAGTAAACTACAGAAATCTTTATACTTGATAAGCGACTTCATATAAAACTATTGTCTTTTAACCTGCACAAAACACAGAAGCCAACAGCAAATCAAAGCAGAGATCACTCAAATGAATATACAGAAGATAGAAGATAGACTGCCATCCGTGAATGAACGCTCAACCTAAAATATGTGGTAATATAAACTTACCAGAGGCATAAACCTTTTTTTTTTTAATCAGGGTTTGTTGATCCGGTTCACGGAACCAATTGTTAGAATTTGTTTTCCAATGAAGCAAACACTCCCCAGTATTGATACTTGGTGGTGGTAGAGAAGGACAGACACAGGAATGAGTTCAAGAGAAAATGCTCGTTTAGTGAAATATGCAAAGTCAGAGAAAAAAACGTTGCTATTGGCAAAGCAGAGCTCTATCGCCGATACTAGTGCTACGGATGGATTTCTAGTCGCAGGACACTCATACCCATGGACAATTTCACCAAGTTCCCAATCAAGATCTGTATGTTTTTGGACTGTGGGAGGAAACCGGAGTAAACCCAAGCAGCACGAGGAGAAGATACAAACTCCACACAGAAACATCACAAGTTGGCTGAGCAATCTGATCTGCTGATGTCATAGAAGAGAGACTGGTCTCTGTCTCTACATCCATTTAACCACTATTTAAACACAATTTCATTATTTTTTTAGGCAGGTTTCTGGAGGATGAACCTTTTTTGGTAACTTAACTCAAGAACTGAACAGTGTTAGGACTTTAAACAAGTGTTACAGTACAAACGTAGATTTAGTCTTTGCCGACTGGTCAAAGCTCACAGTATACACAAGTCATTTCTACTCTTTTCTCAGGGAAAGGACGGGAGTAAAGGTGATGCAGGACCTCCAGGGTTGCCTGGTCGCCAAGTCCTCGTCACACCGGACGTAAGACTGTGTTGCATAATTAAGCAACGTTCATTAATCTAAGCTTAAGAATGAGGATTTATGGGAATATCTGTTACAGGGTGCGACTGTTGATGATGTTCGGGATGCCTTCCCCGTCCCCATGGGTCCCCCAGGAGTAATAGTGAGTTGAGAAGGCATGATGTAAATGTCTGAGTGATCCAGAGTTTGTGCTTTTAAATACATTATTTCTGTGTTCAGGGTTCACCAGGGATGAAGGTGAGTGTGGTGACGGATTGCTGCACAAACTTCAGTGTCTTTCTACTTGTTTTGTTCGTTTATAGGGGGATAAAGGAGAAACAGGACTGAGTGGAGGAATGGTAAATGAAAAACATGAATCATGTCAATGTGATTTTTAAATACTCTTGTGTTTTTTCCACAGGGGAAACCAGGGGCAGCTGGGAAAACTCTTGACATGAAGGTACGGTTCATATTTCTATGATAATTCACCTTTATTTTTTAAACATGTTTTCCTCAGGACATTGAAGTCATGTTTGAGGACTATGGCATCAGGGTAAGCGCCTTCTTCTTTTTTGGGGTCGATCCAAGAGCTCACTCGGTTTGAAATAAAACTTTTCTTTCCTCAGCTGCCGTTGCTGAAGACGTTGATTGACAGGCTGCTCCAGGACGGCATCGAAGAGCTTCTCCAGATCCTCGTCAACTCCAAGAAGACAAACGATGACAGAGAGACTCACACTTCCAACGTCATCACTGAAAACACTGTATGTGTGGAACGCGTTGAGGATTATTAGAGAGTTGCTTCTTACCGATGGTGTCGTCTGAACAGAGTTTTGGGAAGTTTGAGACATTAAACGAGTCCTTGCAAGAGCTGCCGACCAAGATGGATGAGAACGTCGACCATCAAGCTCCTGGTGGTTTGAAGGCTGTAAGTAATTTAAAATCAACATTTGAGAACTACTGTATAAAATAGGAAACAAATATTATCCACATGCGTATTTATAACACACACTAACCTTTATTGTATCAGGTATGAGGATGAATAATTATAATTGGCTGAATAGTATTTATGGTCTGATGATGCTTCATGAAACAGTTTCATTTCATTTAGAGGTCAGTAGGTGGCGCCATCAGTTTTAAAATGATGTGATGTTTCATTAGAATAGTTGTTCAAACCAAAGAAAATCGTGCCATCTAGTGGATTCTGAAAATAATGACACTGCTTCATGAAGCTTCATCAAACTATCACTACTATATGGATGGATGGATGGATGGATGGATGGATGGATGGATGGATGGATGGATGGATGGATGGATGGATGGATGGATGGATGGATGGATGGATGGATGGATGGATGGATGGATGGATGGATGGATGGATGGATGGATGGATGGATGGATGGATGGATGGATGGATGGATAGAAGAAACAATGAATGGAGGAATGAATAGTATAGAAACATTTAGGGATTAATAGCTGTATGGATGATCAAAAATGAATGGATGAATAAGAAGAAATATAAATTAATGAAAGAAAAAATGATGGGTGGATGGATGTAAAGTGGGACGGATCACAGAAAATTGTTGATGGTTGTATAAATATTGGATAGATGGCTGAATGGAAGAATGAATGAAATGATAAATGAATGCATAAACGGAGGGAAAAATAGATTTATGGATTGTTGAGGGAAAAATGTGGGTGGATGATAGAAAAATAGTTAGATGAATGGGTGGATAAATAATATAAAATAAGAATGAATGGGTGATAAAAAAAAAGAAAGATGGATGATAGAAGATTCTATTGATAGATGCGTGAGGGGAAAGGATGGATGGATGATAGAAAAATGGATGGATTCATGATAGAAGAATATATGGATAGATGGATAGATTAGATTAATAGATTATTGGTGGAAAATCAATGGAAGAATAAAATAATTAAAGAAAGGAAGGATAGAAAGACTGACTCTTATATTTGTGTCAGATGGTTCCAGAGATTCCAGACACTGCTGTGGACACAGTTATTGTTCCTCCGGAAGATTTGAAAAAGAATTCCGCGCCGAAGAAGAACAAGGAACGCGTAAAGGTTGATCCCCTCGTTGACGTCCAGTGTTGCATGTTCAGAACTTTTATTTGATCTTAACACCAACTTAAATCCTTTTTAAAAAATGTCAAATGTTTAATGAGGAGTGGTTCCAGAATCCTGCACCTGTACGTTCCATCTCCCTCCTCCGTTCTCAATTCATAATGGACTCTATAGTCCGGGCTGGTCCTGCTTGAACCTTAATTAAACCTCGGTCATGGACTGGAACATGCGGAGCTGCTTCTGGAACTTGAACTCCATTAACGACTCATCCTGCCCGTGTGATCGTATCGGGTGCGTTACGCATGAACGACTTCATCTCTCTCTCCAACTGTCCACTTGTGATGCAGGGCAAAGGAAAAAAGGGACGACCTAAGAGGCAGAGACATCGCCTGGTAAATGTCCTGGGATTCGACTAAACCCTAACTTCACGACACGAACTAACCACCGCTGCCACATCGCACCCATCAATCAAAACCCTTTCATCCAATCACCAGACAGGAGACTAATCGTTCTGTCCGATGTTTACGACGCTTCTAAAGTTTCTCGCTTTTTCCTGACGCAGGACGAGGAGGATGACGATGAAGACGACGTGTACGAGGTGAGCGGAGATGGATGTGGGGGTTGTTACTGACGGGTACGAACGCCGCGGGTGCTTGCTCGTTAACGCACGTGTCCAAACTCTATTATCGATGTCTCCGAGGGTTTGAAACTATCTCCGCCCACACAAACTTTGACTGGTGGGTTAATGGAACGCCCAGCATTCCAATTAATTAAGAAGTGTACGATGAATACTGTCCACGATCCATAGACACACACACACACACACACACACACACACACGCACACACACACACACACGAACCAAGCTGTGGATTTGAGTACAACGGATTACAATTGATAATTAAAAATGATATTTTTATTCCTGAAACAGGAGGATGTCGATCGTGATGAGTCATCGCCGATTACTCCGGAGGGGACGGACGTCAGACAGGTGATTCATATTTGCATTATGTTAAGAAATAAATATATATGGTTAAATAGCATTTATTTATACTTTTTCTTTTTTTTTTAGGACTTCGACACAAACAGTCCAAACCAGATAAATGCAGAAACCTCTTCCCTGCACGTCACCCTTTCGCCACACCGTCAGTGGAACACACAGGTAACTACTAGCTCATGAAATCATGGCCACAACTAAACTATGCAGGAACAGGCCAGCTTTCCAGGGTGTCCTCAGGCCACTCTAAACCAAAATTATGTCTTCTGGGGATATATGACATACTGCCATTTTCATTAGCGGCCATCAAATAATTAAAATAAATGTTATTTAAGTGTTTTTTTAATCAAAAAACAATAATATAAATGAGGAAATACGCACTCTTTAGTGTAATTGAAAATATGAAAACTCTAGATTATTAAAAATAAACAAAGTCTACATTATAAAAACAAGCACACTATATTTGCTTAAACAATAGAAATGTGTTTTTATCAAGTATACATTAAAGTACATTTAAACTGGAACAAAATCCGGAGTAATGAAAGTGTAAAGTAGGCTGGCAGCTACTCTTCCTGGTGATCACCCTGGCTGCATTCACTTCTTCACCTTGATCTCAGTCCAGCTTCCAGGAACACTTCAATTGTTTTACTCAGAATGTTGTTTCTATTTCCTGTTTAAAGCAATTTCAATTTGTATTATACACTTATATGTATAAAAATACATGTATAAAATATACATTATCCTCTCGGGGGGCATTTGTGGCCCTTGAGCATATTTTATGTGGCCTGAGAGGGTCATTACAAACTGTATAGTCGAATCAGAGACATTTCAGAAAAGTAAATATAAAATGTTTACATGTTACACATGTCAAGTAGAACAAGGCTAAGTGTCAATGCTAAGAGCTATATATATATATTTTTTAAAGGAATATATCCAAAGGCTGTGTAGTGTTTATTTATTTGGACATCAGATTTTAATTCTCAGTGCTCACTATCAGATCATGCACAACATGTGTTTTATTTGTTTGTTTCACGACTAGGATCCACCGTTACCTCACACCACAGAAGAACCCAACAAGGTACAGTCGCCTCTCTGAGTCTCTGATCTGTGTCGTTGCTTCTCGCCTGCATGTGAATGTCAGCTTTAATCACCGTTGCCTGAATATAAATGTGCACGTTTCTCTCCGTCACCAGTGGAAATATCTGTTTGAGGCTGATTTTATTTGTTTTTTTTTGCATTTGCGCACGAGAAACCAGCATGCTCTGATTCAGAAAATTTGACTGAGAATAGAACCAGAGAGTTACTTTTAATACTTATTCTTTTTTTTTGACAGGAGACCTCTTAGTTCCAGTGAGACAGTACAGTTGTTAACGATTAAATGACTGGAGGAGAAGCCTGCACTGACCACCGCGGCGCAAAGACACAGTCCCTCCAAAATAAAATGCTCTTTAGATATGAACTGGTTATCATTTAGTCTAATTTATTTTTCCAATTTACACTTTTTGTTCAGTTTGCACATGACTGTGTCTTATAGGATGAATAAAAACATTCCTAATTTATTTCCACGTCTGTGTTGTGGTCAATGTGATCAACTCAAACCTTTTTTCCACTGGTGAAGAAACTGTGACACTATTGTTTGACGAACTACTTCCATTTTCTGTAAGTGTGACTCTTTATTCATGTTCCAGGTAGGCAGCAGCAAAACAGAAAGTTACAGACTAACTGAGCATACAGGAGACACAACACAGAACACAAACAGGAGACACAGAATATAAACATTAAAGTGGTGTAGTGCAGCCTACTAAGTGCAAAGAAGAAAAGGTGATGTACATGTACAAACCCCTCGTCAGACTTCCTACAAGTAATTTGTCCCCTAAAGGAATAAAGCTGGACAGCTTCAGCCTAAACATAAAGCATATGGTGACCTATAAAATGACACTGATTAAGATAAGATAAGGAACTTATATTGTAGATGTCTTCGATTATACAGAGAACTACAATAAAACTTAGTTTAAAGATAAAGAGACTGATGGGAATTTGATAATCCCTGTCTATGGGGAACTATTGTGAAAACCCAACTCTCCTGACTCACTCACGTGTTTCAAATGCTGAAGTCTTCCTCTCCAAGATGCAGTAAGTCTCTCATCATGACCATGTTTTGAACTTATTACTATATAAAGTTCTCTCCCGTCTGAAATCTCAGTGAACGGAAGGTTCAAGAGCAAAGTCCATTATGACGTAATAATGGCTTCACTCCTCCTCCAGCCAGCTGTAATCATACCCATTTTTGTTTATACAACAAGTTCCTTGGAGGTGGAGATTTCCGGGATTGACGAGACGCGGTGACAAACCTTGATATTTGACCAATCAAAGCAGAGGTGGCGTGGTTATAGTAAACAAGATTTATGTAATGAAAATATTTCAATGAAAAGAGAGTTTTGTACGAACATACTGATGAGTACAATAGAGTCCAACATCTATTTAAGACACGCTTAAATCAACACTTTAGTTGCCCTTTGTCTGATTGAGTTTTACATCTCTGTCCCTGTCCTGTTTCTGAAAACAAAACAAGGATGAGCTGACATTCGTTCAAGATTCCTGGAGTACCTCAAAGAAAAAAAAGAGGCCACTGTTTCCCTCCAAGTCTTGTGAACTGACCTGCCAAAAAGGAAGTTTTGGCTCCTTGTATCCATCGTGATCAAAAATGAATCTATAAATAAACATCCCGTATCAGGGCACAAGAATAGTTTTGAAAATAAGATGGATCTCTCTCTAAGATAGAAGTGAAAGTATGCACACAAATCTAAGTAAGTAAGTAAGTAAGTAATTAAGTGTTTATGTCTCATTAAAGGTAAAAACTGATAGTAATAATAAAAAAGCTACAATACCCCAAAAGGTAATATATTAAGACTAAAATGCAGCTTGAATTTATTGTTTATAGTTCAGAAAAAAGATATTGCCGATGTGGTAATAAACATTTTCCTAGAACATCTTTTACAAAATACTGTTTTATTGAAAGAAACCAAACAAGTATCTTTTTTCACACAGTATTTATTTAAGTCTTTAGAAGCAAATCAAATTCTTGTCTTTCCATTAAAAAAAACCCTCATGTCTCATATTAGGTCTAATCAAACCGTTTTATATCTTAAATGCCTTCTTACAATTCAGTTAAGTTAAGAGGAAAAGGCAGGGTTTGCAAATCTTTTTTTTACCTTAAAGGAAGCAATAGAAAAAAGGTGAAGCAAACCTTGTATTTTATTATCTATAAACTTAAATGAGCTTAGTGTAATGACGACATTTTAATCTTGTCCTGGTTGAAGAAATAATTGTCAAAGCTTATAATTCCAGTATGAAGAATTACTGATCAATTATATACCAAAATACAATTTATTAAGCTATAATGTGAAGCTGACATTTGACTCATCTTGAAAAAGCAATTAAACCTATTAGAAACTAATGTACATCTCCTCAATAACTCCTTCAAAATGATTCAAATATGTGTCTGGCTGTATCTAAAATCCATGTTTTATTTACTAACCAGGTAATAGTGAGCATGGGTTAACTAACCAGGACAGAAATATAAGAACGTGAGGCAAATCTGGAGTCGGATTGGTTAAAGAGAATATCTCCGGATGGGGAAACAGTGGTAAAATGCTGCCACAGAGACTTATTGAGGTTGGATTTAAAAAGTAGCAAAGTAGTTTGAAAACTGACAGAAACTCATAACAGAAGGGATTTCTGATAATGTTAAAGCCGAGGCGGAGACTGTCAAGACTTGGATGGCCTTCTCTGTGATGCGTTCGATGTTCTTTGTGCGCTTGCGTTGCTCTGAAAACACAGAGGTTGATGGATGGCTCCAGGGTGTCTCAAGCCTTTGACCCTGTGTAGCTGGGAGGCTCCTCCCCCATTTTGAAGCAACCGACCAACAGAAGTATCCTCCTCTGTAAGATCATTAAATTATCAATAAAATATTTACTTATTTGCCCTTTTGTTCCTATCAGGTTCCTGGTTCTCAAATCCGTGTCAAGAGAAACCAAGACTGGTCTGAACACTTGGTGAGCCTCATGTTGATTTTAACTAAATACTTTAGTCTGTTAATTCATTCATTCTTGTATCGTAGGCGAAGATGCCGGGAGTCCCGGGAGGGAAAAGTCATTCCAAAATGCCACAAGTAAAAACAAATCTTTTAATATGGAGTAA
This sequence comes from Callionymus lyra, assembly GCF_982586985.1. Taxonomy (NCBI): domain Eukaryota; kingdom Metazoa; phylum Chordata; class Actinopteri; order Syngnathiformes; family Callionymidae; genus Callionymus; species Callionymus lyra. Next base: position 25,262,370 of record NC_141820.1, read on the forward strand.
AAATGGGTTTGTTGAAAGTGTCTTGTTTGATTTTTCTAGTCCCTATCTTTGACTCCAGGACGCATGAAAACAACTGTAAGTATGAAACATGTCAAAGATGACTGAGGGATGGACGTAACAACCTGGTCATTATTGTTCTAGATAAAGATTCCATCGAACCTAAGAGGTCGGCGACAGGAGCTGATGGATGTCGACGAGGACCGGGGTCAAACCGAGGAGACTCCGAACTTGGACTACGTCGATCCGACAGAAGAACCAACTGAGTTTGAAGACCCTGATCTGGACTACGAGGACCACACCAGCAGCGGAGACTACGAGTGGGAGACCGAGGAAGTAGATAATGAGAGCGACTTGGAGGAAGAGTTGGAATTGGAAAGAGAGAGAGAAAGACTGGAGATGGAGAAAGAAAGAGAAGAGCTGGAAAGAGAGAAACTGGCTGAGACGGAGAGGGAAAGAATGGAGACGGAGGAGGTGGAAAACGTGAGAAGGAGGGAAGAGTGGGAGCGGAGAAGGATGGAGATAGAAAGGCAAGGTGAGAGGGATTACGATGAGGGGGCTGGACAACCGTACCCTTACCCACCTCACTACCACCTGAAGGTACGAACACATGGTGGTGAAGGTAGCAGAACATCTCGACTGATAACTTGTATTTATGACATCTTACTCTATGAAGGGACAACCAGGGGAGGACGGAGGACAAGGTCCAAAGGTATGCGAAAACAACAGTTTAATCCAAACTAATTATAAATTTACCTTGAATAATCTAGAATCTAAACAAGGTGTTAGTAAAATAGATAGTTTTCCAAGCAGTTATAGATCCCAAAGAAAAATAAACTGTGTTTCAACAACTTTTGTATCGTAGGTGTGATCACTGTGCATTGTTGTGTTCTGCAGTGCATTTATTTATAAACACTAGCTTGACAGGTCAATATTTTGCATCTTCCAAAGCTTAGTTTTCGAACTATAACACACAAGCGACCAAATTTACTGATCAGTCTAAGTATTTTAAAAAAAACTGTCTGTGACAGGAAATAAGAGTTTGATTGCGTAAGTTTTTCTCTTATATAAAATGGCTTTGTATAAATGTTGTGACGCTACTATCTTATGACACTAGTATCTTTAAAGGTCACATAATAAATATGCTACAATAATCCACTTTGAGCCAACCAATCAGGGACTGGCTACATCAAATGACTTGATGGGCCTTGAGTTCGACACTTTAAGTGTACTTTAAGCCATAGCTTAACCACTAGAGAGACATTAAATCTCCCTGACCTGTTGAATGAATGAATGAATGATTAATTAAAATAAGAAATATATAATAATAATAATGGATTTTATTTGTTTTGCACTTTACATCCGGAAAACAAAGTGCTACAGGGTTAAAACAAGTATTACAACAACAAAAAACATGGCAATATTAAAAAAATTCTATATGATTTTCTAAAACTGTAGTTATGTACTGCAATTATAAAGTTTCTTTGGTGATATTTACTGTGAGGAGACCCTTCCTATGGTATTATCTTTTCTGATCTACAGTAGTATGAATAGGTCTGAAATGTTAAAGATAAACTTTAGTAAAACGCATCTAATTGATTGTCTGGAACAGTGTGTCACTTGACTTATCTTACCCTAATGAAGAGTCCAGGACAATTCAATGAGAGACAGACTTAAAAGGATATTGACACAAATATCATGGACACTATCCATCCTTCCTTACTTGTTTAGCTGAGCTGCTCTCCTGCCTTCGTTTGATGATCAAAGCCAACATTAATAGTTTATCCTATTTTTTCATGCTGACATGTTTGTACTCCTGAAATTAATAATCCAAACGTCTTTGTGTTGTGTTGGTGCAAAACAATGTGGTTCATTTTCTTATCTACTGCCTCTGTGCTCGCAGGGGGAAATTGGAGAAAAGGGACAGAAGGTATTTTTAATTCAAATAGCACTAATTAATTGTTGCTATATAGGGAAAACAAATTGAACTGACCTGTGTATATTTTTCAGGGGGAACCAGGTATTGGTCATAGAGGACCGGAGGGCCAGGCTGGGACGCCAGGTGTGAAGGTAAACTAATTGATTTCTGACATATGTATAGCCAAATAAAAAATGCTACGACTCTTATGGTAAATGATGGTTTAATTCTGCATTTTAAGGGTGAACCAGGGGAGCCAGGACCTCCTGGTGCTCAGGGTATTCAAGGGATCCTTGGTAACCCTGGATTTCAGGGATCCCCAGGAGTCAATGGTCACCCAGGGGATCCAGGAGACCCAGGTCGTGATGTACGTTAAAAACTTGACAAACATATTTCGAAGGATAGTCGCAGTCCAACCATAAGATTGTGTTTGACGCAGGGAAACAGAGGTAAACGTGGTAAAAATGGTTCTCGTGGATCTCCAGGCCCTGCGGGGGCTTCAGGACCTCATGTAAGGAAATCACAAAAATGATATACAAACACAATGATGGCATAACTGTGAACTGTATTTCAAGGGTCCTCCTGGAGAGCCTGGTGACAAGGGAGAAAAGGTAGGATATTACAATAACACTTTTGACCAAAAAATGTCAGAAAAAGGTTTTCTGGGAATGATTTGGTTGCATTGCTTTAAATAAATGTATGTGTCACCAGGGCGACAGTGTTCCGGGACAGCCTGGGGCTCGAGGACTGATTGGCTTACCCGGATTAAAGGTAACTCAAAGTTGTTTTAGTGTAGATCAAAGGTGTCAAACTCAATCTTATAAGGGGACAAAATCTTTTATCAATCCAAGTCGTGGGCTCAACATAATGTATATTAATCTAATGGTTAAGAAGCTTAATTTAACTCAATTATGTCTGTTTACCAAAATACATTGATTTCATCATTATCTATATTCCTTATCTTATCTTAAACACTGGCATCTTTATAGCTCACTATCACATCATTAAGCAACTTTGATTTTGAGACAACTGTTCGACGGCCACATAAACCGATTTGGCACCCGGGCCATGAGTTTGACACCTGGTCTGGATCCTAAATGAGAAAACAGTCATCAAATGTATTTATTATAAGACTATGCCGACTCATCTAATCTGATTCAGGGAGTTCAAGGCACGCCTGGTGTTAAAGGAACTCTTGGACATCTGGTATGTGGATTTTTAAAAAGTGGAGAAAAAGTGCGTTGAAATTAAACGTATGCTTTTGTTTCAGGGTATTAAAGGTTATCGGGGCAGTAAAGGTGAAAAGGTCAGTTGTTTAATTAAGTCATCGTCATGTAATAAATCTTCTGAGTAGTTTTTTTGGGCGGAGCTGGTCCTCGGGTGCCACGGATCATAAATCAAACATGGTGGAGGTTGAGACAAATATCGGTGTCAAAAGAGATGATGTATGTTTCACTGAAGCCGCTTGATGGTCCATCACTGTTGACACTCAGTTACATTGTATTTTATTTGTGTCTTGACTTCTCATTGAAATATTGACATTAGAAGACCTGCATGAAAATGAGAAAGATGTACAATAGTCAGCAATTTGTCATGGAAGACTCATCTTATCTATGATAGTTGGAAATGCGAAAAAGATACTAAAAGCGACGACATTTCTTTCAGGGCGGACGAGGTGTACAAGGAATCAGAGGAGAGAGGGTAGGTTTTATATCGGTATAATTCTAAGTAAAACATCACATTTAGGTTTTGAGATGACACACTAGAGCGTCAAGATTTACCACAATTCTATTGTGTAACTGACTACTTTGTGCAGGGAAGCACTCTGCAGATTCAAGGTCCTCCTGGATTTAAGGGCGCCAAAGGAAATCTGGTAAAAATGACAACATTTTTAAGAGATCCCCTAAAGTTCTTCCATCATCTTCATATATAATCTGTCCTGTTTTCTTTAGGGCGAACGAGGCCCACCAGGTTTCGACGGGGATAAAGGAGAGAAGGGGGAGGACGGCCCACCTGGACACAAGGTTCATCACGTTTTCTTACTGAAGAGTTGAGACACGTTTCATGAGGTATCTTATATGTAACAGGGCCTGAAAGGTGACGCCGGGACCAAGGGGACCCTGGGCCGGTTCGGAGCCCGAGGACCGGTGGGCCAGAAAGTAAGTTGATTTTTCTCAAACAAGAAGTATTATAGCTCAAAATAATTTAAGGATGTACATTTGGTATGGCTCTACTAGTCTCAAGTGTAAACTAAAGGAAAAACAACACATTTATGTTTTGATTCCAACAGGGGGACCCTGGAGAGCCTGGGATAAATGGGGTCAAGGTGAGGTCACTAAGTCTCAGTACCACCTTCATTAAATGAAACTCTTATATAATGTTAAAGGGCCAAAATGGAAATCGTGGAGCCAACGGAGCCAAGGGAGTCAAGGGGGATCTAGGGATGCAGGGCCAGAAGGGTGATCAGGTGAATGCAAACTTACTTAAGTTAGAAGAAAAGTGTTTTTAATTTATTTTGGGACTGATTGCTTTTGCTCACAGGGTGTTTCAGGAGACCCGGGGTCACCTGGAGAGACAGGTGGAGCGGGAGAGAAGGTAACTTTTCACTATGAGGACCAATGTTGCGTTGACTTGTATTCAAATTTATTTTTATATTTTGAAAGGGATTGCAAGGCTATCCAGGAAGGACTGGTGCCCTGGGCTCTGAGGGCGAGAAGGTAAATACATTTGTTAAATTCAGAAATCCTCTAAGATAACTAATGTTTGTATTTGCACATCAGGGGGAGATGGGTTTACATGGAACACCTGGAATGCCTGGACTAAATGGACTACCTGGAAAAAAGGTTTTTTACAGATTCATACACAACTCTTTTAATTAAGTCTATTTTGAATTTTAAGTTGTGACTCTGCTTGTGTGTTGTTAGGGTGCTAAAGCAGAAGGAGGGATAGATGGCGTTGAAGGTCAACCAGGAGAAAAAGGAGATAAGGTAATATCATGCTTTTTCTATGAGAAAGTACTTGGGTTCAATTGTATATATATATATGCTACTCCATTACTCCACCATTGTAGTCAATACATTTACCCACAACTTCAACCAGCTCTTTATA